>NC_139705.1:43513376-43988376 GCF_964188405.1 Protomyctophum parallelum
AAAGCAAACCAAAATGCTTGCGGTACAAATTCGTTTTTAGTAGCTTCTTAAAGTTCTCAACAGACTCAGCATTTCTCAAATAAAGAAACATCTCCAGTTCACGCAAACTTAAATTAACGCTAATATAAAATAACCTTTATTTTGTTTATGTGAGTTTTCATGCAGCAGTCGACACACACCAGAGGCCAATGTGCCAATGAACTTTGCGAATTAACTTTTAGAAGAGGGAACATCTGTCGTTCTACGCTTCTCACCATCTCTTTCTCCTTCTTCCACATTATCTCTCATTCAGTCATCTGGGGAGCCATTTCACAGAATATCTATGTATGCATTAACACATTCTATTATCCAGCCACCTTGTTATACAAGTCACAATGCACAGGTATTAAACCTACAGTATCCCAAGAAGAGAAGAAATACATGAATGAATATAACGGCAAGAAGGTGTAGGCCTATTACCTGTACAGCACTTGTGTGAATTTAGGATCAGAACAGAGGACATGCAGGAAACCAGGGCTGAGTGAAAAAATAGAGCTAAATCACACTCATAAATCAAACTGTTTACAATTGATGACATGTCTTATTCATCAGCTCCAATCCATCAATGATTGTACAATTTGCTTGAGTGATGACAGACCGATCATGATGAAAGTGTTGATGAATGAATGAGTGGTGGATAATAGTTATGAGTGAGTTAGTTACTTATGTGTGCGGTGTGTTTGTGCGTAAGTGTGTGCGACCGTGCTAAGACGAGTCCTCATGGATCTACATCGTCAACATCATCAAAAACAACAACAACAACACTGGACTGGACTGGACTAAAACTCCCGGGGAAACTTGCATGTCTTCCCTTAGGCTTAACTGATCTCACACTCATTCTTAAGAACACGGCACTCAATGAGGACATCATCACATTCACTGTAAAAGCCAGACTACAAGTCCTTCCTACCAGACTCAATCTTCCCATATGGTTCCCCACCACCACAGGTCCCTCATTGCTTGCACCACACCGAAACACTGTCAAACATCTTGAATGGCTGCTAATGCATACAAAGGAATGTACACAGCACGCCATGATGGAACTCATAGCAAAGAGCATATGAAAATATCATGCATCCTCAGTGATAATGTACAAGCATATTCTGTGTCATTCCATCCAAGGAACAGATTGCACCAGCACACTGTGTTTCACTGCGTGGCTGAGATACTTGGCTGTCTGTGACTGTAAATTGACTCTAAATGGGCGCGGGTCCAGTTCCAGTTCCTTTCAGCGTTAAATACATTGTTTGGCTTTCAGAGAGCACTTAACACCAACTAAAAAAGCTCCATCCTGGGTTAAAAAGTAAAGCAAAGTAAACAAAGTATCATTGTCATCCATCCTGTAATGTGACATTTCTTCGTGGATCGTGGACACACACACACACACACACAAACACGTGCGTGCGTTAACACGTGCATTCACCAAAATGCATCCAATTACACGTAGACATTCAAACCACATCAAAAAAGTAAAATATTTGAAATATTCTTTAAACATTTCAACAACACAGATCTTGTATGGGGGTCCCTGGCACAAAATATATTTTCAGATGGCAGTGGGTGCCAAATACATTATTTTTGAGTGGTGCAACCACTCCAAGGAACAGCAATGTCCGTCTTCACCTATGTGACATTAACCCACCTATGTGGCCATGAGCACCAGTATGACTATTAGTACCAGTAGGGGCGCTGTTGTGCCAGAAACAGAGAGAGAGATAGTGCTGCACTGTTGCCTGCTAATGAGAGAGAGAGAGAGAGAGAGAGAGAGAGATAGAAGGGGGGGGGGGGGGGGGGGGGGGGGGGGGGGGGGGGTTGCACCACTCAGTTCACACAGGTGTGATTTTTTAATTTGGGGGGTAATTTGAGAACCACTGGTTTAAATAACACATTGTAGGAAGCAAGCCCCGCAAATATATTTGCATTTCAGAACAAGCCCAAAGAAACAGCACCTTGAAATAAACAATATTTACAAGCGACTTCAATCAATCAATCAATCAAACTTGAACTAAGGTTATTTCAGTATACCAGGGTATTTAGAAAGTGTATGTTTTTCTGCCAAAAATACAATTGCTCCTTTAAACTGAGAGGAGATGTATTTCAGTGAACTGAAATAATGTATTACAAACAGACTGTAAAATAATATATGGATGAAGGGAGACCCATTCATTGGTTTCTACAGAGCCGTTTTGTATACAATTCTTTCAATTCCGGTCCTGAAACCAGGTGGGGCGAAATCCATTCGGGGCGGAGACGTAGGTCCCAACGTATTATCTTCCGTCGTGGCTTATTATTCAATAGTTCGCTGTTTAAATATTAATTCGTCCCGACGGTTTAATAATTCGCCCAACGGTTTATTTTCGTCTGGCTGGGGGGGGGGGGGTTGCACCACTCAGTTCACACAGGTGTGATTTTTTAATTTGGGGGTAATTTGAGAACCACTGGTTTAAATAACACATTGTAGGAAGCAAGCCCCGCAAATATATTTGCATTTCAGAAACAAGCCCAAAGAAACAGCACCTTGAAATAAACAATATTTACAAGCGACTTCAATCAATCAATCAATCAAACTTGAACTAAGGTTATTTCAGTATACCAGGGTATTTAGAAAGTGTATGTTTTTCTGCCAAAAATACAATTGCTCCTTTAAACTGAGAGGAGATGTATTTCAGTGAACTGAAATAATGTATTACAAACAGACTGTAAAAATATATATGGATGAAGGGAGACCCATTCATTGGTTTCTACAGAGCCGTTTTGTATACAATTCTTTCAATTCCGGTCCTGAAACCAGGTGGGGCGAAATCCATTCGGGGCGGAGACGTAGGTCCCAACGTATTATCTTCCGTCGTGGCTTATTATTCAATAGTTCGCTGTTTAAATATTAATTCGTCCCGACGGTTTAATAATTCGCCCCAACGGTTTATTTTCGTCTGGCTATTTATGAATCCGTCGGCGTTCGCGACGTATTTTATTATAGGTTGCGGCGGTTTGATAATAATTCGCCTCGACGGTTTATTTTTCGTCGGCGTATTACAACTCGTCGTGCCGTATTAATTAATACGTCGAAAGGGTGCATGCCTTTTGTGGAGAACCTGCAGGGCAGCAGGCCTTTTTACGCGCACATCGTGCCCGGCGATCGGCCCACGCGCCCGGGCCCGGCACCACCGTGTGCGCCTCGCCGGCCCGGTTCCGTGGAGCTCTCCGCTGTCTCCAGGCGAGCCTGCGTTCCCGAGCTCTCACCTCTTTTGCGCACCGAAAAGAGCAGATCTACCCCTGGGGGGGTCCCCGTGGACCGCACGTGTGTGTGTGTGTGTGTGTGTGTTAGAGACCTGCAAGCCCGTACCGACGGGGCCCGGCCCGGCCCACCAAAACGGGCCGGGCCCGGGCCGACTTTGTCACTGCCCAACGGGCCCAGGGCCGGGCGGGCTCACGCGCCGTTATATTAATTTTCCGATGTGAATTTCACCCAGACTGGACTTGCTTCAGCAGCGCGGCAGCATGCTCCATAGCGACGTGACAATAACCCCTCCGCAGTGTCCGCAACTATAAAGACTTTGAAACAACGTGTTTTACATTCTATCTCTCTCGCTCCGCGCCTATAAACTCTCGTCCTCTCTCTCTCCTAATTATTGTGCAGCGCAGCTGTACACACACACACACACACACACACACACACACACCGAGTACTAAGTAAGTAGCCTATAGGCTACGGCTCTAAAAACATTAAATACTGCGGGAGCATTATTACCACACTAAACAAAGTTGGATTTGTACATTGCAGAAACTGCAGAATGCAGATACATAACGTAAGTGTTCTTATTATTGTCCGTCTACTCTGGGTTTTATAATGCAGCGTGAGTCCGCGATAGCCGATCTGCAAGCTCACAACGCGTTGCGCTGATTGACAGTGCACATGCAGCATCTACTGTATAAAATTATATTTAAGTAGGCTACTTTTTAGTGTGATGTCTGTGTATTATTGACTTCTTGTTCCTTAATGTGGGTTTATCAGAGCGATATAGTGCAGCTGTGACTGAGTAGCTGCTGCTGCTGCGTCCGTGCACCAATAGAGCGACCGCGGCGGCGGCACGCATGCTTGAAATATTAAATAAAAATATGTCGGGCTTCCGGGCCGGGCCCAGGCCGTTTCTGGACTGTACCAACGGGCTTAGGGCCGGACGGGCCTTAACTCCACGGGCCCCGGGCCGGGCACGGGCCTATATTTTAGGCCCGTGCAGGGCTCTAGTGTGTGTGTGTGTGTGTGTGTGTGTGTGTGTGTGTGTGTGTGTGTGTGTGTGTGTGTGTTAAATGTGGTCATTTAAATGTAGGCATATTATATATACACGCACCATACAAGCACCTATATTATATAATATGTGTATGTGTATATCTGTTTATTTTAAGCATGCGCCGCTGCATTCTGTCAGAATCTTGTGTGTGTGTGTGTGTGTGTGTGTGTGTGTGTGTGTGTGTGTGTGTGTGTGTGTGTGTGTGTGCACACATGTGTCACACATGATGTGTGCTACAGTATATATGTTATAGCTCTAGAGACGCAGAGACAGAGACATTTATTTAAAATCATCCTGGCACGTAGGCCTATAGACAACGGCGTCAACTCCGCGGGTGCGCAAGAGCCGAAGCACCCGCTGGCAAAATAATAAGCCAATAATAATAAGTTGCGGGGCGGGTGCCTTAAAATATATAGGCTACTCTAAGGTGGGCACCCACTGTCGTTATAGGAACCTTCTGCCCTTGCCTATAGAGCCAATGAACAGAACGCATTTCTCTCTCTCTCTCTCTCTCTCTCTCTCTCTCTCTCTCTGCGCGCTCTCTCTCTTGCTCTCTCTCTCTCTGCGCGCGCTCTCTCTCTCTCTGCGCTCTCTCTCTCTCTCTCATTCTCTCTCTCTGCGCCCTCTCTCGCTATCTGCGCGCTCTCTCTCTCTCTCTCTCTCTCTCTCTCCCCCCATCTGCCGTGCACATGCAAAGAGCGCAGGTATCCAACATTGATAAACTGGTTATCTTATATGCCACACATCCGTGCAGTAAAACATCAAAGTCCAGTAGGCCTGTAGTCCATTTATCGACGATCCAGCAGCACAGTAGCATACAGTAGGCCTATTAATCATCATCAATGAACATGTGTCAGCCGCTGTTGTCAAACTGCCCCCCCCCCCTATCTGTCTATCTGCATGCGCTACGACGCACATAACGCAATGCGAGAACTCACTCTTTTAGGCCTATACTCTGTCTGAGTGCGATTTCTTTAATAAAGGTTGTACTTGTAGCCTATATTATCCGCCTAAGGCGAGTAATTGAGACACAGACAGACAGAAAGACAGACAGACAGACCTGTCAATGCGCTATACGAGCGCGGTGAGCTTTGATGATCGGCTAAATTAATATAGCCTTGTATATAAATTCATATGTCCTTGTAGGTTATCTATTGTGTTGGGGGGTAGCCCAGGGACCCCCCCCCCCCCCCCCCTCCCAGAAGGACGATCGTAATCACATTGCCTTGCGCTGTGCGTAAAATAGTCTTTTTTTCAGTATGAGGCTATACGCAGCTTCTACACAAAGTGCAAAGGGACCCCCCCCCCAAGGGTCCACATGGGGTGGGGGGGGGGAGGCACACGGATAGGAGCACAAGCGCTCAGACTGTATAGGTGCGAGAATATAGTTGCACACATGGCTACACACACACACACACACTCACTCACTCACTCACTCACTCTCGTCGCTCCTATGCGTACGCAGACGAAAAATAAACCGCCGAGGCGAATTATTATCAAACCGCCGCGACGTATTTTATAATAGGTCGCGGCGGTTTGATAATAACGCCGACGGATTCATAAATAGCCCCGACGGAAATAAACCGTTGGGGCGAATTATTAAACCGTCGGGACGAATTAATATTTAAACAGCGACCTATTGAATAATAAGCCACGACGGAAGATAATACGTTGGGACCTACGTCTCCGCCCCGAATGGATTTCGCTGTCTCTCCCTGAAACTTTGATCATATTCCATATTGATCATTTAATCAATATGGATTGTGTCAGGGCATTCCACATTTTGGGTAGTAGAATGACTTTTCCCATGTTAGAGAGAGAGAGAGAGAGAGAGAGAGAGAGAGAGAGAGAGAGAGACTAATGTCCCTGGTTCCCTGGCTAATTACTGTTCAGAATGTGATTACTTGAGGGAGTCTAACCTTTACACTTCCATAAATAATAGCTTTAACAGAAAACGAGCTCCAACTCTCTAATCTAATAATTGGAAGGGGAGAACCACTTCCTTAGCAGGTCTTTATGAAACACTTCAAACTGAGCCCTCCCTGCTGCATAATGTGGGATCACGGCCACCCTCGGTTACAATTGTTGCTCACAGATCTGTTATGTATACATCGTGGCGTCTTCATGTATCACCATCTTTCGGGTGGAAAGCTCAAATCTCCACATTTTGTTTTTGTAACACCTTGAGTGCCCCCAAAACCGTGAGGTATAATTTTCCATTACTACCTCACACTGTCACATCTGATGTCTCTCTAGAAGCGTTTATCTTCCAAACGAGATGCTTAATTAATTGAGAAATGAGGACAGAACGGCGTTATATGATCAAACCATGGAGAGCGACGTAAATTTAGAGAGAAGAGACAGTTTAGTCGGGCCGTAAACAAGGAAGTGAATGGCAGTGCGCATGCGCGAAACAATATAGGAGCACTGAAGAAGGCATGGCCAAGCGTGCGTGCGTACACACTCATGCATTTGTGTGATTGTAGACGTCATTTATCCATACCTTGAAGTCTAATGCTTAGGTCATTAGCCATGCAGCATAGCCGCTCAATTAATTTGATATGAAATTCCCCACAGACAATTCATCTTGTGTCAAAATAAATGTGTCAAAGTGTCCTTGAGCAAGATACTGAACCCCAAATTTCTCCTGATTTGCTGGTTGGTGCCTTGCACCATGAATGTGTGTGAATGGGTGAATTGATGCACAATCAATGTAAAGCGCCTTGGATAAAGGCGCTATGTAAATGCACTATTTACTATTTATAGCGCGTGTTGAGAGTGGTATGGCCGTAAGCAAAATAAATAAATAATATGAAAATAAATGTGACAGTCAAAAATATAATTATAATTATCACTTGACAAATTCCATTCAATCTTTTAACAGCAGGTCAATATCTCATTATTCTCATCTGTAAATATTGATAAATCAATGCTTTAGCTAGGTGTGCAAGCAATGCTTGTCCATGCTGTTTGTCTGACCAGTGTCTCCCCATGATTTGTGGGTGGGGGTACATGAGGGCCGAAACTCGATTTTACAAAAAGAAAAGAAAAAGGGAAAATAGACGATCTATGTGTCACATGACGAAGCGTTCTGAACTTGTAGATTGGCTATTTTTGCACAAATTAATAATTATAAATGAAAACCAACTTCAAAATCAAAACAAGAATCACCAAGAAAATGATCAATAGTTGCAGCCCTAGTGGTGGTACTGTGCAGTGGACACGCATCTGATTAGTTGGGGAGTGCCATACACACATACTAATGTGGTTGATACCAGCAATTGTCTAATTGAGCTAATTAACAGTGGCTTACAAAGATGTTTGTGTGAATATTTAATAGGTACAAAGCAGGGGAGTGTGCAGACAGTGGTAGAAAGTAGTCTATATGGGTGGGTGAACACAACCTCTTTTGACCACTGGGGGGCGCCACTGAGTCAATTATGCAAATTAGTAATAAAAAAGTAATCAAATTCTTTACATTCCTTGAATTCCATACATTCCATAAATCATAAATCATATTGTATATATATATATCATAAATATAATTACCAGAGTGTCATTATTAAATAAAAGAAAAGCTACTAATAGTTTTTATAATGTATGTGTTCTAAAAAGCTGGTTATCTCTCTCTCCCCTCCATGCCCTCTGTCCCCAAACCTAACAGACACCTCCGTTTTTCGAAGGTGTGAAAAGAGAACAATGGGGCATCATTTCCTTCAAAAGTGCCATCTGTCAGTTTTTTCAAAGGCCCCAGGTGCCGATCGAGAAGTCGGCTGAAGTTGAAGTGTGATAAGGGGTCTGGATGCCCCCCTCCTTTCAAATGTCCCAGCTGCCGGTTCAAAGGATGTGTGTGAGGTGTGATGGGTGATAAGGAAACAATAGAAAATGCAGATCCCGCTCTAATCTTTTGAAATGCCAGGTGTAGTTTGTAATTTGTAACCCCCCTCAAAAACGGTCATTGTGTTAGTATGTGTTAATTAGATTTTAAAAAACAGGGGTGGGGGGGCTCTCCATACCTTTGATGTAGCTTGTATGTATCATGCATGAGGGGGACAGGGGTGGGGGGTCCCTTATCTTTGAAATTTGCATGTGACAGGTGACAGGTGGCAGTTGACAGGTGACAGATGACAGCTGACAGCTGACAACAGTTGACAGGTGACCGGGGGAACACAGGGCTTTTGTTATGTTTAACTCCAGCATTACATTTTCCATGTGCATATATACGTCAGTGTAATGGGAGGTACAGTAGGTGTAGTGTAGTCTAGGTTATATTAGACAATGTTTGTGGTATCAGAATGAATGCATCTGACTTTGTTTATTTATTGGGTAAGTCAAGGATACCCCCCTAGTGGTCAATTTCTATATATATAATTACACTGCAGTACCAACTATGCCCTGATGTGATTTTAATGGTTCGTGTTTTTGCTTTGTGACTGGAGAAGGTGTGGTCCTAATATTGGTGGTTAACGTAGGGTCTTGTATTATTTTGGTGTTTTATGTTGTGTTTTCAGAATTTTGTAGGTTTCATGGGATATTTTTAAAATTAATATTTCATATTTCCAAAATTATTTTTTTCAAATTTCATATTTTCAAAATTCATATTTCATATTTTCAAATTTCATATTTTCAAAATTAATATTTCATATTTTTAAAATTAATATTTCATATTTTCAAAATTATTTCAAAATTTCAAAATTATTTTTTCAAAATTCATATTTTCAAATTTCATATTTTTCAAAATTATTTTTTTCAAAAATTCATAATTCGTCCTAATGTTTTGGGTTAACGTAGATCTTGTATTATTTTTTGGTGTTTTGTGTTGTGTTTTTAGAATTTTGTAGGTTTCATGTTTTTTTTTTCCTAATGTTGGTGGTTAACGTAGGGTCTTGTATTATTTTTGGTGTTTTGTGTTGTGTTTTTAGAATTTTACAGGTTTCATGTGTACTAATGTTGGTGGTTAACGTAGGGTCTTGTATTATTTATGGTGTTTTGTGTTGTGTTTTTGTGAATCTTGTAGTTTTCATGTTTGTCCTAATGTTTTGGTCACCGTAGGACTTGTATTATTTTGGTGTTTTGTGTTGTGTTTTCAGAATTTTGTATGTTTCATGTGGTCCTAATATTGGTGGTTAACGTAGGGTCTTGTATTATTTTGGTGTTTTATGTTGTGTTTTCAGAATTTTTGTAGGTTTCATGGGATATTTTGAAAAATTAATATTTCATATTTCCAATTTTTTTTCTTCCAAATTTCATATTTTCAAAATTCATATTTCATATTTTCATATTTCATATTTTCAAAATTAATATGTCATATTTTTTAAATTAATATTTCATATTTTCAAAATTATTTCAAAATTTCAAAATTATTTTTTCAAAATTCATATTTTCAAATTTCATATTTCATATTTTTCAAAATTATTTTTTTTCAAAAATTCATAATTCGTCCTAATGTTTTGGGTTAACGTAGATCTTGTATTATTTTTTGGTGTTTTGTGTTGTGTTTTTAGAATTTTGTAGGTTTCATGTTTTTTTTTTTCCTAATGTTGGTGGTTAACGTAGGGTCTTGTATTATTTTTGGTGTTTTGTGTTGTGTTTTTAGAATTTTACAGGTTTCATGTGTACTAATGTTGGTGGTTAACGTAGGGTCTTGTATTATTTATGGTGTTTTGTGTTGTGTTTTTGTGAATCTTGTAGTTTTCATGTTTGTCCTAATGTTTTGGTCACCGTAGGACTTGTATTATTTTGGTGTTTTGTGTTGTGTTTTCAGAATTTTGTATGTTTCATGTGGTCCTAATATTGGTGGTTAACGTAGGGTCTTGTATTATTTTGGTGTTTTATGTTGTGTTTTCAGAATTTTGTAGGTTTCATGGGATATTTTGAAAAATTAATATTTCATATTTCCAAAATTATTTTTTTCAAATTTCATATTTTCAAAATTCATATTTCATATTTTCAAATTTCATATTTTCAAAATTAATATTTCATATTTTTAAAATTAATATTTCATATTTTTAAAATTAATATTTCATATTTTCAAAATTATTTCAAAATTTCAAAATTATTTTTTCAAAATTCATATTTTCAAATTTCATATTTCATATTTTCAAAATTATTTTTTTTCAAAAATTCATAATTCGTCCTAATGTTTTGGGTTAACGTAGATCTTGTATTATTTTTTGGTGTTTTGTGTTGTGTTTTTAGAATTTTGTAGGTTTCATGTTTTTTTTTTTTTCCTAATGTTGGTGGTTAACGTAGGGTCTTGTATTATTTTTGGTGTTTTGTGTTGTGTTTTTAGAATTTTACAGGTTTCATGTGTACTAATGTTGGTGGTTAACGTAGGGTCTTGTATTATTTATGGTGTTTTGTGTTGTGTTTTTGTGAATCTTGTAGTTTTCATGTTTGTCCTAATGTTTTGGTCACCGTAGGACTTGTATTATTTTGGTGTTTTGTGTTGTGTTTTCAGAATTTTGTAGGTTTCATGTGATATTTTTAAAATTAATATTTCATATTTTCAAAATTATTTTTTCAAAATTAATATTTCATATTTTCAAAATGCACATTTCATATTTTCAAAATTCATATTTTCAAAATTCAAAATTCATATTTTCAAAATTCATATTTCATATTTACAAAATTCATATTTTCAAAATTAATATTTCATATTTTTAAAATTAATATTTCATATTTCCAAAATTATTTTTTCAAAATTCATATTTTCAAAATTCATATTTCATATTTTCAAATTTCATATTTTCAAAATTAATATTTCATATTTTTAAAATTAATATTTCATATTTTCAAAATTATTTCAAAATTTCAAAATTATTTTTTTCAAAATTCATATTTTCAAATTTCATATTTCATATTTTCAAAATTATTTTTTTCAAAAATTCATAATTCGTCCTAATGTTTTGGGTTAACGTAGATCTTGTATTATTTTTTTGTGTTTTGTGTTGTGTTTTTTAGAATTTTGTAGGTTTCATGTTTTTTTTTCCTAATGTTGGTGGTTAACGTAGGGTCTTGTATTATTTTTGGTGTTTTGTGTTGTGTTTTTAGAATTTTACAGGTTTCATGTGTACTAATGTTGGTGGTTAACGTAGGGTCTTGTATTATTTATGGTGTTTTGTGTTGTGTTTTTGTGAATCTTGTAGTTTTCATGTTTGTCCTAATGTTTTGGTCACCGTAGGACTTGTATTATTTTGGTGTTTTGTGTTGTGTTTTCAGAATTTTGTATGTTTCATGTGGTCCTAATATTGGTGGTTAACGTAGGGTCTTGTATTATTTTGGTGTTTTATGTTGTGTTTTCAGAATTTTGTAGGTTTCATGGGATATTTTGAAAAATTAATATTTCATATTTCCAAAATTATTTTTTTCAAATTTCATATTTTCAAAATTCATATTTCATATTTTCAAATTTCATATTTTCAAAATTAATATTTCATATTTTTAAAATTAATATTTCATATTTTTAAAATTAATATTTCATATTTTCAAAATTATTTCAAAATTTCAAAATTATTTTTTCAAAATTCATATTTTCAAATTTCATATTTCATATTTTCAAAATTATTTTTTTTCAAAAATTCATAATTCGTCCTAATGTTTTGGGTTAACGTAGATCTTGTATTATTTTTTGGTGTTTTGTGTTGTGTTTTTAGAATTTTGTAGGTTTCATGTTTTTTTTTTTTTCCTAATGTTGGTGGTTAACGTAGGGTCTTGTATTATTTTTGGTGTTTTGTGTTGTGTTTTTAGAATTTTACAGGTTTCATGTGTACTAATGTTGGTGGTTAACGTAGGGTCTTGTATTATTTATGGTGTTTTGTGTTGTGTTTTTGTGAATCTTGTAGTTTTCATGTTTGTCCTAATGTTTTGGTCACCGTAGGACTTGTATTATTTTGGTGTTTTGTGTTGTGTTTTCAGAATTTTGTATGTTTCATGTGGTCCTAATATTGGTGGTTAACGTAGGGTCTTGTATTATTTTGGTGTTTTATGTTGTGTTTTCAGAATTTTGTAGGTTTCATGGGATATTTTGAAAAATTAATATTTCATATTTCCAAAATTATTTTTTTCAAATTTCATATTTTCAAAATTCATATTTCATATTTTCAAATTTCATATTTTCAAAATTAATATTTCATATTTTTAAAATTAATATTTCATATTTTTAAAATTAATATTTCATATTTTCAAAATTATTTCAAAATTTCAAAATTATTTTTTCAAAATTCATATTTTCAAATTTCATATTTCATATTTTCAAAATTATTTTTTTTCAAAAATTCATAATTCGTCCTAATGTTTTGGGTTAACGTAGATCTTGTATTATTTTTTGGTGTTTTGTGTTGTGTTTTTAGAATTTTGTAGGTTTCATGTTTTTTTTTTTTTCCTAATGTTGGTGGTTAACGTAGGGTCTTGTATTATTTTTGGTGTTTTGTGTTGTGTTTTTAGAATTTTACAGGTTTCATGTGTACTAATGTTGGTGGTTAACGTAGGGTCTTGTATTATTTATGGTGTTTTGTGTTGTGTTTTTGTGAATCTTGTAGTTTTCATGTTTGTCCTAATGTTTTGGTCACCGTAGGACTTGTATTATTTTGGTGTTTTGTGTTGTGTTTTCAGAATTTTGTAGGTTTCATGTGATATTTTTAAAATTAATATTTCATATTTTCAAAATTATTTTTTCAAAATTAATATTTCATATTTTCAAAATGCACATTTCATATTTTCAAAATTCATATTTTCAAAATTCAAAATTCATATTTTCAAAATTCATATTTCATATTTACAAAATTCATATTTTCAAAATTAATATTTCATATTTTTAAAATTAATATTTCATATTTCCAAAATTATTTTTTCAAAATTCATATTTTCAAAATTCATATTTCATATTTTCAAATTTCATATTTTCAAAATTAATATTTCATATTTTTAAAATTAATATTTCATATTTTCAAAATTATTTCAAAATTTCAAAATTATTTTTTTCAAAATTCATATTTTCAAATTTCATATTTCATATTTTCAAAATTATTTTTTTCAAAAATTCATAATTCGTCCTAATGTTTTGGGTTAACGTAGATCTTGTATTATTTTTTTGTGTTTTGTGTTGTGTTTTTTAGAATTTTGTAGGTTTCATGTTTTTTTTTCCTAATGTTGGTGGTTAACGTAGGGTCTTGTATTATTTTTGGTGTTTTGTGTTGTGTTTTTAGAATTTTACAGGTTTCATGTGTACTAATGTTGGTGGTTAACGTAGGGTCTTGTATTATTTATGGTGTTTTGTGTTGTGTTTTTGTGAATCTTGTAGTTTTCATGTTTGTCCTAATGTTTTGGTCACCGTAGGACTTGTATTCTTTTGGTGTTTTGTGTTGTGTTTTCAGAATTTTATATGTTTCATGTGGTCCTAATGTTGGTGGTTAACGTAGGGTCTTGTATTATTTTGGTGGTTTATGTTGTGTTTTCAGAATTTTGTAGGTTTCATGTGATCCTAATAGTGGTGGTTAACGTAGGGTCTTGTATTATTTTGGTGTTTTGTGTTGTGTTTTTTTTAGAATTTTGTAGGTTTCATGCGTTCCTAATGTTTTGGGTTAACGTAGATCTTGTATTATTTTTGGTGTTTTATGTTGTGTTTTAGAATTTTACAGGTTTCATGTGGTCCTAATGTTGGTGGTTAACGTAGGGTCTTGTATTATTTTGGTGTGTTGTGTTGTGTTTTTAGAATTTTGTAGGTTTCAGGTGTCCTAATGTTGGTGGTTAACGTAGGGTCTTGTATTATTTTGGTGTTTTGTGTTGTGTTTTTTTTAGAATTTTGTAGGTTTCATGCGTTCCTAATGTTTTGGGTTAACGTAGATCTTGTATTATTTTTGGTGTTTTATGTTGTGTTTTAGAATTTTACAGGTTTTCATGTGGTCCTAATGTTGGTGGTTAACGTAGGGTCTTGTATTATTTTGGTGTGTTGTGTTGTGTTTTTAGAATTTTGTAGGTTTCAGGTGTCCTAATGTTGGTGGTTAACGTAGGGTCTTGTATTATTTTTGGTGTTTTGTGTTGTGTTTTTAGAATTTTGTAGGTTTCATGTTTTTTTTTTCCTAATGTTGGTGGTTAACGTAGGGTCTTGTATTATTTTTGGTGTTTTGTGTTGTGTTTTTAGAATTTTACAGGTTTCATGTGTACTAATGTTGGTGGTTAACGTAGGGTCTTGTATTATTTATGGTGTTTTGTGTTGTGTTTTTGTGAATCTTGTAGTTTTCATGTTTGTCCTAATGTTTTGGTCACCGTAGGACTTGTATTATTTTGGTGTTTTGTGTTGTGTTTTCAGAATTTTGTAGGTTTCATGTGATATTTTTAAAATTAATATTTCATATTTTCAAAATTATTTTTTCAAAATTAATATTTCATATTTTCAAAATGCACATTTCATATTTTCAAAATTCATATTTTCAAAATTCAAAATTCATATTTTCAAAATTCATATTTCATATTTACAAAATTCATATTTTCAAAATTAATATTTCATATTTTTAAAATTAATATTTCATATTTCCAAAATTATTTTTTCAAAATTCATATTTTCAAAATTCATATTTCATATTTTCAAATTTCATATTTTCAAAATTAATATTTCATATTTTTAAAATTAATATTTCATATTTTCAAAATTATTTCAAAATTTCAAAATTATTTTTTTCAAAATTCATATTTTCAAATTTCATATTTCATATTTTCAAAATTATTTTTTTCAAAAATTCATAATTCGTCCTAATGTTTTGGGTTAACGTAGATCTTGTATTATTTTTTTGTGTTTTGTGTTGTGTTTTTTAGAATTTTGTAGGTTTCATGTTTTTTTTTCCTAATGTTGGTGGTTAACGTAGGGTCTTGTATTATTTTTGGTGTTTTGTGTTGTGTTTTTAGAATTTTACAGGTTTCATGTGTACTAATGTTGGTGGTTAACGTAGGGTCTTGTATTATTTATGGTGTTTTGTGTTGTGTTTTTGTGAATCTTGTAGTTTTCATGTTTGTCCTAATGTTTTGGTCACCGTAGGACTTGTATTCTTTTGGTGTTTTGTGTTGTGTTTTCAGAATTTTATATGTTTCATGTGGTCCTAATGTTGGTGGTTAACGTAGGGTCTTGTATTATTTTGGTGGTTTATGTTGTGTTTTCAGAATTTTGTAGGTTTCATGTGATCCTAATAGTGGTGGTTAACGTAGGGTCTTGTATTATTTTGGTGTTTTGTGTTGTGTTTTTTTTAGAATTTTGTAGGTTTCATGCGTTCCTAATGTTTTGGGTTAACGTAGATCTTGTATTATTTTTGGTGTTTTATGTTGTGTTTTAGAATTTTACAGGTTTCATGTGGTCCTAATGTTGGTGGTTAACGTAGGGTCTTGTATTATTTTGGTGTGTTGTGTTGTGTTTTTAGAATTTTGTAGGTTTCAGGTGTCCTAATGTTGGTGGTTAACGTAGGGTCTTGTATTATTTTGGTGTTTTGTGTTGTGTTTTTTTTAGAATTTTGTAGGTTTCATGCGTTCCTAATGTTTTGGGTTAACGTAGATCTTGTATTATTTTTGGTGTTTTATGTTGTGTTTTAGAATTTTACAGGTTTTCATGTGGTCCTAATGTTGGTGGTTAACGTAGGGTCTTGTATTATTTTGGTGTGTTGTGTTGTGTTTTTAGAATTTTGTAGGTTTCAGGTGTCCTAATGTTGGTGGTTAACGTAGGGTCTTGTATTATTTTTGGTGTTTTGTGTTGTGTTTTTAGAATTTTGTAGGTTTCATGTTTTTTTTTTCCTAATGTTGGTGGTTAACGTAGGGTCTTGTATTATTTTTGGTGTTTTGTGTTGTGTTTTTAGAATTTTACAGGTTTCATGTGTACTAATGTTGGTGGTTAACGTAGGGTCTTGTATTATTTATGGTGTTTTGTGTTGTGTTTTTGTGAATCTTGTAGTTTTCATGTTTGTCCTAATGTTTTGGTCACCGTAGGACTTGTATTATTTTGGTGTTTTGTGTTGTGTTTTCAGAATTTTGTAGGTTTCATGTGATATTTTTAAAATTAATATTTCATATTTTCAAAATTATTTTTTCAAAATTAATATTTCATATTTTCAAAATGCACATTTCATATTTTCAAAATTCATATTTTCAAAATTCAAAATTCATATTTTCAAAATTCATATTTCATATTTACAAAATTCATATTTTCAAAATTAATATTTCATATTTTTAAAATTAATATTTCATATTTCCAAAATTATTTTTTCAAAATTCATATTTTCAAAATTCATATTTCATATTTTCAAATTTCATATTTTCAAAATTAATATTTCATATTTTTAAAATTAATATTTCATATTTTCAAAATTATTTCAAAATTTCAAAATTATTTTTTTCAAAATTCATATTTTCAAATTTCATATTTCATATTTTCAAAATTATTTTTTTCAAAAATTCATAATTCGTCCTAATGTTTTGGGTTAACGTAGATCTTGTATTATTTTTTTGTGTTTTGTGTTGTGTTTTTTAGAATTTTGTAGGTTTCATGTTTTTTTTTCCTAATGTTGGTGGTTAACGTAGGGTCTTGTATTATTTTTGGTGTTTTGTGTTGTGTTTTTAGAATTTTACAGGTTTCATGTGTACTAATGTTGGTGGTTAACGTAGGGTCTTGTATTATTTATGGTGTTTTGTGTTGTGTTTTTGTGAATCTTGTAGTTTTCATGTTTGTCCTAATGTTTTGGTCACCGTAGGACTTGTATTCTTTTGGTGTTTTGTGTTGTGTTTTCAGAATTTTATATGTTTCATGTGGTCCTAATGTTGGTGGTTAACGTAGGGTCTTGTATTATTTTGGTGGTTTATGTTGTGTTTTCAGAATTTTGTAGGTTTCATGTGATCCTAATAGTGGTGGTTAACGTAGGGTCTTGTATTATTTTGGTGTTTTGTGTTGTGTTTTTTTTAGAATTTTGTAGGTTTCATGCGTTCCTAATGTTTTGGGTTAACGTAGATCTTGTATTATTTTTGGTGTTTTATGTTGTGTTTTAGAATTTTACAGGTTTCATGTGGTCCTAATGTTGGTGGTTAACGTAGGGTCTTGTATTATTTTGGTGTGTTGTGTTGTGTTTTTAGAATTTTGTAGGTTTCAGGTGTCCTAATGTTGGTGGTTAACGTAGGGTCTTGTATTATTTTGGTGTTTTGTGTTGTGTTTTTTTTTAGAATTTTGTAGGTTTCATGCGTTCCTAATGTTTTGGGTTAACGTAGATCTTGTATTATTTTTGGTGTTTTATGTTGTGTTTTAGAATTTTACAGGTTTTCATGTGGTCCTAATGTTGGTGGTTAACGTAGGGTCTTGTATTATTTTGGTGTGTTGTGTTGTGTTTTTAGAATTTTGTAGGTTTCAGGTGTCCTAATGTTGGTGGTTAACGTAGGGTCTTGTATTATTTTGGTGTTTTGTGTTGTGTTTTTAGAATTTTGTAGGTTTCATGTTTTTTTTTTCCTAATGTTGGTGGTTAACGTAGGGTCTTGTATTATTTTTGGTGTTTTGTGTTGTGTTTTTAGAATTTTACAGGTTTCATGTGTACTAATGTTGGTGGTTAACGTAGGGTCTTGTATTATTTATGGTGTTTTGTGTTGTGTTTTTGTGAATCTTGTAGTTTTCATGTTTGTCCTAATGTTTGTGGTCAACGTAGGACTTATATTATTTTTGGTGTTTTGTGTTGTGTTTTGCGAATTTTACAGGGTTCATGTGGTCTTAATATTGGTGGTTAACGTAAGGTCTTGTATTATTTTGGTGTTTTATGTTGTGTTTTCAGAATTTTGTAGGTTTCATGTGGTCCAAATAGTGGTGGTTAACGTAGGGTCTTGTATTATTTTGGTGTTTTGTGTTGTTGTTTTTTAGAATTTTGTAGGTTTCATGTGTTCCTAATGTTTTGGGTTAACGTAGATCTTGTATTATTTTCGGTGTTTTGTGTTGTGTTTTTAGAATTTTGTAGGTTTCATGTTTTTTTTTTTTTCCTAATGTTGGTGGTTAACGTAGGGTCTTGTATTATTTTTGGTGTTTTGTGTTGTGTTTTTAGAATTTTGTAGGTTTCATGTGGTCCTAATGTTTTTGGTTAACGTAGATCTTGTATTATTTTTTGTGTTTTGTGTTGTGTTTTTAGAATTTTGTAGGTTTCATGTTTTTTTTTTTTCCTAATGTTGGTGGTTAACGTAGGGTCTTGTATTATTTTTGGTGTTTTGTGTTGTGTTTTTAGAATTTTACAGGTTTCATGTGTACTATGTTGGTGTTAACGTAGGGTCTTGTATTATTTATGGTGTTTTGTGTTGTGTTTTTGTGAATCTTGTAGTTTTCATGTTTGTCCTAATGTTTGTGGTCAACGTAGGACTTATATTATTTTTGGTGTTTTGTGTTGTGTTTTGCGAATTTTACAGGGTTCATGTGGTCTTAATATTGGTGGTTAACGTAAGGTCTTGTATTATTTTGGTGTTTTATGTTGTGTTTTCAGAATTTTGTAGGTTTCATGTGGTCCTAATAGTGGTGGTTAACGTAGGGTCTTGTATTATTTTGGTGTTTTGTGTTGTGTTTTTTAGAATTTTGTAGGTTTCATGTGTTCCTAATGTTTTGGGTTAACGTAGATCTTGTATTATTTTCGGTGTTTTGTGTTGTGTTTTAGAATTTTGGAGGTTTCATGTAGTCCTAATGTTTGGTGTTAACGTAGGGTCTTGTATTATTTTTTAGTGTTTTGTGTTGTGTTTGTGAGTTTTACAGGATTCATGGTTTCCTAAGGTTTGTGGTTAACGTAGGTTCTTGTATTATTTTGGTGTTTTGTGTTGTGTTTTTAGAATTTTACAGGATTCATGTTTTTCCTAATGTTTTGGGTTAACGTAGGTCTTGTATTATTTTTGGTGTTTTGTGTTGTATTTTAGAATTTTAGAGAATTTTTTTGAGAATATTATATTATTTTAATATAATATTCTCTCTCATACCCCCAAAATAATACAAGACATACGTTATACAAAAACATTAGGACAACATGAAGCCTGTAAATTCACAAAAACACCACACAACCCACCAAAAATAATACAAGACCCTACGCTAACCACAAAACATTAGGCCAACATGAAGCCTGTAAAATTCTAAAATACAACACAAAACACCAAAAATAATACAAGACCTACGTTAACCCAAAACATTAGGAAAAACATGAATCCTGTAAAATTCTAAAAACACAACACAAAACACCAAAATAATACAAGAACCTACGTTAACCACAAACCTTAGGAAACCATGAATCCTGTAAAACTCACAAACACAACACAAAACACTAAAAAATAATACAAGACCCTACGTTAACACCAAACATTAGGACTACATGAAACCTCCAAAATTCTAAAACACAACACAAAACACCGAAAATAATACAAGATCTACGTTAACCCAAAACATTAGGAACACATGAAACCTACAAAATTCTAAAAAACACAACACAAAACACCAAAATAATACAAGACCCTACGTTAACCACCACTATTAGGACCACATGAAACCTACAAAATTCTGAAAACACAACATAAAACACCAAAATAATACAAGACCTTACGTTAACCACCAATATTAAGACCACATGAACCCTGTAAAATTCGCAAAACACAACACAAAACACCAAAAATAATATAAGTCCTACGTTGACCACAAACATTAGGACAAACATGAAAACTACAAGATTCACAAAAACACAACACAAAACACCATAAATAATACAAGACCCTACGTTAACACCAACATAGTACACATGAAACCTGTAAAATTCTAAAAACACAACACAAAACACCAAAAATAATACAAGACCCTACGTTAACCACCAACATTAGGAAAAAAAAAAAACATGAAACCTACAAAATTCTAAAAACACAACACAAAACACAAAAAATAATACAAGATCTACGTTAACCAAAAACATTAGGACCACATGAAACCTACAAAATTCTAAAAACACAACACAAAACACCAAAAATAATACAAGACCCTACGTTAACCACCAACATTAGGAAAAAAAAAAAAACATGAAACCTACAAAATTCTAAAAACACAACACAAAACACCGAAAATAATACAAGATCTACGTTAACCCAAAACATTAGGAACACATGAAACCTACAAAATTCTAAAAAACAACAACACAAAACACCAAAATAATACAAGACCCTACGTTAACCACCACTATTAGGACCACATGAAACCTACAAAATTCTGAAAACACAACATAAAACACCAAAATAATACAAGACCTTACGTTAACCACCAATATTAAGACCACATGAACCCTGTAAAATTCGCAAAACACAACACAAAACACCAAAAATAATATAAGTCCTACGTTGACCACAAACATTAGGACAAACATGAAAACTACAAGATTCACAAAAACACAACACAAAACACCATAAATAATACAAGACCCTACGTTAACCACCAACATTAGTACACATGAAACCTGTAAAATTCTAAAAACACAACACAAAACACCAAAAATAATACAAGACCCTACGTTAACCACCAACATTAGGAAAAAAAAAACATGAAACCTACAAAATTCTAAAAACACAACACAAAACACCAAAATAATACAAGACCCTACGTTAACCACCAACATTAGGACACCTGAAACCTACAAAATTCTAAAAACACAACACAACACACCAAAATAATACAAGACCCTACGTTAACCACCAACATTAGGACCACATGAAAACCTGTAAAATTCTAAAACACAACATAAAACACCAAAAATAATACAAGATCTACGTTAACCCAAAACATTAGGAACGCATGAAACCTACAAAATTCTAAAAAAAAACACAACACAAAACACCAAAATAATACAAGACCCTACGTTAACCACCAACATTAGGACACCTGAAACCTACAAAATTCTAAAAACACAACACAACACACCAAAATAATACAAGACCCTACGTTAACCACCAACATTAGGAAAAAAAAACATGAAACCTACAAAATTCTAAAAAACACAACACAAAACACAAAAAAATAATACAAGATCTACGTTAACCCAAAACATTAGGACGAATTATGAATTTTTGAAAAAAATAATTTTGAAAATATGAAATATGAAATTTGAAAATATGAATTTTGAAAAAAATAATTTTGAAATTTTGAAATAATTTTGAAAATATGAAATATTAATTTTAAAAATATGAAATATTAATTTTGAAAATATGAAATTTGAAAATATGAAATATGAATTTTGAAAATATGAATTTTGAAAAAATAATTTTGGAAATATGAAATATTAATTTTAAAAATATGAAATATTAATTTTGAAAATATGAATTTTGTAAATATGAAATATGAATTTTGAAAATATGAATTTTGAATTTTGAAAATATGAATTTTGAAAATATGAAATGTGCATTTTGAAAATATGAAATATTAATTTTGAAAAAATAATTTTGAAAATATGAAATATTAATTTTAAAAATATCACATGAAACCTACAAAATTCTGAAAACACAACACAAAACACCAAAATAATACAAGTCCTACGGTGACCAAAACATTAGGACAAACATGAAAACTACAAGATTCACAAAAACACAACACAAAACACCATAAATAATACAAGACCCTACGTTAACCACCAACATTAGTACACATGAAACCTGTAAAATTCTAAAAACACAACACAAAACACCAAAAATAATACAAGACCCTACGTTAACCACCAACATTAGGAAAAAAAAAAAAACATGAAACCTACAAAATTCTAAAAACACAACACAAAACACCAAAAAATAATACAAGATCTACGTTAACCCAAAACATTAGGACGAATTATGAATTTTTGAAAAAAAATAATTTTGAAAATATGAAATATGAAATTTGAAAATATGAATTTTGAAAAAATAATTTTGAAATTTTGAAATAATTTTGAAAATATGAAATATTAATTTTAAAAATATGAAATATTAATTTTAAAAATATGAAATATTAATTTTGAAAATATGAAATTTGAAAATATGAAATATGAATTTTGAAAATATGAAATTTGAAAAAAATAATTTTGGAAATATGAAATATTAATTTTTCAAAATATCCCATGAAACCTACAAAATTCTGAAAACACAACATAAAACACCAAAATAATACAAGACCCTACGTTAACCACCAATATTAGGACCACATGAAACATACAAAATTCTGAAAACACAACACAAAACACCAAAATAATACAAGTCCTACGGTGACCAAAACATTAGGACAAACATGAAAACTACAAGATTCACAAAAACACAACACAAAACACCATAAATAATACAAGACCCTACGTTAACCACCAACATTAGTACACATGAAACCTGTAAAATTCTAAAAACACAACACAAAACACCAAAAATAATACAAGACCCTACGTTAACCACCAACATTAGGAAAAAAAAAAACATGAAACCTACAAAATTCTAAAAACACAACACAAAACACCAAAAAATAATACAAGATCTACGTTAACCCAAAACATTAGGACGAATTATGAATTTTTGAAAAAAAATAATTTTGAAAAATATGAAATATGAAATTTGAAAATATGAATTTTGAAAAAATAATTTTGAAATTTTGAAATAATTTTGAAAATATGAAATATTAATTTAAAAAATATGACATATTAATTTTGAAAATATGAAATATGAAAATATGAAATATGAATTTTGAAAATATGAAATTTGGAAGAAAAAAAATTGGAAATATGAAATATTAATTTTTCAAAATATCCCATGAAACCTACAAAAATTCTGAAAACACAACATAAAACACCAAAATAATACAAGACCCTACGTTAACCACCAATATTAGGACCACATGAAACATACAAAATTCTGAAAACACAACACAAAACACCAAAATAATACAAGTCCTACGGTGACCAAAACATTAGGACAAACATGAAAACTACAAGATTCACAAAAACACAACACAAAACACCATAAATAATACAAGACCCTACGTTAACCACCAACATTAGTACACATGAAACCTGTAAAATTCTAAAAACACAACACAAAACACCAAAAATAATACAAGACCCTACGTTAACCACCAACATTAGGAAAAAAAAAACATGAAACCTACAAAATTCTAAAAACACAACACAAAACACCAAAAAATAATACAAGATCTACGTTAACCCAAAACATTAGGACGAATTATGAATTTTTGAAAAAAATAATTTTGAAAAATATGAAATTTGAAAATATGAATTTTGAAAAAATAATTTTGAAATTTTGAAATAATTTTGAAAATATGAAATATGAATTTTGAAAATATGAAATTTGAAAAAAATAATTTTGGAAATATGAAATATTAATTTTTCAAAATATCCCATGAAACCTACAAAATTCTGAAAACACAACATAAAACACCAAAATAATACAAGACCCTACGTTAACCACCAATATTAGGACCACATGAAACATACAAAATTCTGAAAACACAACACAAAACACCAAAATAATACAAGTCCTACGGTGACCAAAACATTAGGACAAACATGAAAACTACAAGATTCACAAAAACACAACACAAAACACCATAAATAATACAAGACCCTACGTTAACCACCAACATTAGTACACATGAAACCTGTAAAATTCTAAAAACACAACACAAAACACCAAAAATAATACAAGACCCTACGTTAACCACCAACATTAGGAAAAAAAAAAACATGAAACCTACAAAATTCTAAAAACACAACACAAAACACCAAAAAATAATACAAGATCTACGTTAACCCAAAACATTAGGACGAATTATGAATTTTTGAAAAAAAATAATTTTGAAAAATATGAAATATGAAATTTGAAAATATGAATTTTGAAAAAATAATTTTGAAATTTTGAAATAATTTTGAAAATATGAAATATTAATTTAAAAAATATGACATATTAATTTTGAAAATATGAAATATGAAAATATGAAATATGAATTTTGAAAATATGAAATTTGGAAGAAAAAAAATTGGAAATATGAAATATTAATTTTTCAAAATATCCCATGAAACCTACAAAAATTCTGAAAACACAACATAAAACACCAAAATAATACAAGACCCTACGTTAACCACCAATATTAGGACCACATGAAACATACAAAATTCTGAAAACACAACACAAAACACCAAAATAATACAAGTCCTACGGTGACCAAAACATTAGGACAAACATGAAAACTACAAGATTCACAAAAACACAACACAAAACACCATAAATAATACAAGACCCTACGTTAACCACCAACATTAGTACACATGAAACCTGTAAAATTCTAAAAACACAACACAAAACACCAAAAATAATACAAGACCCTACGTTAACCACCAACATTAGGAAAAAAAAAACATGAAACCTACAAAATTCTAAAAACACAACACAAAACACCAAAAAATAATACAAGATCTACGTTAACCCAAAACATTAGGACGAATTATGAATTTTTGAAAAAAATAATTTTGAAAAATATGAAATTTGAAAATATGAATTTTGAAAAAATAATTTTGAAATTTTGAAATAATTTTGAAAATATGAAATATTAATTTTAAAAATATGAAATATTAATTTTGAAAATATGAAATTTGAAAATATGAAATATGAATTTTGAAAATATGAAATTTGAAAAAAATAATTTTGGAAATATGAAATATTAATTTTAAAAATATCCCATGAAACCTACAAAATTCTGAAAACACAACATAAAACACCAAAATAATACAAGACCCTACGTTAACCACCAATATTAGGACCACACCTTCTCCAGTCACAAAGCAAAAACACGAACCATTAAAATCACATCAGGGCATAGTTGGTACTGCAGTGTAATTATATATATAGAAATTGACCACTAGGGGGGTATCCTTGACTTACCCAATAAATAAACAAAGTCAGATGCATTCATTCTGATACCACAAACATTGTCTAATATAACCTAGACTACACTACACCTACTGTACCTCCCATTACACTGACGTATATATGCACATGGAAAATGTAATGCTGGAGTTAAACATAACAAAAGCCCTGTGTTCCCCCGGTCACCTGTCAACTGTTGTCAGCTGTCAGCTGTCATCTGTCACCTGTCAACTGCCACCTGTCACCTGTCACATGCAAATTTCAAAGATAAGGGACCCCCCACCCCTGTCCCCCTCATGCATGATACATACAAGCTACATCAAAGGTATGGAGAGCCCCCCCACCCCTGTTTTTTAAAATCTAATTAACACATACTAACACAATGACCGTTTTTGAGGGGGGTTACAAATTACAAACTACACCTGGCATTTCAAAAGATTAGAGCGGGATCTGCATTTTCTATTGTTTCCTTATCACCCATCACACCTCACACACATCCTTTGAACCGGCAGCTGGGACATTTGAAAGGAGGGGGGCATCCAGACCCCTTATCACACTTCAACTTCAGCCGACTTCTCGATCGGCACCTGGGGCCTTTGAAAAAACTGACAGATGGCACTTTTGAAGGAAATGATGCCCCATTGTTCTCTTTTCACACCTTCGAAAAACGGAGGTGTCTGTTAGGTTTGGGGACAGAGGGCATGGAGGGGAGAGAGAGATAACCAGCTTTTTAGAACACATACATTATAAAAACTATTAGTAGCTTTTCTTTTATTTAATAATGACACTCTGGTAATTATATTTATGATATATATATATACAATATGATTTATGATTTATGGAATGTATGGAATTCAAGGAATGTAAAGAATTTGATTACTTTTTTATTACTAATTTGCATAATTGACTCAGTGGCGCCCCCCAGTGGTCAAAAGAGGTTGTGTTCACCCACCCATATAGACTACTGTAGAACTACAACTTGTGTATAATTTATAGGTATTGACAATAATTATACTCTATCTCGACCACAATCTCACTGTCTGTCTGTTTATTTGCTTGATTCCACTTTCTCTCGCCATCCCTGGGCCCCATGCTCCATGTTGATCCCAACATGGAACATGTTGTCATTTCTTGTTCCTACGATGGAGGTGGTTCTGTAGTCTGTACACACATTTGGAAACTGAAGCCAAAATATGTTGCTATACAACACACTCAATCTTATCTTTGGCAATCGACTGTGGCGTTTGTCTCCATCGCAGCAGCTGTTGGTAACTGGTCTGGTTGTCTGTCTGGAAGGGATGGCAGTGCTGTAGATAATAAAGTAGGCCTACAAATAAAAACGAGATGATCACCTTCCCAGCGGAGAAGCGGAGCCGCAGCGGGTGGGGAAAAAAAGACGGTAAACATATTTGCCCGTCCCTATCCAACCAGCAGCCTCAAAGCTACTGCGGAATGAAATGATGGGATTTCAAAGTATCGTCTTTCGTCTGTAATATTATGTTTGTATTGTTGAGACAGTCACAATGAATGAACTGCCTATATTTTATGTGTCCAACAGATGGCGTAGTTTCACTTGAATTAACATGTATAATGTCTTCTATCACTTCTCCATATAAACACTCATTCGGAATGACCATTTCCCATGTAAACTCGCGGCAAAAAACATTACATCGGATGTATTTTATTCTGAAGTATTTATTCGGAATGATCACCCTTCATGTAAACGTAGCCATTGTCTCTTGCAAGACCACAGTATTCCTGCAGAGGTAGGCAAGTGAGAGAGGAACACAACAGCTCCACTTCATGTTTGGCATTTACCAGATCCTATTCCAGAGTTCTCGTTCTCTCTCTCTCTCTCTCTCTCTCTCTCTGAATTTGTGAATGCAGCCCAGTAAGGGCATATGTCGACCCCACCCCCTCCTGGTGCTGTGGCCATCTTGGAAACTAAACACAATATAAACAATGGGAGAAGGGTGGGGCTGAGTAAAGCCCTTAGGGCTTTATCTTGCGTCACCCCTTATCCCTAAACTTATATTTTATATTTTGAAAAACCTTTTAAAATAGTTCAAATTGCCGAGCTACAAGCTCACGTGTCGATGTAGATCGGTATCGACCGATATTTGCCGTTATTGGTCAATATCGGTATCGGCAAATAAAACTGACAATAACCGATATTTATTTTGATAAGCATATACATTTTCTCTTGGTTATGTTGGTGTGTTGGTTATTTGCAGCCTCTGTAGATTATGAACATTTATTGTATTTAAAGATGTATATGTTTCCCTAGCACAAACAGGGAAATATAAACAACAAAAACTAAATATAGTTTATATATTATGTAGTTATACATAATTATATCGGTATCAGTATCGGCTATTGGCTAAATTGCGGTCAAAAACTTGCATATTGGTGCATTCCTAGTTTTTCTAAATGGTAAAAAAGGCAAATAAGTTTAGGAATAAGGAGCAAGGGGTGGCACAAGATAGGGCCTATAGTATGTAGTGTGCTGGTGTCACTCGCTGAAAATGGCAGATGTGACACATTGTCAGCTTTTGGATCGGCTGTGTTTGGTGTCCAACAAAGTAGAAATAAGCCATTATGCCTCTGCACTTTATTATCACACATGTGCACGCACGCACACACACACACACACACACACACACACACACACACACACACACACACACGCATACACACACAGTTCACATAACTCTTATCGTGTGTGTGACGAATGTGTGCGTGCACACAACAGGTCAGTCGTAAACGATAATATAAGGTAGGCTATGCAGCATGTGGAGCAAGATGGATGGAGTGATTATAAAAAAGCCTATGCTTTGACATTTATAAGTTGTTTATAAGCTCAGATCCTACTTTCTCATTTCCTTTCACTCACACTCTTGCCCCACTTTCTCTTTGTCACTTTTCTGTTGTTATAGCTGAAGGGAACTATTGATCCGTGCCAACTGAAGCATGTACTTGCATGCATGTGGTATGTGAACCTCGCCTTGCAGTTTTACCTGTCAGGAAACAGTATTGATATTTGGTTTTGTACAATCCTGTCATGCACTGAATGAGATTATAGGTTCATTCTGTGAACGAGATCATACTGATTCCATTCAACAACCCAAAGAGCTCAATGGATCCATTGGCTAATAATGGCTAGTATTTCAGTCCATTGAGGAAAGCCAATCAATATTTTCCAACTGACTGAGAGCTCAACTAAAATAATGGATATTTTCAGGAAGTCATTTTAGAACAAATTCTCACGAAAAAGACAGAAAAATTCTCAGTAATGAATCATTCACGAATGACCCAACACTAGGAATGTAACAATATCAGCGTGGGTCTGTGTGAGCATCTACGATGACGAGTAATGAGCGTGACCAAGTGTTTACAGCAATCATTATGTGCACATCAGGACCCGAGGGGCGGTTTGGGACAGATAGGCAGGCAGTGAAAGACCAGCTTGCAACAGTCATACTTTACTTCTGATTTGCTTGGTTGCTCGCCAGTGTTTCACACTATCTTAAATCATAACAAGTGCTGTGGAATTGTTCTCATGATATTATCGCATCTTGAGTTGTTGGTATTGTTACATGCCTGCCTATCCAACACAAAAAGCATTTGTAAATCTTTTGACTAAAAGGGAATTTCTAAACAGCTTCTACTCCATGCATGGCAGTAATCCCTTCAGAACAGATGAGGTGCTGATATTCTGACAGCTTCTTACTGCTCATTCAGATTCTTCATTGATTCAGTATGTGAAGTGTCCCAGTGAATCTGCTGATGCACTTTATGTGCTTATTAAATCACAGACAGTGACACATCCTGTGTACATCCTGGACACATAAGACAGCATCCTAATACAATCTGCAGCCTCCCTGGTTAGCCACACTAATACTAATGCACGACTCGCAACAACCCTGATGTCATCCTGACACCATAGTCCTGCGGTGAGGCGATTTCCTGGCAATTGAGGCTGCCAGGATGGCAGTGGTCAAGTATGGAGGTTTTGTCTTTTGGGGGTTTAGGATTGTGTTGGGGGTTGGAAGCAGTTTAGGACTGGGACACATCTCTTCTGCCAGGGACGTTTGTGTGGCCACAGAGATTCCAGCCTCGTTAGGTTTCTAATTTAATTATTTAATCAGTGTGCAGAACTAACAGTGTGTTATTAATAGAGACATCCAGTGTCCACTAGGACATGACTGCCTCTCAGGAGAAGATAGCAGGAAAGAGCCTTGTGAGGACAACCATGAGTGACAAAATAACTAGACAGATCAATGGGGCCTTGGCCTTATACAGTTGTCAGTCAGTTTAAGCCTGTACAGATTTGGATGTCCCTGGATGTATCGGTAGGTGGAGATCTCCAGCCATGCAAGATTACTTTAGTCGTTCTTCAAAGTGTATAACTTTATCACCACCGATTTACTCTGTGAGCGAACAGCTACAAAACATTAACACCTCCTTAACACTTCCCTCCCAGTCTGGAGGCAGGGACTTCATGCCTCCTTAATGTAACTCTTCTTGGTATCCTTTGGAGATTAGGCTATATGAGAAGCATCATCTGCTGACTTAGCCCCATATGTGCCCTCTCCCTACGCTCATTCTGTAGCTCCGAGATGAGGTCACACACTGGGCCCCTCCCACCGCGGTTCAGAAACGGCGCAAGTTTCCACAATACACGCTTCTTACCCTTTTCGCCACAATGAATCCAAAACGTGAAGGGGCAGAAAGGGTTTACACTAATTCAACCTTAACAAGAAAATCCAACTAGCCATTTGAACCAAGCCTTTACGTCCCGTCTTTTGTCAGTAGCTTCCATGTTTATCAAGGAAGTCGTGTGTGTGCGCGTGCATGTCGAGTGAACTGATTCAGTTGGAAATTCTCGACCAGGGGAGGCGCCGGGGAGGCACTAAAGCTTTTCAACTTCCTTGAAAAACATGGAAGCGACTGACAAAAGACGGGACGTAAAGGCTCGGTTCAAATCGCTAGTTGGATTTTCTTGGGCGTTGTTAAGGTTGAAATAGTGTAAACCCTTTCTGCCCCTTCACGTTTTGGATACATTGTGGCGAAAAGGGTAAGAAGCGTGTATTGTGGAAACTTGCGCCGTTTCTGAACCGCGGTGGGAGGGGCCCAGTGTGTGACCTCATCTCGGAGTTACAGAATGAGCGTAGGGCACATATGGGGCTACTGCTGACTGTGACTGTAGGGATACTATGAGTCCACTGAGAACTATTTAAATACTTTCCATTGTTTAAGAGAACATATAAATATAGTGAAAAGGCAGATGGTGCGACATGTAGTATCATCGTTAAATAATGTCCTTGATCACTGTTTATTTTGTGCAATTCACATCCATTTTAACTGCTGTCGTTGGCTTTGTCATACATCCACACAGAATGTGAATATAACGAGGTGAAGGGACAATTCTTTTTGTTTGACTTTTTTCTTGCTGTGAATAAAAGCACCTGAATGAGGGATCACCAAATTAGTAGCTTGATGTGACCTGGTTCCAAAAAATGAACTACTATAGTTATTTTTAGTTCTTTAAAAAAATATATATATATATATATTATTATTATTATTGCCACAGCCCATAGGAATAAAGTCTGCTATTGGGAACGAACTCCAAACTTTGGGATTAATAAAGTGACAACTTTTACAATATCTCTATTAACATTATCCAAATTAATTCCTTATCCTTTTGTTTTACATTTTAGAAATGATAGCTCTTTTGCAATGTGAAATGCCAGCAAATTCCTAATCCTTTTCCCCGTCTTTATTGGCCAACTTCTGAAAGCTGCATGCTTTTATTGTGAAGGCAAAAGTTTCTGAATGTTCTCCGTTCTCACAGCCTGCATATCTCTGCGTACTGAAAATAGCTGATAGCTCACAACACGTCGCGTCTGCGACGCGTTGTGAGCTTGTAGATCAGCTATTTTCAGCACGGTTTTGATTGATTCATTTATTAACAGTTTGCAGACATTACAGTATATTTCAAGTGCAACTCAATACAAAATAACTGTTAACTGTGAGTTGACGACACCATAAAGCAATACACTTGTTTACAGGGCCCACCATTTTCAATTCATCAAAACATTCAGAGACTGAGACTGTCTGCCTGCATGACAGGATCATGCTGTGCTCCAGTGAAATTGTACGGCTGAAGAAAGATTAGTTAATTTGTGTCAGATAAGGATTTATCTGTGGTTTTCCGCTAGACATTAAGGCCTGTTTAGGGTGTGTTTTAGCGGGGATTTCACCTGGAAGGCTCTATGGAAGTTGAGAGTGGACTGGAAGTTGAGAGTGTGAGAAAGTGACTTTCACACACGCCAGAAATGAACGCGTTCACAATGACGTTCCTCAGGTAGAAATACAGTACGTTCAGTTCACGTTAACCCAAAATATGAACGAATTCGTGAACGATCATTCTTTGAACGCGTTCAGGGACAAGGAGGAATGGCTGCAGAGCGTGTGTGAGTGCATCTCTGGGGTTCAGCTGTCCAGTGCATGGCTGACTGATGCTCTCTGCCTGGCCGCCACTGCTCTGCCCGTACGCAAAACACCAGCATCTCTCATAAACAAGTGCTGCTGGTGCATGTGCTTAGCCCCGGGGCCACCTCAGATCAACAATATTAATGTACTCCAAATGTTAGTTTTCTCTCTCATTACTGAGCCTAGTGCTGTATATACGTGTGACCCCACAGCAGCCTACAGTATGTGTGTATACTAGTAGTAATTTCAGATCTAATTGGATACCTATGTGAGATTATGTGACGTCTATAATGCACAGAAGGGGCCTGTGGTTTAAAGTATAAAGACATTGGAGGTAGGGTGGTCTTTCTTATGGCTTGTATTCCTGGCTCTTGATAATGTTACACCGCAGTCGCACTGAACAGTTGTCCCACGCTAATAAGCCTACATGGTACAGTAGAATATTCAATAGAGACAAGAGAGGAGAGCCACGTGTTGAGAAGTCTCCAGCTGCTCCAAAGTGGAGCTCTGACACTTGCAATCTGTTCTCCTTCCCACCCATGCCTCCCTTTATTTCCCACTCCCACCCCATCCCTCACTTTACAGCATCCTTTATCTTCCACCCTGTATGTCTCTTCTTTCTCATAGTCGTAGATAGTCTCACTCTGTCTCTTACTGCAATCACAGATCGATCTCTGTGACAAAGCCTTGGAATAGGGTTTTTTCTACAGTTCTGCCCCCTAGTCCTGTGGTTCTCAAACGTGTTTGTGTCAAGGACCCCCAAATTCGGTTGCATCTGAAAAGGTGTGCTTGGGACCCCCAGCAGAGACCCCCTGGAACACTCCCTCCCCACCAAGGACCACTTTGAGAATGGCTGCCTGGTGACAGTCACCTGACACAGTGAGCAAACATCTGGGACCTAAGATTGCAGGAATGCCCAAGCCGAGAGCTAATAAGGCATTGGCTAATTTATGTTCAGTGTCTGTGATGATAATAGGTAGTCTATCCACACATGGAGGAGAGAAGATGAATGATGCTTCCTGTATCCATGATTATTCTGTATCCTGTTGAGTTTCCCAAGCTTTACCATCTACTATTGTTTGTGTTCTTGTTTCTGTGAACGCAAATAAAGATGTTAAGTGTGTGTGTGTGTGTGTGTGTGTGTGCGTGTGTGCGCGTGTGTGTGCATTTGCATGTGTTCGGAGTAGGGTTGGGTGACGATACGAATACATCGTCAATCGCGAATATACGAATCCAATCGCCGAATATTTTTATTAGGCGATTTTTCGGGACGATTTAGCCCAATTAACCTGTAAAGTGTGAGCATGTGAATCAATTTGGGCCAGCAAGCGGCCGGGTGGAAATCCCCTCCTCCCGTTATAATGGTATGCTCCCACAGTCCGACTCCCCGCACTCAGCAGTCAGCAGCATCGGGGAACGGCACTAACGGCAGCCGTAAGAGCCGAGGGAGGCTGTAGCCTACATGTTGTTTAAGCTCCGGAGTCCAGACCCATGCAGTTTAATAATATACAGTCACAACAGAATGCACACTGCTGTCTCGTGTCTCATCACAATCCCAATGCGCCACCCGTGAAGTCGGGGGGGAAAAAATAAAAAACAGGCTGGTAGTGTTAGTATAGATGAAGTTAGTTCAGTGTGTTGAAACAGTAGCTACACGCTAAGCTAAGCTAACGATCCCCGAGCCTATACTGTATAGGCTCGGGCAACGTTAGCTTAGCGCTTAGCTTAGAGTTAGCGCCCCTCTGAGCCTGTGCGGGGAGGCAAGACTTCTCCACTGTATAGGCTCGGGGATCATCAACGTGAACGAACCCCGACACCAGCGCTGCAAAAATGGACAGATCTACAAGCTCAACGCGTAGCGAACGGCACTGCAAAAACAGGCAGGACACACGCGATGCCTTGAGAGCCTGTGGATCAGCCCGGCCGCAGGAGCTTGTGGGCTCCGCTCCGAGCCTCCGACGGACCGGTGCGGGAAGGCAAGGGAGCAAGTTACCCTGGCTGCGCAGCAGAAACAGACTGATCTACAAGCTCTCAACGCCTAGCGAACGGAGCTGCAAAAACAGGCAGGACCCGGCACCTTAAGAGCTTGTAGATCTGAGCTGTTCTCACTTTACTTTTATGACACGAATACATCGTCAATCGCCGATTCTTGGTCAGACGATGGGCGGTTGAAAAAAATTGGCATATCGCCCAACCTTAGTTCGGAGGTAGTGGGGGAGGTAGGGGAAGCCAGGAGAGGGTCCTTGGTAGATGGTGTAAACACAGCCACCTACATGGATTGGGCTAATATCCAGCTTCACGGTGGCTGCAATGCAATTTCTTCCAATTGACCTCCCTGCCACCGGCACAATCACTCTCCACCGGAGACACAATGGTCCCAGAATACAGAGCAGTGGCTCCTGCATAGGAACTAGGAAGGAGGTGGGAACTGGAACAAAACCAGGCGGAAATGAGATGAATTAGGGAGAACAAGAGAGGAGGCATGGGGGGGACAAAGAGTGAATTTATACTTCACTGTAGTGGCAGTGACAAAGCACAAGTGTTTAGACATCGGCTAAGGAGGAAATGAGAGGCATTACTGCAATATCCCTGTTTGTTCCTCTGCTGTCCATCTTTTGCATTTTAGTTGCTTTGGCCTGGATGGCAGTAATAAAACTGCGGAGCTAAAAGCAACTAGTGAGGAAATAAAGAAAAAAGATGAGCACAGCGGAAAAACTCACCCCTGAATGATATATACACACATTTGTAATTGAAATGGCAATAACACAAACATTTGGCGATTTGCCCCCATGCAGGCCAAGAACTAGATTTATGAGTGAAACAGCCCAGCCAAAGGCTAAAAGGCTTTAACAGTGAAGGATTTCCAATAAAAGCGAGGTTGGAGTCCTCTATAAGAGCAGCAGCACTACTGTAGTAATAGTATTAGAATAGGCAGGAGCACAGTCATACCGGTCATGTTGCAGAAATCACTGAGAAGCATCTCGACTGTGGCCACTAAAGCTCTGCAGATGGAGCAAGAACATATGTGAAGAACCTGCTCTTTGACACTTTTACCTTTTGAACCTTTTGAGTTTTACCTTTTGAACTCCTGATCTCCAGCTCACATGCACTACACACACGCACGCACGGACGGACGGACGGACGCACGGCCCACGCTCACACGTACATACCTGCACATGCAAGTGCAGAGTATGCACTAACACACTCACAAATATTTGCAGTCATGCAAGTTTACACATACTGTACACAATTAAACATGCATGCACTCACTCATACTAGAGCATAAGCACATACATGTACACTAGGTTTGCACTGTGGATTCGCATGCACACACAAAAACACTGTACATACCGCACAGTCATGCAAGTTCTGGGTCAGGCAGGTCCGATTCTAATTATTTGGTAGACTGAAAAGAAGGACAAAGGACAAGGAATGGAATCTGGGCTGGCTGCACAATAAAGAACAGAAAGGATTCAACAACAACAGACAGTTAAAAATATACATAGCTGGTTTTTACTTCCGGTTCAGGGCCTGGGAGATTTCCGCCTTCAGAGCTCAGAATGAAAGATTGTGGCACTGGGTGAATTCAATTATGATTTAGTCTGGCTTTGAACAAGTTCCAAAATGAATATGCTCGGTGAGGGACAAGAAAGACAAGAATGAAGATGTCAGCAGAGTAAATGGGTAATACAGTATGTTGCAGTAATGAATTGATTGCTCCGGGCTCACCTCTTATTCTCTCGCCATTCAACACAAACTGCTGACTTGGCCATGACCCCCTCCTCACCTCCTCCTCTCCACCGTCTGCCCACGGCAAAGCTCTTGGACCTCTTCCTATCATTTTGTTAAATGTTAAATTAAATTATCGCAATGCATCAGTGAGTTCAATTCCCCCCCCCCCCCCCCCCCCTGCTGAAAATCACTGGGTAATCTGCTCTGCACATGAAAAGGACCCAGCAGCACGTGAAGGTCACTCACATCTATGAGCTTATCAAGATAAGTCTCCTTTAAATTAACTTCCCACTCTCTCACACTCGTGTCTGTCTGTCTGTCTGTCTGTCTGTGAGAGAGAGAGAGAGAGAGCAGTTTAAAGGTGTGGAGGAGGATTCCAGTGAGGATTTTACTGTTTAATATCAAGGCTGAACAGTGGCAGAGTAATATTTATTTTGTGATTAAGCTCTATTGAACTTTTATTTGAGCATAGCTAGGTGTGCTGGAGAGACTATTTTACATTGATTGGTCTGAACCTAAAATTCCATATTCACAGTGCCTGCATGCAGACTCATCGCTGCGTACCCCATGCCACACACAGGAATATGGCTGTGGAAGCAGAAACCTCCGCTGAAAATTGAGCCGCACGAGTCAGTGTTAGGAGAGACAAGTAGTGAGTGATGGAAGTGAGCGGGTGGCTGTGGCTCAGGAGGTAGAGCAGGTCGTCCATTGATTCATGGGTCAGCGGTTCGAATCCCGGCTCCTCCTGTCTACAGACACTGAACCCCAAATTGCTCCCGATGTGCTGGTTGTTACCTTGCATGGCTTCCGCCGCAATCGGTGTATGAATGGGTGAATGTAATGCACAATCTATGTAATGCGCCTTGGATAAAGGCGCTATATAAATGCACCATTTACCATTTAGCAGAGTTAATTCAACTTTGACAAGATGGAAGCCAAATCCAATATTAAAATTGCCAAGAGGTGTTGCAAGGCACACCAGGGGACATGTGTAGTGGCCTCCAGGGGCCACAGGTGTACCTTTGCTCTAATCTGCACCAAACTGGCACAAACACTGTTCAGGACTCTGCCATGAGTATAGACCTTAGAGTATATATGAATAGAGACGGCACCCAGAGGAAACCCTGAGGCGAAATGGACATAGTGGCCAAATTTGGTATTGCAGCGTGGGCCCAAACACATGAATGCGCTGGTCCGTTGACTATCATTGTGCACGTTCACGTTCACGTTCACGTTCACGTTCAACGGCAGCACGTTCATGTGTTTGGGCCCACTCACTATTGCAATCCATCCCAGAATGCACTCTGTCTCTACCCGGAAGGAGGAGTGAAATCGCCTCATGCGCTTTTGAGCAACTTAATGCAAGTGGATGGAAGGAGAACGCGGATGCCATCTCTATTCATATATACTCTAAGGTTCTGCCCCCCATGGTCATGTTAGGCGCCAAGTATAAGCTATAATACTACACCAAGGTCAAATTAAATGATTCCTGAGTTTTGACAGCAACAGACCAGTGATTCCCAAACAAATGATGTGTTGTGTGCTTTAACACATATCTCAAGATACAGCGTTAAATTATAATTCAAGCCCTGAGGCCAAATGCTTAGATGAAGAAATTCATATTTTAGCCCGTTAGGCAAAGCTCAATGAAAAATAAATATTTGTGAATGCCAATCACAGTACAAAAGTCATATGTTTATGAATGTGCATGCGTGCACGGAAAATTGCACGCACGTGCACACACACACACACACACAAGCATGAGAGAGGCCGCATACAAGATGCACTACCACATGAAGGAATATGAGGTACAAGATGCACTACCACATGAAGGGATATGAGGTACAAGATGCACTACCACATGAAGGGATATGAGGTACAAGATGCACTACCACATGAAGGGATATGAGGTACAAGATGCACTACCACATGAAGGGATATGAGGTACAAGATGCACTACCACATGAAGGGATATGAGGTACACGATGCACTACCACATGAAGGGATATGAGGTACAAGATGCACTACCACATGAAGGGATATGAGGTACAATATGCACTACCACATGAAGGGATATGAGGTACAATATGCACTACCACATGAAGGGATATGAGGTACAAGATGCACTACCACATGAAGGGATATGAGGTACAATATGCACTACCACATGAAGGGATATGAGGTACAAGATGCACTACCACATGAAGGGATATGAGGTACAAGATGCACTACCACATGAAGGGATATGAGGTACACGATGCACTACCACATGAAGGGATATGAGGTACAAGATGCACTACCACATGAAGGGATATGAGGTACAAGATGCACTACCACATGAAGGGATATGAGGTACAAGATGCACTACCACATGAAGGGATATGAGGTACAAGATGCACTACCACATGAAGGGATATGAGGTACAAGAGAGGAGTGAGGTTTCATGAATAGGCAATGTTGTGTTGTGCAAGGCCACCGCGGGAAGCGTAAGCTTTGAAACGTTTGAATGAATGGCAGAATGAAAGAGAATCGTTTTATAATATCCGCAATATCCGCATCTTACTACTAAATGCACTATACTAACTAATCATGCAAAAACAAGACAGTAATTATACCTGCAGGAGAGTTGGATAATGAGCTGCACTGCGCTGTCTGTCTGTCTGTCTGTCTGTCTGTCTGTCTGTCTGTCTGTCTGTCTGTCTGTCTGTCTGTCTGTCTGTCTGTCTGTCTGTCTGTCTGTCTGTCTGTCTGTCTGTCTGTCTGTCTGTCTGTCTCTCTCTCTCTCTCTCTCTCTCTCTCTCTCTCTCTCAGAGAGAAGAGCATCCACAACAGGCCTCTTTCTGTCCTGATCCTGCCACTATAGGGTCACTGCTACAGAGATCAGAAATGTCACCACGCCCAGTACTACTGTTACCATGGGCAACACTGGTTCTTGAGATCAGAACGATTGGGGGTGTGGGGGTTGGTATAAGATAGAATAGGAATGATATGAGTGAGTGTGAAATCTCTCCTGGTAGCAGAAGAGGCCCAGAGGCCTGCTAGATAAAACAGATGGAAGAGACTAGAAGAAAGGAGGAAGATGAGAAGACAAAGGTTGGGGTGGGGGGTTTGGGGATACAGTCGGATGCAGATGGCTGGCTAGATAGATAGTTGGGCAGGAGAGGAGGAATATGCAGAGAGAGAAAGTCAGTGAGAGAGAGTCGGACAGAGGGAGAGAGAGGGGGGGGGGGGTGAGAGAGAGGTGGGGAGATAGTGATGTCCCTGCAACGTTTGTGTTTCTTTTGATGTTTTGATCTGCCACTAAAGAGATTATGAGCTTCTCAGAAAAGAGAAAATGCCAACAGGGGACAGAAAATATAATTTGCTTCCTCTCACCTCCCCCTACCTCAATTGAATGTTGTTTCAACTTGAACTCGTTACTGTACATCTCTATAAAGCTAATGGGAGCTGACACCCCCTTCTCTTTCTCTCTCTCTCTCTCTCTCTCTCTCTCTCTCTCTCTCTCTGGGAATGCAAAAAGGACACGTACTGGAGAAAAAGGATTGGGGGCAGGCACAGCGCTCATAGAAAATGTTTTCTCCATATAGTATTATGAGGACAATATAGCAAATAATAGACAAATAAATTAACACTTTATTAGAGCAGAACCTGTTTTCTTTTGCTGGCCATACTGTAAAAAGTGATAATCTTACCATATTTGCCAGATATATTTGGCATCATCTCCACCAGGCCGAAGTACTGATAGTACTCCTACAAAATCCTGTCCAAACATCACGCAAAACGGTACACAATATCTCTCTGTCATGCATGCAGCCAGTATATGGCTATGTGTGGCTTCCAAAGTTTGCAGAAGTGCTCGGTTTTAAACAAAATGCCTCCATTCATGAACACAGCGTATGATTTTTAGCTGAATCCTGAAAAGAAAATAGGGTGTTTGTGTGATCGAGCAACTCCATACAATAATCCATAATTTAATAAATAAATAAATAAATCCATTCGGATGTGCATTGTACAATTTTCTTGTTTGCTTCTCATCATTTTCTTTCTCAAGAAATATCCTCGCCAATTTACTGCCTATAAAGTCAAAACCTCAGAAATGATGGAAACACATATTGGGTCATACAAGGCTGCATGGGTCTAACTGCTATGCTAATTGGACCAACAGAGGTTTCCATATCTTGAGTGAGAGTGTTGAGAGCCATTCCTTTTAACCCTGTAAGACCCAGCGTTGCTTTTCGGTAACATTTTTATTTTAATTAATTACTTAATTATTATTATTATTATTTTCTGTTATTTTTTCACCTAAACGTCATCAGTGATTCTGACCTGAGATCAGATTTAAAAAATGTCTGTTTGAAAATGACAGTTATCTGAAGAAGCTATGTTTCTATGTCAGTTGTTCTTCGATTTAAAAAAAATAGCAGATCTACAAGCTTGTAGCGCGCCACTCGGTGGCGCGCTATGAGCTTGTAGATCTGCTATTTTTAAATAGCTAAAGCATAACGTAATGCTAACACCAAAACGGGTTCCCGCCTAAAATGGGTTAATTTAATTTTTGGTGGGAGCAGAATAAGAATTGTCCCTGGTGTCAAAAAATGCCTCAGATGGACTGATATCCTGATAGAGGAGAAATGTGGAGCTCAACGCCTGCAGCTGCATTGTCCACCCAATCTACCTCTGACAGAGAATGGTGCCATATAGGACAAGGTCACATTCAGACTTGCGTTTGAATGTCACGAACGAATGAAAAAAATATTTGTTAAGTGGAAATTTGTCAAACCGACACCCGCCAGCCACCTAATCTAGTTACACTGACCTTAGTGGTCAATCATGGACTAAATAGTGTGGTGCTGTGAAGGACACATTCTCATGGCAGATCCTGCTAATGCTAATGCAATGCACAATGCAATAGGCCCATGCACAGTAAACACAAAATTAAACTAGATAAAGTGCCCTTCTGGGCACAGGTCTCCACCAGGGCAGGTCAGGTTGTGGCTTCCTGGTGGCACTATAATAGGTTAATGTGAAAAGGGTGGAATTTCTTCTTATGCCTTGGATGGCAATTGGATGATTTGAGGCATTTTGTTCCAAAAATGTGTTTTGCAAAAATCCACCTGTTGGTGACGCTATAACAGGCCAATGTGAAAAGGGTGGGATATATTCCTCAGCCTAGTAGGAGAGTCTGTGAAAGATTTCTCATAAATTGCACGCTGTGGCCAATCCTGCAAACTTTGAAAGCCAATGTTAGCCAATTAGGATGGAATATGAAATATCGGATAGATCCGTCTTGAACACATGACTATAGAGATAGCGTGTAACGATTTGCGGGATTTTTGGAAAGAATCTGGAGGAGTAATAAATAAATAAGTAAATAAAAATGTGTTTTTCAAAAGTTGGCCTCCTGGTGGCGCTATAACAGGCCGTTCTGGACGCACACACACACACACACACACACACACACACTTATATGATGCAACGCTAAGATGACCCTAATGCCTAATGCATTTTCAATAGAAAAAGGACTTCTGTGACCGAGGGGATAAAGTGACGTCAGGACTTCGATACGATAATTCAGCCAGTTCTATGCATTGGGGCCAACAAGGGTTTCCAGTGTATTGGCGTTTGGACCTTACAGGGTGTTTGTAGAATCCAGCGTGGGCAGACAGCTACCATATCACATGTCCTATCTCTATCAGATGTTCTCTCATCTCCTGTCCTCTCTTTGCCTCTTTTCTCCTCACCAGCAAGGAAGGAAGAAGAGGTGAGACAGATAACACTGCTTCCTCAGAGAAATTACCTCTCACAGCTTGACAGTGTACTCTGCAAGGCTGTCTAACGGATGCTCAATTCCATCATCAAGTTTAACAGGAGGGAATTGGCAACCCGGTCACACCCAAACACGGTGAAATAGCACAGATTGGCATTTCCGTACATACATGCCTAGAAAACCCCCAAATCCGTACATATATTACACTGAAATCCTCCCCATAGACTGTGACAGATGGGCACCGAGCGGGCTAAAGCGAGGGAGTTCCCTTGTCGAACGTTGCCAAGTTCGGTAGAGCCAACTCATCCCTGTCCGAGTTGTAACCCAATAGCACAGAATCGCAAATAATGTCAAACCCGAACTCACCCAAACACGGTGAAATAGGATGGATTGTTTCACTATTACAATAGTGAAAGCCATGTGGCTTCGTTGTGGACTCCATCGCGGTCAAAACCGTAGTATAGTGCAATATACGGATTTTGGGGTTTTCTAAGCGTGTATAATACGGAATTGCCAATCCATGCATTTTTCACTGTGTTTTGGTGAGAACGGGCTCAAATTGGTGACTTGGTGAATTGTTTTTTTTGGCTCGTCTTAGTGTGGTCAAGTATTGACTGTATGCACATTTATAACAGAGTACACCGTATAAAATAGAGCTATATGAAAGGAAAAAAAACATGTAGAGTAACCCTGGCATTTAGAGATAGTTTAACATTCTGATATAAATCATATGTTTCTGTATTCATAACATTCTGATATTAATCATATATGCTGTTTCTGTATTCATTGAGTAAAGTCACCTTTTCCCTAAAGAGAAGCTTGAAGGCGTGTTACAAAGTTACAAACTGTATGATTGTGTTCGTCTGTTCGTCTGCATGACAGACATGCCTACATTAACTGCTGTGATTTACATTTCAAAACAATAGCTTTTGCAGATGAAAAGCGTGCTCTGCAAACATTTTCAAATGTTGATTGTGAATATCAATGTCAATGTAATACATTAAGCTTCAATCTATTTGGTGCAGCCCTGGTGCCATGGCACTCTTGGACTGAGCACAGCTTTTCTCCATGAGTTCCACTATCCAGACACAGCTGCACCCAACGACCATCATACATAATGGTAAAAATGACTAGACCCTCTGCACCGCCATCACTGAAATTGCGGTTATAAAGTACAGAAGTAATTGCAGATATGTGTATTTATTACATACAGCCTGCAGGTGGCATGCTTATTTATTTTAGTACTGTAGGAGAGGTCGATTTCAGTGTGAGTTGCAGAGCATATATAGTCCAGTTATCTTCAGCCATTTTAATCATAGCCCACTGCCACCTGCCACCAGTACTACTGCATTTTAATCCCATCTGTGCAAGATGAATGGAAATGTTCCCCTCCTGCTATAAACTGTATCCACCCTCCCCCTTTTAAGTTTAGCAGATTGTAGGATGGTGGAGTTGGGCTCTTTGGTGGCCAGTGGTTTGCCTGTGGACCTGTCCCCATCAGCACACTGCAGATACACCAGCATTATCCTGCAAAGCCCTTACGTAAGACGCAGAGCTGTCGTGTTGTGTTGATGTTTCATGCTGTATCTGGGACACATCACTTAGCGCCATGCTGCAGCCTAACTGGATCACACATTAAGTGATGTGATTGGAACAGAGGGTTCTGGGTTAACTCTGTGTAAGTCAGGCCTGTGGACGAACCCCCAAAAAACAGCTGAAAATAGACAATGTCAAAGGAAGCCATTGTCCAGGTGTAGTAGTAGTATGTATCAAGCTCCAGTTCTTGTGAGGTGACCTTATTATATGGAACACTTGATAGGCAGTGAATTATCTCTCTCTCTCTCTAGCTCTCTCAGATAAGCAATCTCAGTGTATACTTCATTACAGGATGTCAGGAGGCAATCAGTAAATCTCTCTCATCAAAGATTTATTAAAATCCACCTGCTCTGATCAGCTTGAAGCTGAATCCTTAACTTCCCTCATAGACCAGAGAATATAAGATCACTATTCACTGATGGGCTGAACTCAGTGAACAGAAGAGAAATCTATCAGCCCTACACAGCCTGACTGGTGTTCCATCTGCTACTACACGACTGATTGTGACCAGAGGAGGATTAGCCAACGTGCCTGTTGGGCCCAGGCCCAGGGGCCCCTGAGCTAGGGGGACCCTGAGCTAGGGGGGCCCCTGAGCTTGAGCGCCCGCGTGACCGCGAAGAGGCTCAAGCTCAGGGCCCCCCCAAATAAGGGGTAACAGTGGATAACAGTGACGCACACGGTCCTTGTCACTGTTATTAACAAGGACACAAACCCTCAGCTCGCATTTTTTTGGCGGTGGCCCAGGGGCCCATAATTTCTAGATCCGCCTATGATTGTGACACCTGGGGAAAGTTCAGTGTTCTCCAATCAGCAGAGATCTCACTCATCACCACATCTGTAACAGAATAATATGTATTCCCCGCCAGCATCCAAAATGTCAGGCCTGATTTGTAAATGATATGCTAGTTCCTAATTACGCTGATGTTTCCTGGAGCAAAACAAACCTCGCTCACTCTTTCTTCCAATGTCTCTATTCTCTCTCTCTCTCTCTCTCATCCCTGCCCTTTCCCCTCGTTTCCTTTTTTTATTATGTGCACTCAAAGCTCATTTTGAGAGCTCTATCCAAGCACAGAAACCATCCTCTTTCCAGGACATTTTCACAATCCTATGTCAGTGTCCTGAGGCTTATAAAGGCAGCAGTAGGGCCGCAATAACCACAATATTGCAATACCGCGCTATTGACAAGCCAACCGCGGGGGATGGAAAACAACCACCACAGCAGCCAGGAGGCTAGTCGTTTCTTGTTTTACACTTCAATGCATTTTATTGAATGCCATTATTTGTGTGGTCATATATGGAACATTTGGGATCTCAGTTAAAAGAAAATGGAGAACGAGGTATATAGATTTGGCAATATGCAAAACCCAATAATAAAGCTTATAGCACTAAACTAAATACAATAACCATTTAAACCGTATATACTTTTTTATTATTTTGATATAGTATATAAAATGTATATAACAATTTCTGACAGCAAATGCACCATTCTTATGGCATGGTAAGAAATAACAGCTTACTTTATTCCCTTTTAATTGCATTATTTTGTTTTGACTGTTCTGTTCCACTTTAGCTTAGCAATGTTTTTTTTCTCGTGACAACAAAGCCCCTTTGAATTGAATTGAATGACAGAGAGAGAGAGAGAGAGAGAGAGAGAGAGAGAGAGAGAGAGAGAGAGAAAAACGACTCCTGTGACATAATAAAACAGCATAATGAAATGGAATACAAGCGTAAGCTTTGCCACTACAACCAATATTATGAAGTGTAAAAATGCCTGAAGCCTCAAAGGGATATTTTGTGAAGATAAAATATTCCCAGCACAAGCGATGGTGATATATGACAGTGCTGCAGGGGTTAAGGCACCCTTTGAGCTATGTCAAATGATTCTTGTGGCTCCAACAGGCAGCAGTGCAGGCCTCCGGGGGTCAGACAACAGATCAAGCTATGCAGCTTCTCAGGGGAGATGAGAGATCGTTCCAACGTCTTAACACTCTGGGTATCCCCATCATCATTATGGCGGCTTTTCACAACATAGCCTTGGGACAGAAAAAATGAGCCTGTGGACAGAATAAATGACTCCTCTGAGGAAGGCCGTACTTTATCCACAGTAAAGGCCAGAAAATATATTATCTTTCGTGAAGAGCCACACCTCTCTCTCTCTCTCTCTCTCTCTCTCTCTCTCTCTCTCTCGTGAGTAGGCGACAGAGAGATGATCAGAGATATGTTTTTTTTAAGATTTAGTTTTAGCTTTTGTGCCTTTATTGATAGTTACAGTGAAGACAGACAGGAAAGAGGGAGCGAGAGAAGGGGAGATACATGCAGCATGAACGGGACTCGAACACGTGACATGCTGTCAGGCAAGAGCCTATATGTGGCATGCGCCTGGACCACGAGGCCAGCGGGTGCCAAGACTTACAGCCCAGTTGCTGCCATTCAGACCTTAAGGTTAATCAATGAGTCACCGCATTTTAACACGTTGTGTCTGGAGAGGGACCATATGTCAAACCTCATCTAAGAGCTCACAAAAAAATCCCTTTTCCACTGAATGGTACTATAGGCTCAATTCAACTCTCTCTACGCTCTACTTCACTTTCCAGTGCAGACAGGAACCCCTTGATGTATCTGCTTGGCATAGCAACATACACCCTCTGCGTAGCAAAACTATTCGTGCGAATAATTCGCTTTTTTTGAAACCTCATAAAGTTAATGCAAGCTTCCACATCAGTGGCGAATGTGCGAATTTGCAAAAAAGTGACTGTTTGTCAGTGACCGCTCCTTATTTATTCGCTATGGTGTCGAGTCTGTCGACTTTTGCTGACATTCACTGTAGTGAATGCTACACCTCTAGGCTCTGACCTATCAAAATGCAGCCCAAACTGCGTTTTTGTCTATAAACAGCAGCGTGCCGTACAGTAATTGTGAACAGAGCAGCAGCCGGCCCGGCCCCGCAGCTCTGCAAGGTCGGGGGAGCATAGCAGTCAGCAGCACACTGTACCCTTCGTCCCCGCCTACAACTCTGGCATACTGTTACATAGAAACACGATTTAAACATCAAACAGCACACGAGATCGACTTTGTCGTGGTTCAGACGGAATTCGAATACGTTGCACGGTTTGTCCGCTATCGCAGTTCAAAGTGTGTGTGTGGTCTGAGCAAAAATCTCGGTTTACAGTGTTGCACGCCCAGAGAGAGTCAGAGTGTGAAGCCACTGTGAAGACTATACCGAAATTCTCCGAACAAATCGCCCTCACGGCCAAAATATTCACTTTACACGCATGGGTTTTGGTAATTGTGTAGCCACACTCGTCCTCTTTCACCCAATGTCACAACCATAGCACAGATACATACAGTACACTAGGCGGACTATAGATTATCACTCAATAAATCTTGCTAATTGATGAACATAGAAACATATACCGGTACACAGACATACACATACAAATTCACACACATACTTGTGTACGCCCGTGCATGGAAATCACAATGTTCAGTTAACCGGTTTCTTGGCATAGATTAGTGCTTTGGCTGTGAGGAGAGGACAGCCCAATTTGTCAAGAGAGAGCATGGAGCTAATCACATCAAAGGAGCTGCTACCCAGGCTAATATCAGTCCACGAGCAGGACGCCCCATTCATTAGTCTGCTTCTGCAGGACAAATCACTACTGTGTTGAGTGTTGACACACACAAACACATGCAAACACACACAGCATCGAAGCCAAACCGTGGGCCGTGTCATGATGCAATAAACATTGAGTGAATTTGATCTGATATATTCTACTTGACATATTTAACTTGCTAAATTGTTTCCCATATACAGTATATGCTCACACTAAATCACTGTGTGAAGCAGTTCTGCGTAAAAGCACACTGAAAAGGGCTTGAGCCCTGCTGCTACTTAAATAGCTTGCCCTCTCTTCTGCTATAGAATGAAGGATGTTACATCTATCTTCCATAAGAGGGGAACATTCTACTGCCTTGGCTATGAGAGGAGCGCTCTGCCCTTTCACACGGTATCATTTATCTCTATTTGTCCTGTCTAGTGGGTGGCCCGCCCGACTCAGCATTTTTTTCACACCAACCTTTGAGCAGACAAGGCCTCCCGTGGAGCAGTTCTGGCCAAATATATCAATTAAAAGTCAAGATAACAGTCTGGACATCCACCACTGTCCCGGTTAATGCATGGTTCCTGGACCAATAAGACACTGCCAGCTGCTAGGCGTATAAGCTTCTTAGATGCGTAAGAATACCACTATTAAGGGTACGGTCTTATCTGTCATGAACCACCAGCCAGCACTCAGTGCTTTGAAGGTTTTACTCTGCCTAACGTATTCATCTGTACAGACAGTGTGTGTGTGTGTGTGTGTGTGTGTGTGTGTGTGTGTGTGTGTGTGTGCGTGTACCCCTTCCTACTGTGAATCGAGCACTATCCAATCAGCAATGACGTGTCTGCTTAACAGTTTAGAAATCAGGCTCAAATAGGAGACTAGCTGCCAGACTAAATTCGTTTTTTAAATAATAATAATCCTCAGTGTGGATTCCAGGCTAGTCCTTAAGCTTCACACAAATGCACACTAACGTGCATAGATCCAAAGACAATTATCACTGTTGGGCAGAAATAGAAAAATCACATCCGTGTGAAGTGAGGGGCGCTCTTATCATGGTACATCATCATCACCGACTTCTTACTGACAGTTGAGAGTTGAAAGCCTCCTATATAATTATGCAACATATCAATGTTTGTGTTACGCTTACGCAATGTTTGTGTTTACACTATGATATAAAATTGTCCATTCATTTTTAATGGGAATTTTATGTTTGTGTAGGGAAAAGTTTGTGCACACATGCATTAAAATGTTTCTTTGGTTTGATGTTCATAAAACGCACTTATCCAATTTCACTTTCAAAATGTATCAACCATAGCGAATAGGCCTACAGCCTATCAGATGGGCCATTATTGTGCAACACTTAACGACGAAGTACACTCTTATCGAGAGAGAATTACACTAAGCAAGGTAATCACATACTTAGAACAGAGAAACAGACATCTTTCACTATTGAACTCATTGAACCTTTACAGTGATAAGGCTTTTCTCCAGTGTGGATACGCTGGTGTTTTCAGATGACTTGACTGACTGAAACTTTTGTCACAATGATTACATTGGAATGGTTTTTCTCCAGTATGGATTTGCTGGTGTGTCTTTAGATTTATTAAATAACTGAAACTCTTGTCACACTGGTTACATATGTGGGGTTTCTTCCTTATGTAATCTGTGTGATGTGTTTTTGCTCCTGGTTGAGTTCTTGGTTGATCTGTTTCACCTTGTTTCTGACTGGCTGCAGAGCTGGTTATTTGCTGGCTGAGGGGATCTGCCCATTCTTCCACATTTGCCAGTAGAGGTTGTTGTGGCTCCTCTGAGATGAGTGTATGGACACTGAAACCTACTTGAAACCTGAGAGTGGGGATATTGAGACCCGACTCCTTCCAGGAGTAGTGGTTCATCGTCAAAGCTGCTGCTATACTTGGACTGTGGTGAGAACATAGTGTAGGTCTGTTGGAGATGGAGGTCACTGTTTCGAGTTCGACCCCTCTCTTTCAGCCTCACTGTCTTTGTCTCTTTCTCTCTTGCCTCACTTTCTGTCTTTATCTGCAATCCTGTCGATCTGTCTGTCTCTCTGACCTTCTGTCTATGTCTCTTCCGGTGTCTCGATCTTTCGGTGTCTCCATCTTTCAGTGTCTCCATCCTTCACTATATCTGCTGTCTCTTACTGTCTCTCTACCCTTCTCCTACTCTGTCGCTCCATCTTCATCTGCCTCCACTTTCTTCCCTTCACAACAATATATCATAATATTGTCCTTTGATGAATTGGAAGGCTACGGTAATTTCCCCACATTATATAGGCTCAGCAGCTATAATCTGATGCATCCAGCCATGCATGCCAAACATTGCCAATTTGCGCAGTTGGTGCCATTGCAATTACTGCAACAGCATGTTCTTTATGTATGTTCTTTGGGATCTCCATATACGGAATGTGAGGGTATCTAAATCCGGTGTCTTCAACATTTTTCAGACCAAGGACCCCTTATCTGAGAACTAAAGCAGGGACCCCTGCTATATCCTAATACAAATATGCAAAATAAGTGTCTGTAGTTCACATTATCACATATACCTTGAGTCCGACTTCAAACTCTGGCATGGAGACGGTCTGTAGCCTGATCGATATAATATGTATTATCGGCCACATGACGTCTTACGTTGTCATTTGCTCCCTAAACAAACAAATAAGTCAATAGCTTGGCGAACGATATTAACAAACCCTTCTGTAAATTCCTGCATAATATAGTTATGAATAAGACTGGAAGGTTTGGTGTATGTGAGTGCAACTGAAGTGGAGATTTTTTGTCCCAGGTATGAGGAAAACTCATTTTGAGAAAATGGCATTTAAAGATTTGTATTTTATTAAATATGTATAAATATGTATGTATAAAATTCCAAAACGTTTTATTTGAAGCCACTATTTTTACACAAAATACCTCATCCAAACCTTGGCAACAACATATAATGCCATATATCATTGGAAAGGTCTGGACCTCGAGCTGACTGTGTTTTGATCCAAATATGGTCACTTCCTTTGTACCAACAACCAATCATGAAAATACAGAGGGCAGATTGGGCAGACGAGATCATTGGTTAAAATAAACTACTAAAATATCTAAATCTGTATTTTGAATGTTTATTTTGCTTTAGTTTGAAAGAAAACATGTTTAGGAAGCAAAATAGCACAAAATCTAAAAATTGAAAAATCATGATTTCACCTGCCATGTCTCGCCTTAAGTGTGCCAATCACACCCCTCATGTGGTGAAAAAGGCACAACGCCTGTACTGCTCACGGTGCTTGAAGAAGTTCACGGTCAGCCCCAGTATCCGGAGGTCCTTCTACAACTGCACCATCGAGAGCATCCTCACGGATGGAATACGGATTGTTGAGGATGTTCACCATCCCAGTGCGTTTTACTGTAATTGGTATTGTTGACAATAAAGTTGAACCTTGAGACTTGGCTGCCATATGACGTAACCATATGCCGTAATCTTAATCATATTTTGCGGTTCCCCTTGAGCGTCCCGAACACCCTTGTTGAACAGGATTTGGGATGAAAAGGAGAGATTTTAATATAAAAGAAAGCTTTCCTGTGGGAAACAGTTAATATCTCTCTCTCTATCCCCCTTATTATTCTCACCCCAGCAAATCAATTCTTAATAAACTGTGTGAATGAATGATGACTCCTGTGCTCAGAATCTGCCAAAAGTTAGGAGAGAGAACAAGCCTGGGGGAGAAGAAAGAATGAGTCAGGTGGAATGAAAAAAAGAAGAAAACTCTTGAACGTCTACAGAACAATTAAATTAACAAATTGCCGCTGTAATTAATCAGGGAATTTCAAGCTGTGCGGGTTTGAGACGCGACCGACATGAGGGTCCACGGCCCCCTCTGTGGTATCGCCTGGGGTGGTGGAGTGAAAAGTGTGAGAGGCGGTAGAAAGCTTAATAATAAAAAACTCCTCAGGCCAGGAGGGAGCAGAAGTCTGCTACTTCTCTTCCTCCATTTCCTCCTTTTGGTCTATTGCATCGAGCTTGTCGTTCCCCCATGCCTCCATTACTTAAACCCCCAGCCCTTTGTTTGCTAATGAGGTGTGGGATTGACAGCTGGATTACACCGTCGCTTTGTAATCCTTTCATTTCTGCATTTAGGATAATCACCTTCCAGACCTGGAGTCCTGGCCTCTGGGGCCAAGCAACGCCATGTATGCCTGCGCATTCATGAATCCAAAGTGTGTCAGTTCATTTACCTACGCTTGATTCAGATCAAGCAATCGTCTTTTTCCCTCCACCTCACAGGAGGGAGACTCCCTTGTTCCCTCCCATTTGTTCTGTCTCTCTCTCCCAGGAGCGTGTTTCCCCCATGCAGCGGCTGATGGACTCACTGTGGTTTTGATCATTCTCAGTTCTGTGCTCTCCCAGGCCAAGAGGAGGAAAGCAGGGGGGATTTTTATTACCCTACCTCTTTTACCCATGCAGACCTCTGATGTGCAGAGGGGGAAAGAGAGCCAGAACAAGTCTTTCCCATACTTCCCCGCGGGAGAGAGAGGGAGAAAGAGGGAATGAATGAAAATGAGGAGATAAGGCGGAGAGGAATTCCGATGACATTTCTCTCTATAACGAACAACAAAATGTTAAGTCTCAAGGCTTTTCACATCAGGCAAGTTATTTCTATTAGGGGGAATGAATGAAAATGAGGAGATAAGGCGGAGAGGAATTCCGATGACATTTCTCTCTATAACGAACAACAAAATGTTAAGTCTCAAGGTTTTTCACATCAGGCAAGTTATTTCTATTAGTCAAGAATAACGTATAGTTTATAACGTTATAACATAGTACTTGTCTGTCAACATTCCGCGTAGCGTGTATGCATTGGGCAGCAGCAGTGTTCTTTCAGAACGAGGAGGCAGGGGAACTTGGGGAAGGGGGTATATACCCGGGGAAATATGGGAAAGACGAGAGAGAGAGAGAGAGAGAGAATAATAAACATTCTTTGTTGATCGAGGTGATTTTAAAGGAATTTTGAAATAAAAATATAAAAAATAATAAAAATCACACCCATGTGAACTGAATGGTGCAGACTGCTCAACAACACCACTGGGGCTGGCTGCAGACACACACACACACACACACACACACACACACACACACACACACCCTCACACACACACACACACACACACACACACACACACACACATTGGAGCGTTTAGGTTAGGCACCGCTCAAAATTAAGGCTGGCTCACTATAGCCTATATTTAGAAACAGGGTTGACCTCCACCGTTACAAGCCACTTCCTGCAGTCAATGACTGGCTAACACTGCAAACTGCACCGTGTCCCCACGCTCTCTACACAATGCACACTGAACCGTGTCCTCCACTGCACTGTGCACTTGTGTCACATGGCAAAGGTTTAATGGGTTTTTTGGGTCCAACAAAGCTGTTGTGCATCATGAGTGACACATGGAGACGATCGAAGGCATAATGCATTTAGCTTATCTTTATCAAATGTTCAGTAGGCTACATTAATACTATACAAAGTTCTGTTTGTCTCAGCAGCAGACATCAATGAACCGATAAATGCTTCTCACGCAGGACCAGCTGGATCAGACATATTAACTGGATTTGTCATTTCTTCCCAAGCAAACTTTACATTATTTTGAATTTGTATTATAATTATTTTTCCTGTAATTTGTAATTAATATCTATTACACCCATGCTTCATTTGTTTGTCTGTTTTGACAACACAAACCAACACATGAGACAAGGCAAAGGCATACAGTAAATGCTGAAAAACAAGAGAATGACAAAAAAAACTGAACCATCTTATTTCATTTAAATATGTAAAAGCATAATTTATATTATAAATGTCTTCTCACAGACAATGTAAGCATATGGTAGATTTTAAAACTCTTAAGCTTCTGCATTTTAGGCCCCTTTTACACAAGAACGGTTTCCATAAATAAACACACTGTGAGAACATATTTCCTTGTCCCCGAGCTGTACTGAGTTCCTAGTTCTCTGTGTTTTTGCATTTCTGAGAGGTTCTGCATTATTGGACTTTATAGATTGCTCTTCGAAAGGTTTGCTTTTCTGTTTCCTGTTTTGGAAGAGTTTTTGCTTTCTTTTTGGAATTTCCTGATTTTCTTACTTTTGTTTGTAAGCTTAACTGCTTTCTGCATAAATAAATCAGTAAATGTGAACCTTCCTGCTCTTGTCCTGCATTTGGGTCCTACCCTTTGTCTCACTGTGACAAGCACTACCTCGCCCCACTCATCCTACAATTATAAATGTAGTGATTAGTGAGCCGCTGCATTGGTGAATGTAAACCATGATGTAAACAAACAGCCTTGTCATAGGAAATGGATCGGAAGTGGTTCTAGTATGCATGCGTGCCTAGTTTATCTGGCAGTGCGTCACCGTCACCTAACCCACCTGGCATGTACACTATAGCATGTTAAATCACTGTTTCTCCGTGTAAACGCTGAATACAAAGTGAGAATGCAACGTGACTTTGCCGTTTACTCTGAAGACCGTTGCCATGTAAAAGTGGCCTTAATTCCATCTGAATGACAAATATGACATTGTGGCAAATAAGTAAATTTCCCCTCACAAACACAGTGTTTGCATGTCATGAACACATGTGCACACGCACGCTTGTGCAAGAACACACACACACACCACTAGTGGTGCTCTGTATTTACCCCTGTTTCACAGAACAATAAAAGGTTGTGAAAAGAGTTGGAAATTAAAAAGTTGAATTGAGTTTTATCTCGCCAACGCTTCTGTCTTCAATAAAGATTATCCATGAGCAATATACTGTACATTACCAAGTCTTTTGTCCATCAGTTCACTATATGTCTATACATGAATCATCACACGTTCATGGGCCTGTCAAAGCCCATTGGTTGGCCCCTGATTCACTTTTAGCCTGATGAATAGTGCACAGCAAGATACAGAGGGACTCATTATTGTCTTTTGATTAATTAACATACTGGCATTTTTTTCCATCTCTATATCCCCAGTGTTGCTGCTCTGCTCAAAGGCACTGATTTTGCGGTTCTGAACTTTAGAACATAATGGGGAGAACATTCACAGGGAGTTCAGGACACAAGTAGTGATTAGGAGAAGAGCTGTGTCTTCTGAGAGCCTCCATCTTCCATTTCATCTTCTCTTAACAAAGACAGGGGAGCTCCCTGCAAAGGGAATAGCATATGAGGCCCTAATGCTCTTGGATTTGTCCTGCCCACATTCAGAGAGATCATACAGTTGGCACTGGATGATTAGAAAAGTCTGAGAAACCGAGAAGTGCCTGTAATTAACATTAACAATCCGCTACTTTGGAGAGCCTGAGTAGAGATAATGGGCAGATGGGTTAGAGGTGAGAACCCCTTTTTTATTCATATTTCCATTCGTATTCTTCTGTCTCTAATTAGATGAGGACTCTGACCTACTCTGGGCTACACTGGGAATGGAACGAAACCGTACGCAGCTAGGTGGCTCCACCGACAATTCTCCGTATCCGGAGTTCCGTATTTACAGTTTTTTCCCCCTGAAGGCAAGGTGAAGGGCTGCGTAACCCCCACAGCCACGCAGACAAATAGAGCTCACACACAACCTGCACACCGCAGCTGGGTTCCATTCCATTATAGTGGCAGCCTACGGTTGCGGAGCCAATTCCGTCCCCATTGTAGCCCGGGCCTTACAACACTTGCAAATGGGCTCCATTTAGAATACAGTGTTTTCATCCTGTTACACCAAATGAGACCAGAATCGAAAAATATGATTTTGAGAGGCAGGGCATAGAATAACTTGAATGGAGCTCATGCATTTTAACTGGTTATATGCATGACATGATTTGCAAGGCGACAATTATTGGATGAATGACGAGGGAATCTGTGACTGACTATACATGATGACTGACCGCAACACAGCATACTTTATATACCACAGTGAAAGAAACACCGGGCCATATGGTGAAATAATCTACCGGAGCCTCACTGGGACGTCCACACGTATCAGCAAAACGTGTCACATACATCAGGGCTGAGGTTACACTTTCAGTACATCGGTGTGGACGCCTGGACGGGCCACTTATAACGGCCCCCTGAGGTCAGATTAGCCTTTGATAAACCATCGCAGCAGTGGTGTCATCACCGCTTCAGGGGATGTCCAACAAATGTCAGCTCCATGCGCTACTCCAATTAATAACTGTGTAAAACTGATATGTCTGAGCCCCTTTCTATGCCTGTGCCTGTGAATCTCCTCACAAAAATTAAATAAATAATATAAAAAAAGTGTTAAGTGTATGTTAGTGCACAAACTGCACATAAATAGGCCTCCTGGTGGCGCTCGAAAAGGCAGAATTGAAAAATACAGGCCAGATTGTTTTCCTTGGGCTGTATAGGCAGTGTGCATACAATGTTTTACGCAGATCGGTGCAGTTATATGTGAAGACGCAACTTGGCCTGTTCTAGCACCAACATGAGGTTGATTTGAAAACTGTCAATTGGCATTTCTTCCTCAGCCTAGTGGGAATATGCATACACAGTTTCACCGCAATCGGACACTGCGTTGATGAGTTGCGGCATTTTGTACAAAGCGGGCTACTCCTGAAAGCTTTGGAAGCCAATCTTAGCCAATCAGAATGGAATATGAGAAATCAAACAAACCTTCATGTCTTGATCACAGGACTATGGAGATCATATGTACCGATTTGTGTGAAATTCGGATAAAATCTGAAGGAGTAATAATAAGAAAATGTGTTTTACATATGTCGGCCTCCTGGTAGCGTGAGGCTGAGTTGAAAATGTCCAAGTGGCATTGCTTCCTCTGCCTAGTGGGAATGTGCATGCGGAAATCACACAATGTGTTCATGATTTGCGGCATTTTGTTTGAATGGTGGGGGGGTTGTGTCTCACGGCTCTTCGATGGTCTACACCAGGCCCCTTCTTTTTTCTGACAAATCTACAAAAACAAGACACAAGTCCTTCTGCAGTGCATTACAACAGTGCACAAAACGATGCGTTTGATGTCATCATCTCACAGACATTTCCACATTTTGCTGAGAAATTATGTCCCTTTACCTCTGATGTGATGTACTCATATAGCCCATCAATGTATGCATTTCATGATACGTACACAGGGACAGAGCATACTCCACTTTAAACATTGTCAGTGTTAATGGATCATTATGAGTCCAGTTTGAGTTTTCAACACTCTAGAGTAGACACTAGATAACACTAGAGTTAAATAGGATGTTTCTCACTAGATTCTAAGAAGAAAAAAAAGAAATGTGCTGAAAGGCCTTACAGATGAAGGTGGGAGAGACCCATCACCCAGGGTCACATTGATGCACCTGAACACAGAATTTAGGATTCATTACATCATCCTGGAGGAAAAATAAAGCTCAAATCAATTTGCTTCATTCTGAATGCAAAGCCCTCTCACCCAGCTCTGCTGGCAGAATAACTGTGTTTTAATCCTGCCATGGGCAGCACACTGCTGCTGGAACATGCTATGCGTAATGCGTATGATAGGAAAGCTCTGGAGTGAGGGAAGTTAGATCAGACAGTGATTCAAATTAGATTAGCATCACTGAGAATCTCTACTGACCGATACTCTTCAGCCTGTAGACAGAGTCACCAACAAATTACTGATGTGCAATGCAATAACACGACAAATAATGTTTTAGCATAGCTAAAATAAAAAACAAGTGGGGTACACTGCAGGTGCAGCCGTACCTATTGAGCCCTACCTGAGCCCAAATCCCAGGATATGACCCCAAAGACCTTCCCTCCTCCCTGTTAGAGTCTAGGATAACTTGGCTTGTCTACTGATAGAGTTGGAATCTGAGTATGGAGTATACGTATGTCTGTGCATGGCTTTGCATGTTTATTTCAATTTGCTGTGGCTGATGAGTTAGTACATTACAATTACAAGAGTTGAGCATCAGTGAGCACGATGTTAATACACAAGGTGAGTGTTGTAGTAATACAGAGTATGATTCACTAGAGCAGTCATGATGTGGTATTACATTTATGTAATTATGTTGTAGGCTACGTACAGTATGTGTTGATGATGATGATGATGTAGTTATGATCTGGTGTTGTAGTTTGTATGCTGAGCACAACAGGTACAGTAATGGTATTGACATCCGAGGACACCACATTAAAGCGCAAATAACATGCATTTTAAAACTGCTTTTAATATTTAATAACATATTGTCTATGTCCATCAAAGTTATTTCTAATGGTTTGAGCCTCAATCACCACTCTGATATAATCAGGCCTTGTCATTTATTTCTGGACTTTGAAAGCAGTTTTAGCTGCAATACCACATTGTCCTGAGGTGGTGGGGGTGCTGATATGCAGATTATTTAATATTTGAGTCATTATAATACTGACGCTAGATAAAACCAGGCTTGTTTCCATTCCATGCCAGCTTGGAAAATCAACAATGGTGGACATTGTAAACAAAGTGGAAATGCAAATTTGGAACTGAAGACTGAAGAAGGAGGAATTATACAAAGTAGGGTGACATTGATGACATCACAATGAGACCAAAATCAGTTGAGCTGTTCCTGAGAGCAATTTCTATTAAAGCACCTGATATGATATGAAAGCCTGATTGTTCAAAATTGGTTATTTGTGGGGATAGAAAACACATATGTGAGCCCTAAAAATACAAAATAAATTGAAAAAGTTGAATTTTATGTTATAGCTCCTTTAATGCATTCAAATAAAAATGTATTCACAAATCGAGGGCTGCCCCAAGTAGCCCAAACAAAGTCCAAGGTCAGTGGAGTGGGCTCAGTGAGGCGAGACGGCCCTCTCTGCTCTCATTACTAGTAATAGAATCATCGTTGGGATGCAGAGACACATAGGATGAGGTTACATCGACTGGCACTGTTTATCTGTGGGAATCTGGCCGGAGCCCAGCTCAGCAGATCACTATGTATTCTCATGGCTGTAGAATACAAAACACTCCCAACACAGTGACACACTTCATCGCCATGCCAGATATCAAACCTTTCCCTCCATGCAACAACAATGGATGTTGTCCAACCAGGTGGAAACAGAATTATAATTTTTTGAAGTACACGCACGAACGCACGCCATTCAAAAATGCTGTTCATACACTTATCCACAGCTCCCATTGAACAAAGATGACATACTTAGTTTATTTAGTGTGATTCATTTGCATTAGTTTAAACTGCTGTTCGTGGCATAGCTAGGGGTTCTCAACCCGTGGGTCGCGACACCTCGGGGTGTAAACGTAAATATTACTCAGTAATAAAGTCACATAATTTACGTTTCTGAAACATTTTTCACACAAATTAAATACGGATGAGGCATTACCATAGCCTTTGTCCCCAGCACCAAATTCATAATTTATGTCAAATGTTCAAACGTAATAATGTATTCATCACTCCTATAGTGTTAAAGGTTACTTATGGTTAAATTAACGCATTTTGCAAACCATATTTAAATCCAGACAATAAATAAGAACTGACCAATGTCACAACCATTAATGCATCTCTCTCTCTCTCTGTCCCCTTCATGGCCATAGTCCTATTTCTGTCCTCCCCATTACTCCCCCTGTGGCTGATGTGTAGGGGTGTGTGTGTGTGTGTGTGTGTGTGTGTGTGTGTGTGTGTGTGTGCGTGCACGTGTGTGCGTGCGTGCATGCGTGAGTGTGTGCGTGCGTGTGTGTGCATGAACAATTGCACATGTGCGCGCATCTGTCTTGTCATTACTCCTGCCCCCGCCTGACTGTTCTGGGTTAAACAATGATATTATTAAAGCCTTTCCAATGTAGCTTCCTGCCTCACTCCAGTGACACCATTACCAACTATAAATCAACCACCCCCCCCCCCCCACACACACACACACACACACCTCCTGTAGCTGCACACTCAAGACGTATGGATTATGGTCATTCTGCAGCTGTGAGTGTGTGACGCAAAGGACGAGACATGTGACATCATCGCAAGATCCTTTACAATAACACAGGGCAGTATGTAATAAATGTGCCGAGCGGACATAGGGCTCCATCTTGCTCCACCCTTATCCCTTATCCCTAAACGTATTTGCCATTTTTTACTATTTTGAAAAAAAAAAAATTTAATAGTTCAACTAGCCGACATTGTGAGCTTGTAGATCGGCTATTTGACCTATTTTAAAAGGTTTTTTTAAATAGTAAAAAATGGCTAATTAGTTTAGGGATAAGGGAATGGGATCGCAGGGATTCTGTGATTGTTTTGACACCCCCTGCTGGACTGAAGCCTTCACTACCACACGGAGCCAGTGAGCTCTTTCAGGTCAGAATATACCCGGTTAATTAAACATTGAAATGAAACCCATGTGATCACTGTCTCCAAACTCTTATAATCCCAGCCAAACCACAGAAGTAAACATACAGTAGGCCTATACACATGCACACAAAAGCAAAGCAAATGAATACATAATATGAAAGACAGACTGGCTTCTCTTTGTGTGTGTGTGTGTGTGTGTGTGTGTGTGTGTGTGTGTGTGTGTGTGTGTGTGTGTGTGTGTGTGTGTGTGTGTGTGTGTGTGTGTGTGTGTGTGTGTGTGTGTGTGTGTGTGTGTGTGCGTGCGCTTGCGTGTGTGCGTGCGTGTAAAATCCTGTTGGTGTCTAATTAAAAATTTAACCAAATGGATGGTCCATTTTGGATTAAATGGTTACACTCCAAGTCAAATTAACAAAGGAGTTTACTCTGCGTGCGTGCGTCCAGACAAATGTATCCCCACTAGGTCTCCAACAGCCAGAGAAAAATAAACAGTGCTGCTGCCAACACCGTAAACCCAAAAGGCTGAGTCTGCCTCTGAAAAGTCAGGTGACCTTATTCTAGGCACAGCATGACAAGACAGACGTTTTTCACATTAATTAAAAGGGACATTTCACCGCTGGAAGAGATCCAGTCACTCAATGTTTGCAACTGTAGATCGCAAACCTGAAAAACCTGTCCGTCGCTATACTTCACGCCTCCATATATGGTTGTCAGTCCATCACATCTCGTGACATCATGGCGTCTCCATATATGAAGATCATGACACTGACCTCATCAAACCCTGGATAGCCATACATGGAGAAGTCTGAATCATCACCTAGATCTGCATATATGGAGCCGGCGAGCAACTCTACATCTGACCTCAAACCCTTAGATCTCCATATATGGAGCTGACCTGTTCTGACATGCCATATTATGTTGATCCTTCCCCATCCATCCTTCCTCTTTGATGTCTCCCTTTTGACTAATACCTGTCCATTCAAACTCTAGACGGGCCCGGTGAAAACTAGAGTTCTCAACAGGCCCAAAAACTAAGGTAGAGCGCACTATACCTGTCACGCTATGAGGCGTTGAGTTGGGAACAATACAAATCTGGAATGCATACCCCACCCTAGTATGCGATACCTGTTATTTACATTGTCATAGCAACATACCTTTTGTGTCCATATGATATCGCTTTATCTGTCTGTCTGCCTGTAGGCCTATTCATTTTATGCCCATATATGGAGCTCTCTATATCTGTCTGTCCTTGTCTGGCCATATATGGGCTTATGGGGGGGGGGATCGGGGGTCCGTTATGGAAAGTTATTGTGCAGTGGTAAACATCTGTGGAGAATGTGTGAAGAGTGCAAATTGACTGTGAAAAGTGGACTGACTAAGTAATGAAATGGCAGGTTTGGGGAATCGATCTGCAGATGTAGGCTGGTGTTGCCATGGCAATCAATTGGCTCAGGCAGAGGCTGGAAATTGCACAGGTGAGGGGACCACTGGCAGAGCCTGACCAGAGCCTTTTCTGGTGGACAACCTTGTATATCCAACCGACTCAAGGCTGGGCACTGCACTCTGTGTAACATTTCGGCGAACGGTTCGAGTTACGTGGATTACAGATGTACACATGTACACACATAGAGAGACGTGGTGCATTTATTGTAAGATGACCATACAGGTGTCACTAGAGTCATCAATGTTTCAGGACAATCCACCCATTAGATTAGATTCTTAGATATCTTGAAATGAAAGTGGTAAATTTGGCCTATTGGGTGACTGTCATGATATGTCTGTTGTATACATTTATTATGTAGTGATATCCTAGTGTTTCCTGTTTTCCCTAGTTACTGTTCCTGTGTTGTCTCACCTCCCTGTGATTACTAGTTTTCTCCACCTGTGTCCTGTTAGTCTCCCAGCCTATCCCAGTGTTGATTGTTAGTTCTGTTCACCTGTGTATTGTTATCCTTGTGTCTACTTAAACCGTCAGTTCCTTATGTATGTTCTCTGCTTTTTCTCTCTGCAGTTTCCAAAATAACTTGTTTGAGTCTCAAGCTAAATGAGGATAAGGACCCAAACAAGTTTTCTCAAGCTAAATGAGGATAAGACAGAAGTTCTCATAATCGGTTCTAGTGAACAGAAAGAATCAATATTAAGCAGACTTGGCAACCTGACTGTAGAAAGTAACAGTACAGTAAAGGTCTGGTGCCGTGTCATTAGTCAGAAGGTTCATTGTTCCGAAATTACTATCCCTATCTCTAACCCTAACCTAAACCTAACCGCAAGCACGGGAGCAAACCTAAACCTAGCCTCGATACCCAGGCTTTCATTTCGTCTGCGCGAAAGATGAAAGCCTGGAAAAAGCCGTGGGCTGAACCAGTCTAAAAGTGGGAGTCAACCCTTCCGGGTGGGCGTCGCTCTAAATGATGTGACGTAGCGCTGCACTAGGGGGGAGAGGAGGGGCCGGGGGTGACGGACAGATCGATGAGATCCAATCAGGGTGCGCGCATTTCTGAGGCGCGACCCGCCCCTCTAGACCAGAAATGTCTCTGCTTAGGTCAGGCTAACCTAAACCTAACCGCAAGCACGGGAGCAGTGCATGTTCGGACTAACGGGACTTCGGATCTATGGGCAGTTTCCAAAGACCTGGGGTTTATTATTGATTCTGAATTGAATTTTAATTCACACATTAATCATGTTACCAAGATTGCCTTTTTTCACCTTAGAAATATTGCACGAATCAGAGCCTATGTGTCCTTGGACGATGCAAAAACGCTAATCCACGCCTTTGTTTTTTCTCGGCTTGATTACTCCAATGCACTTTTTTCAGGACTGCCTAAGAAAACAACTGACAGATTACAACTTGTCCAAAATGCAGCAGCCAGAGTTTTAACTAGAACTAAGATGAGAGAACATATTACTCCAGTTTTGGCATCACTGCACTGGCTTCCGGTTGTTTTTAGGATTGATTTAAAAATTATTTTACTTGTCTATAAAGCTCTCAATGGTCTCGCACCTTCCTACCTACATGACTGCCTGCCTAAATATGTCCCAAACCGCCCCTAAGGTCTTCCACTGCTGGCCTGCTCACTTTGCCTAAAAAAATGGCAACTAAAAAATACGGGGAAGCAGCTTTTTGCTTCTACGGGCCGTCGGCATGGAACAAGCTCCCACTGTACCTTCGTACAGGCAGCCTCTGTAGACATTTTTAAAGCTCAGCTCAAGACCCACTTCTACAACATTGCTTTTTTAATTGATCTTTTATTTTATTTTTTGTTATTCATGTCCTCACTGTATTGCATTACTGCTTGTTTTTTGTCGTTGCCTTGCTTTTCTTTTATTCTCCATTGTTCTGTAAAGCACTTTGAGCTGCATTTCATGTCATGAAAGGTGCTATACAAATAAAGTTTTATTATTATTATTATTATTATTATTAAGTGTTGGAAGGACAGATGGACCACATTTCATCACATGTTGTATCCACTAAATAGCCTCGAAATCTGTCAGCAGAAGTTGCAGAAGTGGGAAGCAAGGGGAAACTTTAATTATGTGCAAAGGCTGTTTAGAAGTATCTGCCAAACCCCCATAGAGGCCTGCCGCTGTACTGTGTACACTGCAGGGTAGTGCATTACGTTATCTCATATTATTCAAAAAATGTTTAAATAAACTCAAGCCCACACAGAGCAGTAAACAGCCATTAGACAGGTGGGTCTAATGGCTGTAAGAGTGTTGACAGGATGCATTGCTTTTTGTCCTCACAATTAAAGCATATTCTTAGGGACCCAGTCATCTTGTTTGCCTTGCGATGATATGAAACATATACATGAGTATTAGGCCTACTGAGTATACAGTTACAATTATTTCTTTGGCCACCAGAGTACCCCTCCCCCTAAAATCGCCTATGATTTTCTTTATCTTATGCTCAAAGTCTCACCACAGTCCCTCAAGACACAGAAATACCTGAGACTGAGAAAACACAGCATCGACATATCCTTGGAAAATTGGATGGAGCAGGACATGAGTCCGGTCCATTCCAGTGCTGTGCGGTCAGCAGGGTTTCCTCCCGCTGGCCCAGACGTCCTGTGGTGTCATGCAGGGTTGACACAGGAGGCGATGATTCAGAGCCTTGTCAACAGTTCCAGAACAATGACCCTTGGGGTAACTTTCTGGGCTCTGAGTGAGACAGGACACGGTTGCTTGATTTGCCATCTTTGATAGAGACAGCTGGATAAGCTCAGTGCCACAGCAATACCATGGGGCCTCGTGACATTCCAAACAGTACAAAGCCAGGCCTAAAGTGGGAAGCTAAATACTGTGGAGAGCCGGGTCCCACAAGCTCTGAAACCCGCAATGGGAAGAGAGTTCAGGTTGTCAGGGGAATGCACAATAATTGTGTTATTCAAATTGATGTATTGCGGTTAGGTGACTCATGCAGATCTCGCTGGTACTGTAGGTTTCATGAGCTTCAGAGTCCCTGCTTAGAAATGTCGACATGAATAATATCAGGGTGTTGCTATAGGGTAATGTATTTATGAGTTCAGATTCACAGCCTCCATCTCTATGCTGTTCCTGCACTGTCCTCCAGTCATCAAAGTGGACGGACAAGACAAAATTAATGTTATACAATTCTTACTCTCATGTGCATTGGCAGTGTGAGCTGTCAGTCACACCCGCTTGGTTTTAGCTGACCCAGACCTCCTTGACAGTTTCTGTCTTCCACAGAATCCACACAACATCATATTCCATTCTGTTTCATTGCTGGAAGAACTAACATGGAACCACCAAAATGGAGGAGTATTTTTCCATGCAGCAGACATGATGTATGACATACTGTAAGATGTATGAACTACCGGTATGATGTATGACATGTGTATAATTTATATCATAGCTGCAGTAAACAAACATTAAGCATAGACTTGGCAGGTTTTTTCTTTTTTTAAAGGCTCTAAACAAACATTAAAAGTCTTCGGAAAGCCATGCATTGGAAGGGCTAGTGCCCCTCAATAATAATAGCAGCTTGAATTTATATTGCAACTTTCATGAATGCAATGACATTTACATCTTTAGCAATGAACACAAAAAATATATATATACACAGTGATGAGGACCTCAAATGGAACATGCACACCACCACACACATGGTGAAAAGCGCCGAGCAGTGCCTGTACTGACTATAGTGACTATCTCACACGAAGTCAATCAGATCGGCCGAGCAGTGCCTGTACTGACTATCTCACACAAAGTCATTCAGAGTGGGCCGAATCCTCAGGTTGTTCTATAACGGCACCATCGGGAGCATCCTGTCAATCTGCGTCACCACCTGGTATATATGGGAACTACACCGCCTCAAATGCAAAGCCTTACCGAGGATGGTGCAGATGGCTCAGCACATCATTGGACGTGAGCTTCCCTCCCCCAGTGAATATACGAGAAGCAGTGGATATTTTTCTGCCTCATCCAAACGCTATTTAACCATTCACTTTTCAGTATTATGCATTTTGTGTACATACATTTGATATCTGATCTTTCTCCTTCCTTCCTTCCTTCCTTCCTTCCTTCCTTCCTTCCTTCCTTCCTTCCTTCCTTCCTTCCATATGATGTAAGATGTATAGGGCCAGTGCATAGGGAGGAGTTTAACTCAGAACAGGTTATTCGGGTTGCCATTTTCCTGCCTACCAGTAGGCTAGTAGGCTATAGTAGTAGGCTGCTGGCTACATTTTCCAGCCTCATTGTGGAGACATATACCATTGTAGATATACAATTAAATGAACACTGTATGGTTTGGGTGTCAGATGACAAAATAACATAACTTGATCCACAACAGTAATAGGTCTGCCATGTCCGTTTTTATAATCTAACTTGTCCATTCCACCACGGGCCGTCAGAACTATGCTTCCATTGTAGCCTTGCAGTGCGCCGTTGACTGTCCGAGATATCTAAATACACGCACGTATGGTTTCTTTGGGTGTCAGCTGAGAAAATAACATAACCTTCAGCAACATTCCCAAACACATGTGCTCTGCTCTCTACCTGTCCTCAAACAAACATGACAGTGTAATCAAAATAATAATGGTCAGATTGCATACAGACAGCACGCACGCACACACACGCACGCACACACACACGCACGCACACACACACACACACACACACACACACACACACACACACACACACACACACACACACACACACACACACACACACACACACACACACAATAGGACCATGCAGTATAGACAAAAATAGCCAAACCACATAGACAGAGAGGCACATAGGCAGACACATTTCTGAGCCCAGCTATTCAAGTTGACATTTAACTGGCTTTGATTTTACTGCCTCTCTTTCCCTGAAATTACTTCCCCATTTTGGCCTGAGAATTTCACTTCATGTCTTTTCCAGGCACCTTGTGTGTAGTATATGGAAGGGGCTTGCTATATATATGCTGCCACAGGGCCACAGTGAGTAAATGATTCCATTCAATTATCAAAGCATTTGCCCAATAAAAATACCATCTGGGTGCTTGAAATAGATCTGTTTAAGGCCACAGACCCAACGTAAATGATTAAACTATCCCCAGTGAAGGAGTCCTCATTCCATTTTAAACACGGCAGACTTATGTGATTGGATCCAAGGCTTTGGCCATCTGAAGCACATATGACCTCCTGTGGCTGCCTGGACTGCAGTGACACCATTCCCAACAGGGACATGAAAAGGGGACAACCATTTGACCCTTACTTCTCTTCACGGGCCAAACGGTTAATGCATTGGCCAGGGTAACAGCAGTGGGACAGATATGAAACGGAGCAAGCTGTGATTACTGTAACTCATGGCAGAGCAGCTCTCTGCTTGTGCTATATTACTGCACCAGGACAGTAGAAACTATTTGGAGGATTATTTGGAAGGGCAGTGCTTTAATGCAGTGGTTCTCAACCTATGGGTCAGGATTCCCAGGGAGGTCCCATCACATGATTTTGGGGGGTCCTTAGATAATGGATAGTAAAGTGACTTTTAAGACCATTTTAATACATAAAGAAGACCATTACTGCAACAAAAGTAGTCAACAAACTATACTATAAAAATCACAAATCGGTTAGCCGATTTTCTCGTCTACATATGACGTACATTTTCCCTTCATTGTCAATGGCGTTTAATGTTTTGATGTTGACTTTGTCATATTTTGTGGAAATTTCACCTAAGTTCTCCTTTCATGGCAAATATTGAGACGTGTGAGGACAAAAGCTGTATATAGGACGGGCTAGCGCCCCTCAAAATCACATCCGTGTGAAGTGAGGGGCGCTCTTATCATCGTACATCATCATGTATCATCTCATACTGGCCAATCAACCGAGTCAAACTAAATGTAATGCCTCAACTTCTACAATTCCAAGAACCTGGCTGTCAGTCTAGTCTCTTGGAATTTATATTTAACTTTTGGGATCACTAAGAACATTCTCAGTGATCCCACACTGTTTCTTCAGAACAGTATACTTTCTAGTTCATGCTGCTCCCTCTGGATGTCCAAAGCACCTTATGAACATATGGCTGCATGGCAGACAGCAGATGCTGCAACCCTCGAAACCACCTTAGTACAGTATACTGGAGGGGCACACACGCACACGTGCGCGCACACACACACACACACACACACACACACACACACACACACACACACACATGCACACGCTCCCTGAACAGGAACAATCTGACCTGTAAAGCATTGATTCAACAACCCTGTACGGACCTCACCAAGAGGCTTCTTCTCACACAGATCAATGGGGACAAAAATAAACATGCACCTGTCTGTACACATGGGACTGGATCACAATATACAGTTGAATCACTTGAATGGCAAGTGGCTAGTGTTGCAACTCTAGATTCAACCCATTAAAAATATACAGTAGTGTTGCAAATTGCTACCACACAGTTAAAAAAGGCAATGCATTGCTCGATCAAAAAGGGAAAAAAGTATAGGCCTATTTCTCACCCAAACTTAAGTCAGGAGGCTACAGCAGGTTCCTCTTTGTCCAAAAGGTCTGAATGGATTCAAAGTTAAACCCTCAGAAATGTTCCTTGATCAAACTTTTCTTCAGATCTCAAAGTTTTCCGACCGGCCCCACTACTCTGTGGTTTATCAATTCCTGATTCTGGTTTAAATATTTGGCCTTAAAATAGTCTCTTTGACAAACCACAACCAATGCGTTTGATACCTAAAATGGAACCCCTGGTATACCCCTCACTTCCTGTACCTTTATAGACCGATTCCGTAGCGGTTTCATGGTCGCAGCCTACGTATTTCCTGTAGGCGGACTCGACGTAGCTGCGGGGATAAAACCCTCACCAGGCGCACCTCTTCCACTACAGTGAACGGCAGAGTGACTGATGTTAGTTTGCCTCAAACTTTACTCCTTTACCTGCTTTTTTACTAACACTAACATTACAAAGATGCCCAGAACATTGAGATGAACCTGTGTAGTTTATGGCTGCTCCAACAGTAGTGGCAACATAAAAAATAAAATAAAACGGAATGTCTAATATCCACCGCGGTGGCTGAGACCAGAGCCATTGAGTAATGGTTGAGACGAAGCAGGGAAAGATACATATCGCCAGTCTTACCCAATACCAAATCTTTCTGTTTTATGAACACAAGCTGCTGTATTTTATACCTCATACTAAGCATTTAAAGTATGGGGTATAAAGTACACTGGCGTTATGTATCTTTCACTGCTTCGTCTCAACCATTACTCAATGGCTCTGGTCTCAGCCACCGCGGTGGATATTAGACATTCCGTTTTATTTTATTTTTTATGTTGCCACTACTGTTGGAGCAGCCATAAACTACACAGGTTCTTCTCGATGTTCTGGGCATCTTTGTAATGTTAGTGTTAGTAAAAAAGCAGTTAAAGGAGTAAAGTTTGAGGCAAACTAACATCAGTCACTCTGCCGTTCACTGTAGTGGAAGAGGTGCGCCTGGTGAGGGTTTTATCCCCGCAGCTACGTTGAGTCCGCCTACAGGAAATACGTAGGCTGCGACCATGAGACCAGCTACGGAATTGGTCTATAGCTGTTCCTGATACCTCATTGGTAACATGCTTTTCCCCACAGCTCCACCTACAGGTATGAGCAAACCTTGTCAACAGAAAATGAATGACCATATGTATACACAAAACAAAACATTTACATTTATATTACATTTTACACTATATTTCAGGGGTAAAATATTCAACCACATTCTAACCAATATATTCTCTTGTTATCACCCATTATGTGTTATGTGGCAGTGTCAAACTTTAGTCAGCACCTCCACCCAGTGTTTGAAACAAGCGCCATTTTGAAAACAAGACTGGTTGAGACACTCCAATGACTCCATCAAACAAAAGAAAGACAAATAACTTCCACTATCCTACTGCAGATATATATATACTTTTTTCAAAAACAAAGTATAATGGGAATTATGAAAAGGCAATTTCACCCTTGGGCAGAACTGGGGCAGCCAAGTGCTACACTGCGGTTCTTTGTAATACTGGATGTAAACATTGAAATGCAGACCTGCAAGTCATCGGGCGATTGTGGCTCAGGAGGTAGAGCAGGTCGTCCAATGATCCATGGGTCGGCGGTTCAAATCCAGGCTCCTCCTGTCCACGTGTCGAAGTGTCCTTGGGCAAGACACTGAACCCTACATTGCCTCCAATTAGTCGGTCACACCATTGGTGTGTGAATGTGGTAAGTGAGGACGCTGGCGTCGACTGTTCGCCGCTTCACCTCCCAATGTATGAATGAATGAACCATTGTAAAGCGCTTTGAGCACTTGGAAAAGCGCTATAAAAATGCAATTCATTATCGTCAGTTCAAAAAGCTACATATTAACAGTTTACAGAATTACAGTACATTTCAAGCACAACTCAATACAAAGACTGTTAACTGTGAGTGGACGACTCAATAAAGCAAGGTCCACCTTGTTCAATTCATCAAAACATTTAGAGACGTACAAATAGACACTTTATAGCCAAAGAACAGAACAGGAATTCATCATAAAGGAGGTAAAAAGGGAAAAGCATATACAGTGAGGGGGGAGGGGGAGGGGATTCAGATTTTACGGGGGCCAGTTTCACATACTAAACAGGGGGCCAGTGCTACAACCAAATGCCGTTTTCATCCCTGTGCTGACAATAGCCTCAGCAATGAAGGTTACCTTAATTCACCCCTTCGTGCCTTATTGTTATACTGTATAAGGAGGAAGATTTTCTTTAAAAAATGGGTACAGTATTTGTTAAAATGTTGTTTTTATGTGGGCACACCCATCAGTTCATTGGTGGGTGGTGATGGATGGTGATCCACCTGAACTGAAGCACACCCACAGCTGTAGTTGTATGATAAAGAGGGAGGGGTTAGGGGAGGGGCTGATAATGTGATGTCACTATATTACTGTTTTTTTCATTGGCACGTTTGACTACATCATTGCACATACAAACATTTGCATGTTTAGAATGGTGACCTAGACACAAAAGCTGGTGAAAAAAACATTCCCCTGTCCCTTGTCTGTGAAAGTCTATTCTGTCTACAATGGCCATTGTCCTCTCAACATTGGTTGAGCCAATCTATGGAAATCTTAGGTCACATTCATACCAGAGAGCTTTGCTGCGATTAAAACGAATCCTGCTGCGCATTTTCAGAAAGTGCACTTCGTTTGGCAGGTGTGAAGGCTCATTCGAATCGTAATGCGTATCAAAGAACCGCATTATACTCAGAGCAAAAACAGGGGTTTCGCTTCCAATCGCATTTGATTACGATTCGGTGCAGGTGTGAATGCAATCCGCAGTAAATAAAGGAAATGAAGCAAACAATGTGGCGGGTGAGGAGCTGAACACATGTAGTTGGAGACGGAGAAGGCATATTTTACGCAGCGCAAAGATGTCCCGTTACCATGGATAGACGTGGTCGAATGATGAGACTGAAGCCCTGATCGAAATGAGGATGAGTACATTAATCAATTGCTTAAGAAAATACATAAACACTGCAGTGCAGTGTAATAGTATTATAGCCTACAGAATATTCTGTCTGTCTGTGCGTGCGTGCCGTAAACATGGAGTGCTGTCACTGTGTGGGGACTAGTGGGGAGTAGGAACTTTCATCTCAATAAACGTGTAAATATATTTGCGCTGCTGTCTGTTATATCAGTGCGCTCAGCGCTGTGCCTCCATGCCCAAAAGAACAGTGTGTGGCTGCGTGCGAGAGAGAGGGGGGGGTCCAGTCCCAGACGGCACGACACATGCACGTTATGAGTATAATTTTATCACCATAGATTTCACTGTGTAGGCTAGTTTATGAATGGAACACATTGATAAAGGTCCCCCGTGCTGCGTTTCCAATTGCTGCGGAGGACAGCTGTGTGAAGGCAAACCGCAGCAAATTAAATATGCAAGAATCCCAAATTCTCCGCCCATACGCATTGAGTCTACCGAAGTATTAGGTGAGAATGTGACCTTATTCTCGACAATGTGCAGCATTTATAGTGGCATTAGTCTGCCATAGAGCCTTAACACTAAACCTTGGGAAAATTAGTTTATTCAAAAGACAATACCTTTTTATCTTGAGTTGACTTGAATTGACCATTTATGAACAAACAATTTGATGCACCAAGATGACAAGAAAGGCATGAACAATGTCCATTTAAGTCCTTGTTACAGTACATTCCATGATATTATACACTGTTACAACATTGCATGATTAATTCAGCCATTGTTTACTGTCTGTTGGCTTGAAAGGTCAAATGTCTCAATTTAATCACCTCTCCACTGAAAGATACTGTATGGAATTACACGGTTAAATTAGCATGAACTGACACGTATCTCTGGCAGTGTGCACATTAACATTTGATGCTGATCGGTGTAGCAGCTTGCGAGAATAGCCATGGATACACGGGCACGCGACACCCACCCACACACACAGATAAACAAACACACAAGGGCAAAAATGGTAAGCACGAGAATTTGAAACATAGGGACTGTTTACCATTTGTGTCTCACGCACACGTGCACGCACGCACGCACACACACACACACACACACACACACACACACACACACACACACACACACACACAGAATATGCTTTGCTCTCTCCTCACAACCTCCAACCTTGAATTGATATAAAATACTGTAGGGGAATTGAGGAGAGACTCTGGGCTGGATTAGTTGCATCCCACATAAGCTTCCTCTGCTCCTAACGTGTGCGCGCATGCATATGCATGTGTGCGTATGTGCATGTGTGTAGGAATTTATTTACACATACTATAGAATATCCAGTCATATGAATTATGCATAATCATTGTGCAGTTACAGTAGGCCTATAGGTCGCTGCCAGTTTGGTCTGATAATCACAATCATTTTTATTGTCACATCAGAGGTTAACACATACTTTAAAGTTGTATTGCAAAATGTGTCTTGTTTAAATGTGAATATTATTAGTATCGTATTGTATTGTATCGTTTTGCAATGCAAATAATCGATTGTATCAATACTAAGTACTGTACTTGTGTGTTGTATATAGCAATTTTATGAATAAAAAAGAAAAAGAGGGGTTTAAATACTTTTCCATTCAATATCTATATACTTGTTCATGTCAAGGTACAGGTTTGTTTACTGTATATGTGTTCAAATATAATGTTCATGCATTTGCCAGAGAATCACTGTTTACTTATTTATATCCATATTCATACATTTTCCCTTAAAAAACCTGCACTATCCATGTTTCACACAGATTTAATTCATGAGTGAGTTGAAAAAATGTAAGTACAGTATATCATCACACGTAAAAAGCTTTATGTTTGTGGATATTAAGGCTCATACATAGTCTGGATTTTCGGTGGTGGGGTGACCACCGAACTACAACATGACGTCACAAGCCGCGGTGAAGAGCAAACCGCCGCCACCGCTCCAGCCCTTCTCTCTGTTTTTACTCACCACCGCTCAACGTTATTTCAGCTCCGGTGGTCAGCTCACCACCGGAGCGGTGGTCACCTTACCACCGAAAATCCAGACTATGAATAGGCCTTAAGTCTACAAAATATGGACATGAATGTGTGTCTCAGTGATATATTGAGGTTGTTGCTTGAGGGTCTTATGCAAATATACTGTAGCCTACCCTTGCTCATTTTCATATCTCAACTCTGCTTTCCTGTAACACAAGTTGGCCTGACGTGTTGATAATATGGGAAGAAATGGAAAGTATATTTTCATCTGAAGCGTGAGCCTTGATATTTGTGGATTGCATTTTAATATTGAGTAGCTCATAAATAAAACATGAGTCACCCGTCCAATAGTGCTGTTTCATAATGGCATATTTATGGTTTGTGCAGTACAAACTATACTTTACTGGATAAGCACAATGTTTGGATTAATAATTCAACAGATTTTTGTAGAAGTGTTGTTACATAACATATCAATGCTACTGTATATAGTAGGCTATACTGTACAACCAGCAGGTTAATATGTTTTACATTCCTTTGTGTCTGTGCGTGTGCGTGTGTGCTTGCGTGTGTGTGTATGCGCGTGCATAAGAAGAAGGATTAAAACGTGCCATGAGAACAGTCACACACTAAATTGCACACATATTATGGGGCGCTACACCAGCAGTTTTTAACAAAATGGCTATAACTCTATGACGATTAATTGCTCTGATCCGTGCAATATAGGACTGGATTTGAAGGCGGCATAGCCGGCATTAATAACATGTTGACAAAGGGAGAGTGGAGAAAGTGGTTTTACTGTTGCGTTTTGTCACCTTTGGGTGACCAAGTCACAGATTTTCCAAACTGTATTGATCATTTTCACAGTCGAGGGAAGAGCAGAATAGAATGGTGTAGTGAACAAGGACAAAAAACAAAAAACAAAAATAAATCTGCCTTCAATCTGTAATCACTTATATTCCAAAGCATTAACCCAGACAATGTACTGAAGCAGGGTTCCCAGTTGTGTTTAGTCTGTGTGATGGAGGAGCATTTAATATGACTGATGGGTCAACTACAACTTTATTACTCCTGTGATTCTTCAAAATCCAACACTGACACAGCACATTAAAGTGGAGAGGTCAAAATGGTATTTTCTCTCTGGGAAATCATTTTATTGAGTTGTTATGGAAGGCTGCTAAGAAGATACTTCGCCTGTGTTTCAACTGACATGAGGGATATGGTAATGCATAAGATAATGACACTTTTGAATCATTTAAATCTTGTGCTACAGTATCACCTGGATTTGAACCCATAGTGGGAATTTGGGAAACCACTATACTGACCATCCAAAAAGGATCCCGCTAAGTGAGATATTATCATAAAATGAGCTTCAACTGGGCTAGTCTGCTACAACAACAAATGAAAGCTATTCTCTTCACAAAGCTAAAAAGTTAATAGAGGCATTACGTAATGTATTAAAGTTATGCTTGTTCAGAGAAGTCCATCACATCACACCACAGTTCAGTTCACAATAGTACATGATATGTATGCATGTGAATATAAGAGCTGGAGAATGGAGGTCTATGATGTGCAATATATTTTTATTTGATCGGGAGATGGTGCAGAGATTCTGCTTAATTTAAACTGCAGATATGACACCTAAAGTGAATCCGAGGCAGTGTTCAAAGAAATACCCTTTTCCTTGGTGGTTTCATAATGGATAATCAAAAAGCACTCTATTTCTCCACTTTAGAGCATATTAAGAACATTCTATTTCTATTCAATTTCTCTCAGCATACAAGTTCTATGTGATTGCTATTCTTGAAAGTTAACTAAAACTATTCTGTAGAAATAAAGTGTTTTCCCTCCTCTGAATGAAATAATAGCAGGCATACATGGGCCGTTGGGAAATGAGCAGAAACCCAGAGACTGTACGCAGCAATCAGCGAAAGCCTCTCTCTGAGGTAGCCTGTAATAAATTGGCTGTTTATTGCGTTACCGGAAATTAAAGAGTGGCCCGGGAAAAAGTCTGCACGTTCAATAGGGCGAAGAGGATTAAAGGACCAAGTCGCTTCACTGTTTCTCCAGTGGATGGCAGGACATCCCCCCTCCTTCTCCCCCTTAATGTCAAATGTGTTCTCTTATCTTATTCCTCATTAACGATGTTCTCCTGCAACAATCAGATCTCTACTAATGACTTAAATGAGTCAGCATAAACACTTTAGACGCACCGCTGTGCCCAACCACAATACTGTACGTACGTATATTACTACACAGCCTGAAGAACAATGGGTGGTACTTTCTGGCACAGTGATAAACTGGTTTTAATCATATTTAGAGAACAGAGACAATTTTGTATTTATCGCTAATTACACATCTGTCCGGGCAAAAACATCACATGCAGAGTTCTGCAAGGATCCATTCTAGGGCCTCTACTGTTGAATATCTACATGCTCACACTAGCTCAAATTATGTAAAACAATTTACAAAATAAGCTAGTATAGTTATGCAGAAAATACACACATCATCATATCACCAGAGGACTAATGGTCCAATACAAACACAGTAAATGCATTGAACAAATCAACAATTGGATGTGCCATAATGTTTTCTTCAATGAATCAAAGACAGTTCCATTCCCTTCCATCAGGCTCCCCAGGGTGGCCAGGGGGAGGCAGTTAAGAGACCAGGATTACTGCATGTTTTTTGTGAGGGTACCTACCCTATAGGGGACATGCAAACTCCACACAGAAACAGCCACATTAACACAAACACAGCCTACTATCACCTAAACAATATTGGACTTATGTCTCAGCAGGACGTAGAAAAATGTGTCCATCTTCAGTAGACTTGACTGTAATGGTGTCTTTTCCGTTCTCCCTGAAAAATACATTTCAGCAATCAGACGACTGCTTCAGAATGCTACTGCTCGAGTCCAAGAAGTGGAACATATCACTTGCGTTACACTGCAGGCTTACTGTGTGTCAAATCATTGATTTGCTACTGTTGGTAAAAAAGTTTTGTATGGTTTTGGGCCCAACTACATTTCTGATCTTGTGCGATATCTCATGAACCTCTGGAAATCATCTGGAAAGGTCTACTTTCTGTCCCCCATGTTTATTTTTGATAGTATTTAGTTTATATGCACCATATTATTTCTGTTTGGCGCTGCCTTTGACTAAGTTAATTTTCTTTTTCTTTCTCTTCTGCACTGTAATTATATGGTCTATTTTTAAAGTCTAAAGTCATTTTATAATTGTGTTTGCTTTGCTTTATGTTCTTTGTAAATGTAATTGCCTTGAAATGTGCTATACATTGAATTGCCTTGCCTTACCTTTCATCACTCGCTTTCAGAGCTGAATGTCACCCAACATTCCTGGGTTCAGGTGGATCTGGTACATAAGAGTAGCCTACATATTTTTGTCACATGAAACTGCACAAAGGAACAAAAAGGTGGCTGTTAGGTGAGCACAAGTTGTTGTGGAAAGAAAGGGGGGGAAAGGGAGTCATCATGTGGTGAAGAGAGGAATGCCATGGAAACACATTACATCTGCATGGTATGATGTCCCCTCCCGATTAGACCAAAGAAGATACATAAACAAAAAGCAAAAAACTCAGATCGTGTGTGTGTGTGTGTGTGTGTGTGTGTGTGTGTGTGTGTGTGTGTGTGTGTGTGTGTGTGTGTGTGTGTGTGTGTGTGTGTGTGTGTGTGTGTGTGTGTGTGTGTGTGTGTGTGTGTGTGTGTGTGTGTGTGTGTGTGTGGCGGCGGTGGCTCAGGGGTAGAATGCCTGGATGGTAATCGTAAGGTTGCCAGTTTGAACCCGGGCTCCCCCAGAGTTACTGTCGAAGTGTCCTTGAGCAAGACACTGAACCCCTAATTGCTCCCGATGTGCTAGTTGGTGCCTTGCATGGTTTCCGCTGCCATTGGTGTATGAATTGTGTGTGAATGGGTGAATGTAATGCACAATCTCTGTAAAGCGCCTTGGATAAAGGCGCTATATAAATGCACCATTTACCATTTGTGTGTGTGTGTGTGTGTGTGTGTGTGTGTGTGTGTGTGTGTGTGTGTGTGCGTGCGTGCGTGTGTGCGCGTGCGTGCATGTATGCAAGTGGTGATGAGAGAGTGGACTGTATATATACTCGGTGGAGGACGGGAGAATATTGAAAGCATGGAGCCCTGAACAAATAGGACATTTGGGGGACATCAAGGTTCAGAAAGAGGTGGAGGAAACGCACCGACTCTCTGACAGCAGATGTCTTGTGATGAATCGATGATAGCACAAACAAACAGACAAAGGCACACATACAAATATAGGGATTACGACTAGACTGCAACTATATGAACCCACATGGCACTGTGATCTGTTTCACAGTGCCATGTGTTGTTTGTGCAATGATATGTATCCACACTGTAACTTCTTCACCAGAGTTGTTCCCAAGAGAAGTTCCAGCTGAAAAGCAGCGAGAACAGTCTAATTTGAAGAACCACACACCAAACAGCAAACAATACCATATTGTACGGATATTGTAAGGATCATTGCTCATTATGTAGCAACAGTAGCAATGTCTAAGTCTGTAGAACAGTTGTCTGGGAACTGAAAGGTTGGTGTCCTAGCCTGGTTTCCAGCCTGATTCGCTGCGTTCCATGATTTGCATGCGTGCGTGCGTGCATGTGTGTGTGTGCGCATATGTGTGTGTGTGTGTGTGTGTGTGTATATATATTCTTTTCCTTCTATGAAAGTAGCAAATGTTTACTGTGTGTATGGGGCTGGTGGGGGGTGGAAACTCCTTCTCTTACAGTGAACGCTGATGGTGGCACAGCTTAACTTCATTTATGCTAAGCAGCAGCTAGCCGCAATAAAATACCGGTAGTTAATTGCTGGTCTCATTGGCGCTGAATCTTCTGCCACCTTTAGGCAGTGTACGTGATAATAAGAACCAGAGCGGTGCGGGTGGGGTATCTCGGCCTGTGTCAGTCTCATCCGTCTCAGGTGCCCAGGCTGCTGTTGATGCAGCTCTCAGAGAGGCTGCTCTCTCCCGTGCTCCGCTGATATGAAGTACACTCCACATGGCTACGGGTGATTACCTGAGCCCTTCTCTATCCCCAACGCCAGGACCATTAATCCCAGCCTCTACCCTGAATAATGCCTCTCTCTGCATTGGAAGAGGGGATGTCAGAACTGTAAATGTGGTACTCAAAGTGGTAATGTGATCTAGCTGCCGTTAGTCTTGTTGGAGCAGAAATTCGATGGTTGAGAGGTTTTTCAGATTTGGGAAAAGAAGTTCCCAGATTAGTCAAGTATGATATAAATGTATCAGTCAATCAATGACACACAATCAATTTATCAATCAAGGTTTTGTTGTCCCTCAGACATTGCTGTGTGTTGTTCACTGCTGTTATGACCTACTGGTTCACATACCAGTGAGCATCCCCCACCAGGAGAACATACAGTAGCACACTTCCTGCCAATCACTCCCTGCTGCAGGTGCTGCCCCAGCCTGTAGGAGTATGTGCAGTGCCAAATATCTATGTAAGCCTTGCGCCAACCTCCCAGTCTCAGGGCGGACACTCAAACCACAAGGCCACCGAGCTGGTTACATATTGTAGCTTTAACAGAAAAGGGAGAAACAACGTTTGAGGGAATATTGTTTAACTAAGGCCATACCAATTTCAATTTAGCTGTTTCACATGCATTCCACTGTGGTTGCTTTAATCACTGCTTGGTCAATTTGATCACATATTAGCTTGTTGTCTAAATCTATACATTGTTGTTATTTTTTTAACACCACAGAGCCCAGCAGGCAGGTTCAGTAGAAATCAAATCTAGCATGCTACTACCTACATTAATACTGAGGTAGAGAATTACCATCACAGTGAATCTAATCCTGGAACTCAAATGGCTTGTAAGAGGACATTTCCCATAATGAGCCACCCATTTACTGTAAGCACACCTGTTATATCTGTTTCATCCATAAATCGAGTCTGGAGCACATATTCCCTTATGTCTCTCCTTGGCAGGTGAGATTCATTGGCAGTGTGTCTGTCTCAGACTCATTAAAGGACTCACTTCCAATTAGGAAGCCCTAGCTGACGAAGCTCTACAGGACTGTACTGTAATCCCTCCCCTCCATCCATCCCTTCCTTTTTCTTCTCTTTCTATATCTATCCCAACTAGAGAAAACCAAGGGATGTCTCTTCCTGGCTTATTCCTCTCAACCTCGCAGTCATTACAACATAATTATTCTGTATAATGACACACTCGCATAAATGGGACAGTTACCTTCACATCATGCCGATAAACGTCATTATTTGGTTAAGCTGAGCTCCAGGGACTGATGCCATCATGCAGACAGTCTGTCAACGTGGGAGCAGATACACTTGACTGGATGATTCCTGTTAAGACTTGAAAGTAACACAGGAACACCCAAAAGCTGTAGGTGGAAGCATCTGAAATCTGTGGGAGACATGCCTATATTTATAACAAAAAATACATTGCATGGATGCACCTAGGACGTATCCTCAGTGATGTATCCTGAGGTCAACGGGGTTTCGGGTCTACCAACATTATACCCCTCACTCAGGCCACCCAGCCTGGGTTGATCAAATCCCGATTTACATCTCAGTAAAACCCCTCATTTGACAACTATTGTTGACCTGAATTGCCGCTACTGCACAGATCCGTAATGCATAAGGTTTGGCAGTCGCTCCATGTCTGATGTGACCGTCGAGGGAGACTATAGACAGGATAATGGAACAGAGAAGTTCTGCTCTGTCACCTTCCGGCAATATCTCCAGTGACAAGCCTGTCTCATTGTAAATGTAAAAGGCCAAAAAACAAACATTTCTAAAACCTTGTGCAAAACGTCTGACACTCTTAATCATTTATAGAGTTCTTTGTTTAGCAACATAGTTCCACTCTTCATACTTGTCTCAGAGGAACATGACAATGGTGAGATGGACAAATATGTATATTGTCTGAGAGAAAACTGAATTTGTATTTCAACAGTTCTGGGAGACTGTGACTTGAACTACTGCTGACCTTACTGCCTCACATTCTTTCATGATATCAGTCAGTGTTTTGTGGAAAGGTGTTGTCGGTGTGTATATTAATGAATCATTCTATGCAAGTCTAGGGGATTGTCTTTTTTTTTATCATAGCAGAGGCTTATCAATTTCCCAGCTTCAAAAGAGAGGGCTAACACCATGGGCCATAGAGATATCCTCAAATCACTCTCTGCACAGTGAAACAGCCTTCCTAATGAGGAAGCTTATCATAGGAGAATGCTATAATTATGGGGTAATTTATAAAGCTCTATCAAACATCAAATAAACTGAAATAAAACTGCTAGCACAATTTGGAAATTTTTGCTTTACATAGAGGCATACTTTATGCAAGCACTCTTGATTGGAAACCGCAGTGCAATTCTCAACTGACAATTGAGATCTGAGGATAGCATAACTGAGCAAATCTTGTATGTTTAGGACAACAAACTGCATATCTGCATGAGCAGCCCTATCCCGTCTATTATTCAATAACCTTAATTTGCAAATAACTTAAGCTTATTATAATTCATTAACTTTTACTTCAACTTTGGATGTAATGAAACATGATTTGAAAGTCATGCATAGGCTAATAACTGCGTTAAAAATACTTTGAAGCTCTATCTAATAAGCTTGAAATATTTTACAATTTTCACACACTTCAATAGAGCTTATGAATGAAAGTTGAGATAACTGTCAAAAGACATAAATATATCAAAGTCAATACATGCATTTCATTTCAAATCACTCACAGAAAGAGTCATAATGGGATCATTCACTTAAATGTTAGTATTGACTTACCAAAGTCCTGACGTCACTCCCACAGTCCACTACCCCTGGGAATATTGTTATGAGGGGCTGGCTGTTTTTCTGTTGTGTTTCTGTTTTTTTCCTTTTCCCTATTATGGTCTGGCATGGGCGTGTGACTGGCTTCCTGGGCTGTGACGTGGTATCTACCTCCTGTGGAACTACACACCTTGGGGTCATTCCCTCATCAAGCCCAGCTGATATAAAACCTGGCTCTTCACTCCAGCCCTTGCCAGTTTGTTCAGTTGCCGATCGGTAAAGTCACTGTGCCTCTGAGCTCTACGTTTTTTGCTTGCAATCATGATCACCAACCATTTTGGAGAGATTTATAGTGAAGTCACACATGCACACAGAGGAGCAGCAGTCTGATTGGCTACTTATCACTGTGACATCAGGACATTGCACCAGTGTCAAGTTGAATGTGTAAAAGTTGACACACAATGTAGGAAGGAATGTCTGATGGGGAAGAATCAGAGGAGGAATGTCGCCCAGGATCCAAGTAAATAAGACTGTTTGAGGTCGAGATCACGAAGCTTGTCCCCTCTCATATTCCCTTCACTTGCTCTCTGATGTGCTCATTTATTTATGGATCCGGCAAAGCAACCATTAGAGAATTTACATCAGCTGTCCTCCTGAGGAGCTCTGTCACATCTACATATTTTTAATATCTCATAACTCAAACTGGCCCGGCTTGTCACCGCTCATCAAAAAGATGCAATGCCTCTTTTGACATCTATCAACTCTCCCTCCAAACCGTTTTGATGTGTCCTATAAACCCTTCACTTCCTGCATGGCCACAGAAGTTTAGCACTTTGGACGATTTACTATATCTACAGTGTAGAGCACGTCAAGACATTTTGTCATCAGTTGTTGCTACACTGTTCCTAGAACCGGTGGTTTCAGCTTTCATTGTAGAATGAATCCTGTTTAAGAACCAGATATTTTGGAGCATCACGTTTTCTGTTGTATAAGCCCACCATGTTTCAATTCTTGAAAATTTTAAGAGAAGGGATACATAAAAATGCTCTTACTGGCCCGGGCGGCTGGCGTAGCCAGTCGGTGCAAACATTTCGTACCGGATTAAATACTGTGAATTAATTCTCAAGTAATCTTTTCTAACATGTCAATGAAACATGCCTTTCAGTGCAGTGCTTGGTTTCATAAACAAAATAGAGAAGTACAGGATCAAATTAAAACTGATTTGTGTTGCAATCCATGTCTACCATCAGTCACCCACTTTACATGTGTGACAATAATAACTTATTGTGTGTACAAAGGCATAGGCTCTGTCCACCATTTTCCCATCAGCATTAATCGCCTCCTTACACAGTAGAGTAATATACTCTTAGAATATATAGCTAGAGGTTGAGACAACTTTACCACACTCTGCCCTCATCCATCCATTCAGAAAGGTCCAATTCACATTGAGATGTAATACTCCAAAGGCAACTTTTAGTATCCATCAAGTACAACAGGCATTTTTACAAGCTAACGTGAAATTGTGTGCGTTCTCCCTGCACTTTACCTCCCCAGAGACTGTAAATCATGTAAAATATCCAACACTGCAGTTCTTTGGTTTCCCATCTGGTTGTTGGCCAAGTTAACATCAGTCAGATAATAGACGATGGGGTACGTTGTTTGTCACCTGCAGTGATCTATGGTCATTCTCATGTTTCCCATGTCTCTCGCCGACAAGCCATTATGTTACAAAGATATACAGTAGGCTAGAACATCAATGTGCTGTTAATCATTGGAGTCGTTCATTTCCCTCAAACTCCACAGCCGGCTGGAGGTTGAAGCAATAACAGCACTCTGATACCCTTCTCCACAGCTGCTTAATCAGGATATTAATTGTCCAGCTATGTCCCTCTGTTATCAATCTTCACCAATCATAGTTTATTAAATTAAGACAACAATTACCTTCTGCATACAGGCCCAGATGGATCCTCGTTATGTAACTGCATAACGAACTGCATAATCTCCTCTGGGGAGCACTGGGCACACACAACATCAACTCACATCAGATAATTGATTTAGCATCAATTACTGTACATGCAGTACATCATACTGATCTATAACCCTTTAGGATTTGAGTACATGCATCCATCCATTGTACTGTATACAGGTCAGGTGTTAACAGAGATGATTGAAATGATTATGCTTGCTATTTTTATTCGCATGGATGTTTTGACCACATTCACCACAGTCCAGCACAATGAATATCAAAGCAGCCCTGGCTTTATGAAAAGGCTTGAGGGTAATGCAACAAGCAACAGAAGAATGGTACGAAAAAGTGCTCTTAACGTGGAAGTAGGTCAAAAATACATTTTATAAGTTGTTCTTTTGCCATTCAATGATGTCTGTGAAATATGTTTCATTTTCACATAGGCCTACACTTTTTGTATTGGTGCTAGCCACTCCTATGCGTGACATGTGTGTATGTGTATTTGAGGAAGTACCACGGCAATACCACTGGATGACACTGTTGAGCAACGTCACGCACGCACTGTACTACACTATTTATACAGTACAGTACAGTATAATACATGACGAGTACTACAGTACAGTACGGGTAGTACTGACACTACAGTTAACATATTATTGCTGCAGCACATTATCCAACAAACCCCTATTGTGACATGAGCAAAGCAGCACATCTGTTCTGATTACCTGTGTCAAAGTTCATTTGTTATTGTGTTGACCCTCCCACTCACCTTGGCATGGACCAGGTGCATTATTATCCGCTGCAGCCAATCAGAGCCTAGTTGACATTAACCCTTAAACTCCCGTTGACGGTTTTGACGTAATTGACGTCAAAATCCAGCACTCCTGTTGAGTGCTGAACGATCTCGTCCACCTAAAACCGTCCGAAAGCCCTGAATATGCGATATTCAGGGCTTGATTAGAGCTAAATTTGACTTAGATATGACAAAAACAGCGATTGCACGGAATCGGGGACAGATCACTGTAACACACAGTGAAGAAAGCTAGTGGATGTTGACACCCGTTGAACCGGAAATGATTGACGGTCAGATTCGGAATTAGGTCAAAATCGGCATAATGGTGAAGTTACCGCCACCATCTACACAAACACAAGGTCACCTTCACACCATGCAGAAAGCTTTACTGCGATTAAAACGAATCCTGCTGCACAGTGTGCTTTGTTTGGCAGGTGTGAAGCTTCATTCGAATCCTAATGCACAAGTACCGCATTCTACTCCGCCAAAAAACGGGGGTTTCGCTTCGCTTCAAAACGCAGCAGAGTGCGGATCAGTGCAGGTGATTAAACATAGGGAGTGTGAGATGAATAAGTTGGAATTTGGCACACGAGAAGGAAGGAGAAGGCATTATTACGCAGCGACGCATAAAGATGACACGTCGTCTTGAAGAGATAGAAGCCCTTATTGCAATATGGCCAGACGATCATAAGCCAAATTCCAATACCTCTAATCTCGGCCACTCGCTCACTCACACTCGCTCACTCCAGCATGGTGGTGTTACAGTGAAATTGGTGACCTGCTGAAATATGTGACAATCGTGTAGACGTCACATAATAATGTCAGTCTGAATGTGAATCATTGCAGTTTGTTCATTTAGTTCAACCTAACGGCATTCAGGCCACGTTTTTAAAGACCTCTATGTAAGTTCATGTATGAAGTCCACGAGATGTCACATATTTCGACAGGTCACCAATTTCACCGTAATTTGCCATGCTGGAGTGGTCGAGTGTGAGTGAGCGAGTGTCCGAGATTTTGGGTATTGGAATTTGGCTATAGGCTTATGCTGAAGGTTACACACACGAACAATGCAGTGTACAGGATATATTCATAGCAAGAGAATGGAGGCGATTAGGGTCCATCGCACATTTGCACAATGTTGCAGGTTGCATAAAGTGTTTGCGCTCGTAGTACAGACCTGGACCGGGAATCCTGACGGGCGGCTCCGCTGATCTGGAGTCAGATAAAAGTGGTATGTGTGTTTGTGTAGACAGTAGGCTACTCCTAGCAACCTACCAGGTTTATTTAATAGGTAGGCTTTAGTAGGCTACTTTATAAATGCGCTACTTTATAAATGTTTAAAACAAGTTAGTAAAGTTGTAGAAGACATCCGTTATTGCGCACGCACGGACACACACACACACACACACACACACACACACACACACACGCGCGTCCAGTCCCCGACGATACACACTGCAACCACGTTACCATCACTTTACGTCCTAAAGTCCTAACTATCACTCAAAGTATATATATATTTAAAGGACCTATAACATAAAATTCAACTTTTTAAATTGAATACGTGTTTTTTTTAGCTTCCCTGTGTATTTTCTATCCCCACAAATATGCAATTTTGAACAATCAGGATTTCTCATCATATAAATTGCTCTCAGGAACAGCTTGTCTGATTTGGTCATATTTGTGATGTCATCAATGTCACCCTACTTATAATTCCAGTCTTCAGTTCCAAATTTGCATTTCCACTTTGTTTACAATGTCCGTCATTGTGGATTTTCCAAGTTGGCTATAGCATCAGTATTATAATGACTCAAATATTAAATAAGTTGCATATCAGCACCCCCACCACCCCAGACATTGTGGTACTGCAGCTAAAACAGCTTCAGAAGCAAAAAAGAAATGGTTATATCAAAGTGATTGTTTTTTCCTCCTGCTGCAGGAAGAGCCCATTTGAACATTTTGTAACACCAATACACCAGTGTTTCTTTTTTTTACAGAATTCAACACAGAACAAAGCTTATACAGTTCTAATGAAGGACAAGATCAATCTCTATTGGTCAATTTCAATGAGGAAAGAAAAACACATCCAACCAAAGTTAGGCTTCTGTAAGTGTGCGTGTGTGCGTGCGTGTGCTCTGCTCTGTGTGTGTATGCGTGGCATTTGTACAAATACTTAATAATTTCTCTGCCTTTACAGTGGTTCACTCACTGTGAGGTGTGGAGGAGGTGGTTTTCAGCAGTTATCCTTTGAAGCGCCATCAAAACAGACTGTGGCCAGAGGTGTTGAGAGCTAGGATTCTTTTGAAGGATTTCTTCTGTGCTCTAATTTTGACTAATAACTAACTAACCTTGTTATTTTTCTTCCATGTAATATTAACATTTATATTAAGTCTTCAAGAGATTCAATTCAGTCAGCCAAGATATGATGAACGGGATCAGAAACATTTGGGAGATGGCTGGTAACCATATTTTGCAGACTTTTTACTGTTCACTCAAAAGTTGTGCCCATCACCACATTTAAGCAATTGGCTCAAGGTTTATTCGGAATTTGAACATGGCGTTCAAACATTCAAACAAATCATTAAGGCCAAATCTAGCTAATGTGGCTAAAATGGACAAAACTTCAGTGATAACCCTTCTTACTGTACCAGTAAGACACCTGCGGGTGAGAAGTGACCTCGCCCTAAAGGGCCTGGGGGGTAACATTAAAATTTCCGGGCCTGTTAAGAACTCTATAGTTTGAATGGACAGGTATCAGTCAAAAGGGAGACATCGAAGAGGAAGGATGGACGGGGAAGGGTGGAAGAGAACATATGGAATGTCAGAACAGGTCAGCTCCATATATGGAGATCTAAGGGTTTGAGGTTTGAGGTCAGATGCAAAATTGCTGGCCAATATTGATGACACTGATGTCACGTGCTCCACCCCTGATGATGTCATGTGATGTCACGTGCTCCATCCCTGATGTCACGTGATGAATACACGATATTCTCTCAACCCGACCAACCAACACACAGTCGCAATAAATGTAACCTTAAATAAGTATCTTGAAGCAGCTTTAAAATAAACTCACATCCAAAGGGTCACACCACAAGAGAGAATTAAAAGGTGAGAGTGAGACAGAGAAAGATAACCAAGAGACAAAGAAAGGGACATACTGTACCAAAGGTTTGATGCAAAGATTCTCTCCTTTTACATAAACCTGGGCTGTTTCCTGTCCTGTCAATGTGTCCCCCAACAGACAATGAAACGGCAGGCAGGCAGGCTGCTAGCGGTGTCATTGGTAAACTAATGACATGGTACCAGGCCCAAGAATGGCTCGTTGGTGTCTAGCAGTAAGTGTTGCTCCATTCCGGCCTGCCCATGCAGCACCTCATTTAGCTCAGAACAGAGGTTGAAATGAATAACAATAATGCACAGTGTGATGGGACACAATCTATCATATAGGGCAACCAAACCTTAAAGCTCACACCCCCGTCTGAGCTATTCAACTGTAGATGCAGTATATGCTATATTCCAAACGTAACGTAAGAATTGATGGGGTGTGCAGGTACATCAGCGGATAGTAGTCGACGGTCGACTATGGATGGGACTTCCTAGATCACTGTTTATCAAACAGTGGTCCACATGTAGATTAATGTCAAAACATGGGTCAAAAATGTGCCTGTTACCCCAAAATCTATGTCCATCCTTTGGCATTTTGCACTACATATAACATAAGCATTGCATGTGGACATGGCTTTGCATGAGGGAGCTGTATGTTCTATTAGCTCCCTCAAAATCATTTTGCTTTAAATTTGTGAGCTGGTTCCTTGAGTCTGCGACTGGCAGCCATCTGGCCCCAGCATGCAGTTCATATGCATACACACCATGCCAACAACACATCTATAATGGCCAATCAGAGCCTTGTTATTGGCTGTCCAGGTGGAAATACAATATAGGAAGCAATATTTCAATGCAGTGGCTGAGAAAGCAGGAGGATATATACTGTTCATCAGGGATCAACCCTGTGACCTCAACCAGGCTCTATTGCACGGAGGAGATTGGAACGTGATGTTACGCTACGTGATGAGAACTTTATTTACGTAATTATATTCAGCCAGACGGCTGCCTGTGCCATACCGCCAAGGTGAGGGTCAACATCAACTCCCTGAGTGTCAACCCACAGGTGAGAGAGCATTCCAATTTGATAGATGGGGAATCATTCTTCCAATTAGGCTAATTGGATAGGACAGGTCAGGGCATAAGCTGTTGAATGAAGTGGAATACATAGTGGTATGGGGTAAAATAGACAGATGTGGCTGTCAGCCGCATAATGTATCTTTCTGCTGCAAACTGCCATTATGTAGTTTTATACATCTAACATACTAATATACATTTATTATTTAAAAAACAACCCTGTTGGGTTGGACCTTTACTTGGCAGGTGTGTGGGTACGATCTGTTCTGCTAATGGCCACATTCATTCTCTGGCAATCTGCTGTGGTCATATCATGTGCCACCACAAGACTGTCAACACTGACACCCAAAGTGGTCTGTAGCCAAGAGAGCAGAGCTTCACCACGGTGCCACGGTGCGAGACTCTAGGCCCAGTCCAACGCTCAGATAGACTCACTCAGTCCACCGAGGGACAATCTGTGGAACACACACTGATATGAGAGGGAGACATAATTATCATACGCTGGGTAATTAGGGCCGACTGTAGCAGAGAGGGGTTAGAGCACACCACAACTAAACATATCCTGCTTTCTTCTGCACCTCCTGCCTCAGTCCTTGGGGTCATGCTGGTTTTGGCCTTGATATATATGTCTGTTAATGAATGAGCACAGTGCATATCGCCCACAGGGGACCACTGTTTTTGTCTAAAAGAGGAGGGTATCGGGGGGGGGGGGGGGGGGTGGCCTTTGTTGTTCCAGAGCAGCTGGAGGCGATGATGGGTAACAATTACCATGCACTCACCATGTGAATGCAAAGGCGCTCGCTCAACACATAATCATACAGGCACAACGTACGCAAACAAAAACACATGTGTGCTGTAAGTAAAGTAACACACTGCCATCGCGAGACATGGCCAAAGCAGGGTCCGCAGCCAAAAGCCTTGAGAACCCCTGACCTAACCCACTTTCCCCGTCACTCACCCGGGTGCCCAGCAGTCTGACGTCACCCAGGCTGATGCATGCACACGCTATCTGCCTCAACAGTACGACCTAGTGCTGGTTGGCTGTTCTAACTAAGCATACCCTTGAGCAGACCACTGTTGGGTTCTGTAGATTCTGGGGGATTTGAGATCATTGTAATACTGAGAGCGTTGGTTGACATCTGAGGTTGGGAAGCTGAGAACCATCTTTTATGCTGTGCAAGTCTGATGTCAGTGTGAGTGATGTGTCAGTGTTGATATGCCCATATATGGATTTTCAGATGATGTCAGTGTTGGTATGCCCATATATGGGTATTCAGGTAATGTAGTCTCGAAGGTCGGTCCCTGCCCATATATGGATATTCAGGTAATGTAGTCTCGAGGTGGTCCCAACATGGAGAGCCTTCGTAAAAGCCGCATGACCTCCACACTTTTGGCCCGACACCAGCGGCGCCGTCGCCTAGCTAGAAATCCCTGTTATGCCCATATATGGAGATCCTTGACTGGGAATGCCAATATTATATGATCACATTGTGACAGTCTCATGATTGCCACTGTGGTTGCCGCAAAGGTCACAGTTAACTATGGAATCATGCATTTCCCGTCAGTCAGTCAGTGTATCATTCAAAATCCCCATACATGGGGAAAGCCTCATATATGGTTCCAGGTCTCGTGTCCAGGTCTCGTGACATTGCCCCCAGGCGTCTGATGAATATGGATCAGATAAAGTACACGGGCTGACATAGTTAGGACATGCAAACTGTGGTGACTTCATAGAAAGAGTAAACTGCTTAAGAGTTATTTACAGCCAGGCCTGTGAAAACAATGTCTTCGTTAGAAGCTGTCAAGACACCCGGGGTCGCGGGTCAGTTCTAATCTTGGTGAAATATCTCAACTGCAATCCAACAGCTGTGTGTTCAGGGAGCTTTCTGCTCTGCTCTTTAGTATACAATGTATTTGTGATTGAATCAGTTAGACCTGTTAATAATAATTACATTCTACCTTTGTGACATTATGTGTTAAATAAGGTTCTGCATTCTACATATAGTATAGATAGATAATTAGTCCTATTGATATAAACCGTATAGTCACTGTGCCACATGAGCTACATGCCAGATGTCCCGCCTACCTTTTACAGGCAGATCCTGTGAATGCAACAATTTGATTGGCTACCACAAGCAGAGGTCGTCTGTTTGTATCCGAAAGGAGGGACTTTGAAGTGAATATACTGAAATGTTTGGGACCACTGTTTTGTGTTCACATGATATTGGCTACAATGTGACTCCTGGGGGCACGGGGCCTTCAGCCCGTGCCTGCTGCCTTGTACTGACTGAGTGAATCCTGTTCAATAAGTAAATCCTGATTCAACCATCGCCGCTACAAGGCAAGGGTCATTTGACACAAAATACACATCACGTCTTACTGGTAATGAATAACAGAAACTGTATAAATAGGAGCTGGAGTTTACAGTTGCTGGGTTGTTGTTGTGATGATACTGATGTCATGGCAGGGGGCACTTTATTGCCATTCTGTTATGGCACATTTCTCTCTCGTGAGACAATTAATACTTTTTTAATCTTCCTCTCCGCCATGGCAGTGACAAAAGGGGTTTGAGGAAGAGGAGAGAGAGGGTGTGGGAGGAGGGGTGTGGTGCGGTGAAAAAGGTCTCAGTCAAAGCTCTTTATCTTGGCTGCTCCACTCTCATCTCTCTACCTGTCTTTCCAATCTCTCCTCTACGTTCTTCCTTTCTTAAGCTCTATCCATCTGTCTCAGGCCTGCAAAATCTCGCTGCATCTTCCTCTTGTGATTATCTAACCGTCTTTTGTCTTTGTCATTACTCTTCCATCATCCCTTACTGTTTTTTCCCCCCTTTTTACCTCCTCTATGATGATTTCCTGTTTTTGGCTAATTCATCATAACATGACGTACAAATATACACTTCTATATTAGGATATAGAAGTGTATATTTGTATGTCATGTTATGAGCATGGTGGACCCAATTGTAAACAAGTGTAATGCTTTATGGTGTCGTCCACATTTAACAGTTTTGTATTGAGTTGTACTTGAAATGCACTGCAATTCTCCAATCTGTTAATAAATAATTCAATCAATTAATCAATCAATCAATCCATCGTGATGCTACAGTACGTTGTCCTCCCTTATATTCCGTCTTTCTGTCTTGCATATACTCTCCCTGCTCCAACAGGTCCCATTTATTTCCACAAATAAACAAAGTGAAAAACAACAAATACAAACACTTGCTGAGTGATTTGACATAGAACACATTTGATATAACACAAAGAACAAGACAATTTATATAAAGACATGAAGACAAGAGCAATATCCATCGCTTAGATTACCCTGTGGCTACTACAACTCCTGATTAAGCCTCAAGGTCGACTGGTGGACAAAGGACCTCTTCAGTCTGACCTTATTGTATGCTGGTACACCATATCTCCTTCCTGAAGGTAGCAACCTATATTCTCCATACAACACATGCTTAGTATTAGAGGCGATATTCCTTGCTAACCTTAGGATGCTGTTATCATACGTGGATGTATAAAGTTTCTGAAGTGGTTGTCCAACAATATTTGAACAAATGTTCAGTTGTTGCAGCAGTTGTGATTTTAGGGCTGCAGACAAACATCCATACCAGGTGGTACTACAGTACTGAAGAACACTCATAATAACAGAAGTGAAAAACAAAAGAAGAATCCATCTACTAGCACCGAAGGATCTTAGATGGCGAAGGAAGTAGATTATTTGCTTTGTTTTCTTACACACTGAATCAATCTGATCGTTCCATGACAATAGATGGTCTATTACTACTCCTAGGTATTTGTACGAACATACATGCATACATTATGCAGCACTTATAAACTATGGCCTTAAAATAACCAGATGATAATGTAGTATAAAGTATGAACAGCATTGCAACAATGGCATCCAATATGGTGCAATATGGCATATTCTGCAACTCCAATTCTAAAAATGCTCTCTCTTTCTCTCTCTGACGCGCACATGCATGCACACACACACACACACACACACACACACACACACACACACACACACACACACACACACACACACACACACACACACACACACACACCTAATACTGCACTGTTTCCACACCAGAGAATATTGCCAAACAAGCATTTTCCATGGGGAAGGTTCCTCCTGCAGCCACTAATGAGAAGACATCTTGTTTCAAATGGCCAAGTTCTGACACTGTTTAATGATTTGGTCACACGTGCTGCACAAAAAGAAAAGTTTTACTATTGATTATGTCTTGGCACGCACGCACGCACGCACGCACACACACACACACACACACACACACACACACACACACACACACACACACACACACTGTGAACTCTTGAAAGTGGCACCTTTCATTCAATCCTCACATAAGACAATAAAGTGAATCATGTATTAATCAAGTAAACAACATGTATGTGATCTATGAGATAAGTGTCTTTACATGTCTTATGTATTTTCCTTGTAGTTTTATAGTTTTATTATATGAGATATAGCCTTTCCATATATAAATAAATACCAGTATGTATTTTATATGTTCGTATTAATTTACAAGAAAAGTATGCTTATTTTATATGTTTTTTATAACATTGTTATATGTCAGCCAATACATTTTACTAATTAAAAAACACATGTTTTATCTATGACTATATATACGTTTTTATATGTGAGGTATAAAATCACACCCGTGTGAAGTGAATGGTGCAACTCTGTGTGGGGGTGGGGGGGGGGGGGGGGGGTTCCAGACCCACAGGAACGCACCCAGGGTGCCGGCCCGATTCCGGCGAGCCGCCCCTGGCTGGGAGGGCACTGGCTGGGGGGGACATGTACTGGGAGGGCACAAGCTGGGGGCGGGGCATTGGCTGGGGGGGACACTGGCTGGGGGGAACACTGGGAGGGCACAAGCTTGGGTGACACTGGCTGGGGAGATCTTAAATAATGGAGGAGTCATAAAATGTAAAAATGTTATTTCATAGGATTTGTTTAATTTCAATGTCTCTGTGACATGTATAGCCTTTATTGTATGGTTTCTATACAATATCCTATCAGATTTTGGTTTCACGGATGTTTGCCCAACTCTATAAGTTTGACAACACACAATTACGAAGGATTTTGTATGTGTACTGTCATATACAATAATTATAAGTTCCCAAATCATATATGTTTCAATTTATACTTATTTACTAAGAATATTGTATTTGGATTTACTGTCACATATAGTTCTTATAAATTACAAAATTATATAAGTTTCACTTTACTAAAAAATACAATATGGCATATTGATTGACTTCAAATATGTATGACAGCATGCAGCTATAGAACTACAATAAATCATCTATCGATTAAGCTGAGGACCCTGAAACAGGCAGACAGTTACACAAAGAGGCAGACAGTTAATGTCCAGTAAGACTTCACTTTTAGTCTGGCAGCTGACAGGCTTCTTTTGTTTAAAGTGGGACATTTTTTTTTGGCCTAAAATATTGTCTATATACTGTAGTATATACATACATTCATGAATCCACTTGTTGACCGGCTGTCAGTATTGAGCAATCTTTTTAATAGGGGTTTCTTGTGACCCTACCATTAACATCCTATGGCAGGCAAAAATGTCAAAAACTTCAAACTTTCCTTATGCTTTAAGTAGCATGTCAAACTAGAGGGTTTTCATGATTCTGAATCCATTCCAAGCATTAGTTTTGCACAAAAAACACTCCTTGGGATATAAACGGCCGTAGACGTCATGACAATATGATGATGTCAGCACAAATATGACGAGGTCAGCACATTTTGGGCACATTTGAGCAATTGGTTTGACACGGCACATGCTACATACTTAAAGAAAAAGTAAAGTTTGACATTTTTGCCTGCCATAGGATGTTAATGGTAGGGTCACAAGAAACCCCTATAAAGAATTGCTCAATACTGACAGCCGGTCAGCAAGTGGATTCATGAATGTATGTATATAGACAATATTTTAGGCCAATAAAAGAAGACTACCAAATTGCCCACCGTCTACCTCGGCTGCCGGACTATTGTCGCTGCTGGTGAAGAGAAGACAGACAGAGAGGCCTCCGGTCATTTGAACATTTCAAGTCTCAGTGGTGAACAAAAAATAGATCGAGGAAACCGGGCACCATGATTTAATTCACACTACCAATAAGTCAATTTAATGATAGCTGTGGTGATGTTATTGTTGCGCAGGAGTTAGGGAGCCATAAAACAGATTATCTGATAGTTCAGTTCAAACACAAGAGCTTCCGATTGATAGCCAAGATATGTGCAAAAAGGTCTGGAAGATACACATTCAAGCTGTGCTTCAAACTGATTCACCATGTTATAACTTATTGCATTGGAGTGACTAAAGGTGGCCTGTTCTGACTGAACAATGCTACCTTAGCCTACCCAGACATGCCCAAATGTGATGACGGCTATGGCCGTTTTTAGCCCAAGGAGTGTCTTTCGTGCAAAACTAGGCCTAATGCTTGCAATGGATTCAACATTTTGAAAATCTCCTAGTTTGGCATGTCACATGCTACTTAAAGCATAATGAAAATCTGAAAATGTTGCCTTATATAGGTTAATGGTACCCCAACTTTCAACCCCTGAATTTACCATGATCCACTATTTATTTCATTTACAATTTTTATGTTATTTCCCTAAGGATCATAAAAAACCTTGAACGATTACTATCGCAATTTATTTTGGGTCACACCCCTTTTTTATCTTGGAGTGTGTGTGTGTGTGTGTGTGTGTGTGTGTGTGTGTGTGTGTGTGTGTGTGTGTGTGTGTGTGTGTGTGTGTGTGTGTGTGTGTGTGTGTGTGTGTGTGTGTGTGTGTGTGTGTGTGTGTGTGTGTGTCATCTCACACAAACAAAGTTAAATCCTTTGCTGGTTAAAGTAATTCTAAATAAATGTATTAATCAGATTGGGCCAAATAAGGGTATGCTATTATACCATATATCAAATAAGGCCAATCAATAGGATCAGCAGATGCATCTAAAAAGTGGTTGCAGAGTCATGTACTGTACATGTATCATAAGGGTTGTATGCTTACTGGTAATACAATTTATTTCCCTTAATGCTGTTTAGAGGAAGCCTAGCAAGTGTTAAAGTTGTATCATTGAGGGAAAATGTACAGTGTAGTACAGTAATCCATCATAGAAATCCATAATTGTTATTCTCCTTCAATCTCATTACCTCTGTTTAACGTTTAAGCCTGCGGAAGACGAAGACTGGCAATTAAGGACTACCACTACTGTACAACCAAACACCATTTAACAAAACACAGAAAGGAAAACTAATCTACTATGGTTTCATTTTTAAGCTTGCTTCTTCTATCAGACACTGGCATCTGTCTGATATATGAATACTACCGAAATGAGAACAGCCGAGGCATTTCATATTCATAACAACCTATGTGTGTAAGCACCTTTGGATTGATTGTATGCATCTGAAATTATACTTTCCCATTTTTTCCCCTCTCTTCCTGTAGCACAAGGGATTTTCATTCAGTGACTGTTTCATGGTCTCTCTGCCAAAGACATTATCACAAAATGATAGTTCGGGAAGCCCAGTAACAGTGGCCAGCGCAGAATCCAAGGGAAATGCATTATTTTTATATTTTATATATGCATATATGATTTATTTATTTGAAGTGAGGACACTGCCAACAGTCACACTATTTGGAGCACCAGCAAATAGTGTGGAGCACCAGCAAATCCACTGAGCATGGACTTGGACAATGCCAAACAATCAACTTAAAATATTTTCAAACCAATACGTTTTAATTTTAAACATTAAATATATCAAATCATTTGAAATTAACTTATTAAAGTCAACATTTTAATAAAACTAGATAATTTCCGATTTAAACATTTAAGTTTGAATGAATTATTTAAATTATAATAGGTAAACATGTAAGCATTTTAAATGTTATGTAAAGGGAAAACTGAACTTTGAGCTTGTAGAGCTTGTAGATCAGCTCCAAGTCAACTACATTTAACATACCTTTAAACATGGTAAATCATATATATTGTCACATTTTTGTAGTCTTTTAAATGAATAAATATAAATATTTTTTGTGCCAATTGCCTTTTGTAAGCATAGACTTTTCAAACAAATGAAATCCAAACACAACAAATTGAGGCTATACTGCAAGTTCCAAACAGTTACTTAATACTACACACATTAGCCCATTAGCCAGATTTTAAACCACATGAAGCAGTAAGCATAAAGCCAAAGGTGTACTGTAAGTAGAACAAAACAATATAAAGACCATTGGCGTCTTTGGAGGTAGAGGGGGAGCATACTTTGGTCCGACATACAGTACCATTGGTTCGAAGGAGCATTGGTCTGAGTCGGGATAGGGTTGGGGGTTAGGTTTAGGTGTGCTGCCCCGTGCTCGCGGTTATGGTTAGGGTGAGGGTTTGGGGTAGGTAATCGATCGGACCAATGGTATGTCAGACCAAAGTATAGTAACCGAGGTAGAGCTCATAGGTAGACCTTCATCTTGCTAGTCTGATAGTTTGTTTGACAGCCACCGGCCTTTAACAGGTGCTCAATCAGGCAAATGAGCACCATGCAGCAGCCATCTTGCAGCTGATGCACACAGATGTAGTTGCCTGAGTGACCTTCCTGACCATAATAAGGCAAGATCCATGCTCTTACTGAGTTTGGACTCAACAAGGTGACATGGCATAATTGTTAAAGTAGACAAGGGTCTTTTTGCGAAAAATAAAACATAAATCAATGCCATCAGTCTTTAAACTGCAGCGATTACTCCCAGTTAGTCCATAATGTAATCATCAGTGACAACAAGTCCACTCCTGGTCAGATAGTATATATTTATAATATATGATTACATTGCATTCATATCATATCATATCATATCATATCATATCATATATTAAAAAGCAGAAAACTACTTCCATGGGGTGGGGTTATTGCACTATCAATGTGTTGTGTCATGACTATCCTAGTTATCTCTGTATAACCTGTCTTTCTCTCACTGATCAAGCAACTCTGACAGCAACAGCAGTAACCATGACAACCTAACCCTGTGGAAATCTATTCTACCTCTATTACATTATATTACATTACAATTATTATATGCAAACAATCACAAGGTGGAAGAAAATGCTAATATATTCCAGCAGATCTAAAATGTACAAACAGGGGGTCAGTACATGAGCTTGAAGCTGACTTCAGAAGAGTCTAAGAATAGAGTGTGATCTATTAATTAATCACATATTACATAAGATCTTCTATTTATGGCAGGTGAGCACGTACATACATCATATGACCAGTGGCTTGGTGGTGAATGAGGGGAGGGCAGCGCTGGGTGATGAATCTGTGCTCTGTATCCTGGGAGGTCATCCACATGACACCAAGAGCGATTAGGGTCTGTGTCCTCAATCCATCAGGAGAGTTGTCTGGGTATTACATGGTCCCACCCGCTCCCCTAAGGAAAGTAAGGAAATATGGCTATATGGCAAGTGTGCGAGGTCATGGACAAGGTCATAGTCCAACTGTCACTACTGTGTGTGTGTGTGTGTGTGTGTGTGTGTGTGTGTGTGTGTGTGTGTGTGTGTGTGTGTGTGTGTGTGTGTGTGTGTGTGTGCGTGCGTGCGTGCGTGCGTGCGTGCGTGCGTGCGTGCGTGCGGGCGTGCGGGCGTGCGTGCGTTTTCTGCCTCAAACATGTGCTCTGATTTTGAACTCCAGACTACAGAAAATCCACTGAATGTTCAAAGTTCAGGTTTTTTGGGTGTAATTGAGGTCTTAAAACCTAAAAGAAAAATAAATGAAAATGAATGTCATGAAACCTTAAATTAATGAATTGAATTATTGTCATGAAACGCACATGCATGCACTCATCTGTGTGCGAGGGAGGGAGTGACACAAGGATAAAGGAAAACCAAGGAGGATCAATGTGTGCCTCTGTTATCTCAGAGGAGTCCAATGATGCAACTCACAGCTTCAGGTTCCACCAAGCAACCCAGAACAGCTGGCCAGCAACTTTCATTGAAAGGATTAGCAGTGGGCGGCGCTATCGCTCCCTGTCCGCACACCAGGGTGGCACCCAGCTGCCACCCTGGTCCAGGGTGGCAGCTGGAGGAGTGGCTGGACTCATTAGGAACAGTAGCAAGACTCAGGGGACCATGTCCCCATGTCCTTTAGTTCTGAACCCACATTACTCTCTATGAATCCTCTGATAGTCTCGCGTTGCCAGACTGTTGCCTATCACAATTTCCAAATGCTTCTGTAATACAGTCTGGAGCAACGGAAGCTCTATCATGAGTAAAATATAAAGCAGAGGTGGAGCCTCCTCCCCACTTCCGATTGTCTTTACAGTCGCGCAAATTCATCCTAATATAAATAGAAATCATCTAAGCATAATAGCTTGTTGCTTAGCAGAAAATAAAATATTTTAAAATATATTTTCGTGAATGGAAATAGCCGCTTCCTTACTCGGATTTCGGGAGGTATAGTTCCAGACTCTATATAGCATTTCGGAGAATGTGGAATAGTTGTCTGGCTACTGTTTACTGCCTCCTCTGACTGTCTGGGAAAAGTCTATTGATGTTTTGCTGGGGCATTAACCAATTAGTTGTGTAATGGGAATTTTAGAATGCCAACTACAGTGCCAGATATATGCATTATTGTGTATTTATCTGCCTTCCATTAAGTCTCTTTGCTCACCAATGTGCTCAGTCTAATTCATGCAGCTGTCAATCTAACAGCTGACTTGACTCCTCCACGCTGTCAGCAATAGTATACTTATTTGTGTGTCGCCCTTATGTTTAGCACGGATCCTTGTATGGACATTCAGTGTGGCATCTCTGTTAGGACAAGACTATAATTTATCTATATTATCAATACTTCACCCTGAAGAACTTTGTCATTCCTTCATCTTTGGAAGATTATTTAATCGACAGTTGTACTGTAGATATCTCCATATATTTCAGAGGGTACTTTAAATAAACTCAGTAAACAACATTTAATGAATCCAAACCAAACTACAGTATACCACAACATTGTCATAAAATGACGTTGAAAATGTACTGAATGCTTACACTGACAAAAAAGGAGAATATGTATTACCATTTTTGGTTCTTGCTTACTGTAAATCACTCTGGATTAAGAGCGTCTGCTAAATGCCTAAATTGTAAATTGTAATCAAGTAGAAATCCTGTGTTCTATACACCTCACACTACATTAAAGACAGCTACTGTAGATGCATGCACACCACATACTGCACATAATGAGATAGACAATATCTGACACATTCCCCAAAATGCGAGTTCTCATTTTAGATTCACATTTCTTGTGCAAAAGCAGTTGAGGTGAAAATTACAAGATGACAAAAATCGAGCTGTATTTTTATTTTTATTTTTTTTAAGTGGCATATGAGGTGAGACTGAGAGGCAGACAATGAAGCACTAGAGATGATGGAAACACTCTAATCTGCTGCTACACTGGAAATGGTTGTGATGCTCCTATAGAGCACCGAAGTCCTGACGTAACTCGCTCATCCCGACCATTCCCCTGGTTCGCGGAAGTAATTTCTCTATGGAGAATAACATGGGGTGATCTTAATATCGTCTACTATAAGCGTTGTGGTCCAAAAATAAACAAGCTGTCTCGGCGTTATTGTCAGGGAGGTGTCTCTGTATCGTTTGCAACAGTCAGTCACTCATATATGATACAGTCTGCTTCTAGCGAAAATCTAACTAATTCAGTAGCAGTAACATTAGCGTTTTCTCTCAGTCAGTTGATTCTTCATATCCATATGAGTGAAGCGGCCGGGTGACACAAACACTCAAACACTCAAACACAGTTGTTATATGAGGCGATCTCAAATCGCCTCAATGGGGATTTCAATGCAACTAAACAAATACATGAACCTGGGGACAGACGCCCTCTACTGAAAGTGACGTCAGACTTCGGTGCTCTATTGTCACACACTTGTCATCCATTTTAGATGGCAAAATATGAATCATCACAAAGTGGCAAGATGATTTGGAAGTAGAATAAAAGTGGCATCAATTATAAAAGATTGCTCTCTTATAAGTATTTACCGGTAAGGTGGATGATTGCCACTTTACTAACAAAGCATGGTAATTGTACGTTTTTTGTTGTGGGCATGAAACGGACAAAGACTAGTTTTTTGTTTTGTGTTTCCACTAAAGTCACTTTAACTTTGAAATGTGTGCATCATCATGATTCTACTCAAATTAATTCACAATCCACAATGGAGCCGGGGGCAGGGGGGGCATTGCGCGTCATCGTACCAAAACCTAACGTTCTCACAGAAGACAGTTGACTGGCCCTTAAATAGGCTACCCGCTGCTATATCATGCTATATATAATATACTATATACTAAGCATTTAAAGTATGAGGTATAAAGTACAGCAGCCTTGTGTTCATATACAACAGAAATATTGGGTATTATTGGGTAAGACTGACGGTATGTACCTTTCAGGACCTTTCACTGCTTCGTCTCACATTCGTCTTACATTCCGTTTCTCTCCAAAGTTGAATGCTGCCACTACTGCTGAAGCATGCATAAACTGCACAGGTTCATCCCGATGTTCTGGGCATCTTTGTAAAGTTAGTGTTAGTAAAAAGAAGGTAAAAGAGTAACGTTTGAGCGGCAGCCGATGAACACAAGTCACTTTTCCATTCACGTAGAAGAGGTGCCTGTTTACACCGCAGCTATGTCGGCTCTGCCTACAGGAAATACATTAGCTGCGACCATGAGACCCGTTTCTGAACGTGTCTATTTTGTAGCATGTCTATAATTGCTGAGCAGTATATGATCTCATTTCCTGTGAAACACTAAACATGCAATGATTTTTTTCCTCTCCTCCTCTCTGCATGTGGGCTCTATTGAAATGTTTCATCAACATCGACAGCTTCTTTTTACGTGTTTATATTTTCTTATTTCCTCTCCTGCAACAAAGCTCAGTTCTGTCGCCCGCCTCTCTCTCTTTGTCTCATCCTCCCTCCATCCCAGGCGTCATCGTATCCACCCCAGAGGGCCGATCAATATAGAGCAACAGCCTTTCAATGAGATCTCCGCTGGAGATATGGATAACTCTCTCCTCATCCCACTCTCTCTCTTTCTATATACACACACACTCTACAATCTCCATTTCCGTTTTCTCAGTTTCTGTGCCGGCTACGTTGTGGTGGAATAGTCAGCGGTCAGAGGCCATGGCTGGAGTCTTGTTAGATGATCAATGCGGGGAGATGGTGAGGGGGGTCTATCCCCCGCAGGTATTAGGAATGACCTCTGAGTAATGCAGGAGGAGAAGCAGACAGCAGGGGAGCAGAGAGCAGGTAGACATGAGGCCAGTCTGGAGAGGCAATACCTGTCAAATAAAGCAGGAGGTGGTCAATATCACAGCCCTCTGCAAGCCTGCCGTATTCACACTTTTCCTGGGCTGTGTGTGCTCCAGATCCTGTCGATTTGATCCAATGAAATCCAATGAAACTGGTCAGATGACCAATGATATCCAATGAAATCAACAGGAACTGGAGCACACACAGTCCAGGAAAAGTGTGAATAGCTCAGCCTGCAGCCTGAGTACTAATACAAATAATGCTTTGGATTTGACTGTGTAGACATTACAGAGGCCTCTTCTCAGTATGTATTTTTGTATCATTGCCCATGTTAGTCAAACTAATAAATAACTAGAACTGCATACTTGCAGTGCATACTTAGTGCATACAAACTGTCAACCAATTACATATACATATAGGCTACTATGTATATGTAATTTGTAAGTTGATTAGCGGTATACTGTGGTTACTTTGCGCCCATAGACTGTTAAAAATATGGACAAAGCGTTCCCCGGGTCTAACATGAACGTAAAATGAAGCCTGTAATAATATGCTAATTCCTGATGTAAGTCGCCATCTTTGGTACCAGCTGGCCATTGGCTGGCTCCGTTTTGTATACCAGCTGGTCATTGGCTGCCCAGACAACGAGGCGGGACTTCCCCCCTTCTTCTCCGTTGGTTTTTATTTTGACTCGAGTGGGAGGGGAATCCCGATCATAGACTGTAATGGTAGCCACGCCCCTCAGAACATACGCGATGTTTTTTTTTCTTTATGGTCATTTTTTTAATTAATGGGACCATCATTTTCCAAAAAGAATATTATGACATTAGAAATGAGACTTTAAACTAGTGACTGGAAGAAGAAAGTATTCATGACCATGTTTATTAAGGTAATACAGTCTAGGTGAAGTTGGGCCAAAATACATGGGCCTCTATGGAGCTATGGGGCTTTTTGGGTCCGGTCCAGCGCCACAACAGGCCATTATATGAACTACCGATTTCAAATGAGGCTTCACGAAATATCTGGCTGACTGCCCCCCTGTTTGCGCCGTACGCACCGTCCCAGCCGTCCCGCCACTTTTGATGCGTATGCATCGTCCCAGCAAATTGTGCCTGATACGGCAGTGGTGCCAGATTACATACATGTATAGTGTATACACAGGAGCATTACCTTTAATCCTTCCAACACTAAAACATATCGTCATTACGTCACCATCGAAAACCAATTACACTCTGGCATTGGGTCCTTTAATCCACATATTTCTTACGCCATCATTGAGAGCTAGTTATACATATACTATCTATGTATATGTAATTTGTAAGTTGATTAGCGGTATACTGTGGTTACTTTGCACCGTACCCACCGTCCCAGCCAACCCGCCACTTCTGATGCGTATGCACCGTCCCAGCAAATTGTGCCTGATACGGCAGTAGTGCCAGATTACATACATGTATACACAGGATCATTACCTTTAATCCTCCCAACACTAAAACATATCGTCATTACGTCACCATCGAAAACCAATTACACTCTGGCATTGGGTCCTTTAATCCACATATTTCTTACGTCATCATTGAGAGCTAGTTATAGTATATGTATATGTAATTTGTAAGTTGATTAGCGGTATACTGTGGTTACTTTGCGCCAAAAACCGTCCCAGCCAACCCGCCACTTTTGATGCGTATGCAAATAAAACAGCAAATTGTGCTTGATTTGCTGGGACCAGATTACATACATGTTAGCCTCGGTACCAGGCTTTCATTTTTGTTGGTGCAAAAATTGAAAGCCTGGAGGAACGCATTGGCCGCTCTGGTCTAAAATTGGGAGTCAACCCTTCCGGGTGGGCGTCGCTCCAAATTATGTGACGTAGCGCTACACTAGGGGGGAGAGGAGGGGCCGGGGGTGACGGACAGATCGATGAGATCCAATCAGGGCGTGCGCAAATCTCAGCCGCGACCCGCCCCTCTAGACCAGAAATCTAACACGTTAGCTCAGGCTACATACATGTATACACAGGAGCATTACCTTTAATCCTCCCATCACTAAAACATATCGTCATTACGTCACCATCAAAAACCAATTACACTCTGGCATTGGGTCCTTTAATCCACATATTTCTTACGTCATCATTGAGAGCTAGTTATACATATACTATATATGTAATTTGTAAGTTGATTAGCCGTATACTGTGGTTACTTTGCGCCAAAAACCGTCCCAGCCAACCCGCCACTTTTGATGCGTATGCAAATAAAACAGCAAATTGTGCCTGATTTGCTGGGACCAGATTACATACATGTATACACGGGAGCATTACCTTTAATCCTCCCAACATTAAAACATATCGTCATTACGTCACCATCGAAAACCAATTACACTCTGGCATTGGGTCCTTTAATCCACATATCTCTTACGTCATCATTGAGAGCTAGTTATACATATACTATATATGCAATTTGTAAGTTGATTAGCGGTATACTGTGGTTACTTTGCGCCAAAAACCGTCCCAGCCAACCCGCCACTTTTTATGCGTATGCAAATAAAACAGCAAATTGTGCCTGATTTGCTGGGACCAGATTACATACATGTATACACAGGAGCATTACCTTTAATCCTCCCAACACTAAAACATAGCGTCATTACGTCACAATCGAAGACCAATTACACTCTGGCATTGGGTCCTTTAATCCACATATTTTTTACGTCATCACTGAGAGCTAGTTATACATATACTGTACACACCATGTAATCTGGTCCCAGCAAATCAGGCACAATTTGCTGTTTTATTTGCATACGCATCAAAAGTGGCGGGTTGGCTGGGACGGTGCATACGAGCCGGGCGAAACTATTACTTGCGCGCTCTGCTTGCGCAAGTAATTAAATGCAGAACATATAATATGATGAGCTTGTTTTAACTGAGTCATGCTCACTCAGACCTCACAGCTCCTGAAGCTAAGCTGCCCCAGTAAAGAATTAAGACCCCCCTGGGTGTGAGGTACACTCTATGGTAGAAGTCAGAAAAGCATGTGCCAGGAAGCTTCACTTGCCTTAAGGGCCGCCAGGTACAAATATACTCGTACCCCCAGCTTACCTTCATAAATGCCAAGTACTGTTGAGGAGTAGGGGTGTTTCACAATGTTGATGAGCAAAGTATTTCTATTATCTTTGGAAATTAATGCAAACCCAAATGATGTTTAGTCTAAAATAGAACATCTATTTATTGGGTTACTTATTCATGTTCAGCTGATATCTGTGAGCTTGCAGATAAGCTGTTTAGATTTAATTGCTTCTCTGTTTGTGGTAGGATCCTCTCCTATAAAAGGGAGACTGCATGCATAGCTAGTCTGTTATGCTTGGGCAGGCAACAGCCCAGTGAGAGAGCTGCTAGGGCCCATTTCATGGGCATAGCCTAGTGCAGTTTTGTAATTTTTTCCTTTGTCCTAAGTTTTGCATTAAGTATTTTTGAGTTTGTTATTTTGGATTTTTGGCCAGTATTATTTTAGCTTTTTGATATTATTTCACTGTGAATATCTGCACTGGAGCTGGAGTTGGGAGAAATAAAATCCACAAAAAGCATTGCTGACTGTTTTTGGAGCCTTGGCCCTCTGGCAACTTTACAACATGCTTTAGTATGTTATGTTTTACTTACAGCATGTCATACTTGCATAAGAGTGCAATAAATGTATATGTACATACATGTATATATATAGGTGAAACAGCTGCTATAGGCTACTGTATGTATTTCTACTGTATGTATTTCTTTATCCTCCAGTATAAGCACTTGTATATTGTTCTATATCCACAACGTATGCGAGTCCATTTAGTGACTCTCCAGAGCAGTAACCATAGATTAACCTTGGGGGGTGTGTGTGTGTGTGTGTGTGTGTGTGTGTGTGTGTGTGTGTGTGTGCATGTGTGTGTGTGTGCGTGTGTGTGTGTGTGTGTGTGTGTGTGTGTGTGTGTGTGTGCGTGCGTGCGTGCGTGCGTGCGTGCGTGCGAGCGTGCGTGCGTGCGAGCGTGCGAGCGTGCGTGCGTGCGTGTGTGTGTGTGTGTGTGTGTGTGTGCGTGCATTAAGTTAAATGCCTGTGAGATTTGGGGGAAGGAGGTTGAAAGTCTCCAACTTTTCTCTGGCAATGAAATTCACAACCAACAGCAACCTTTACTCCACCCACTCCACCCCCTGAAATTCCCATATCTACTTCCCCATTTTCTCCAGAACACCTAGAGCCTTGACTACCAGAGCAGCGATAACGAAACATAAAGCTAATTCACTTTAAACTCCATTAAGCATTTTCCCCTGTCGCCAGTAACACATGCGCTGCCGGCATTAGCCTCAGAGCAGCCATCTGCTCTGGCTCTGGCTGCCACAGCCCACAGAGAACAATGCAGTGGAGAGTTTTATCCATGAGGGGCCTTACAAGGTTGGAGCTGGACAGACAAGACGGTTCTCAGCCTACGGACAGGTAGGCTAAACGTCATCCCACAGACCTCAGCAACCTATTACTCTCTAGATACAAGACGCCTCTTATTGAGAGAGGAATAGGTCGCTGCCCTCATCTCAAATTTGGCATGTAACCTAGGATGATCACAGTGAGTGACTGTACAACAGAAGTTGAGTCTGTTTGTTAGTTCAGTTTGAAAAAGGATTGCAATCAGTGGAGTCGGAGGGGAGTTTACATTTTCTCTGCAGAGTTAATATGCACACAACTCTCTGTGTGTAGATTCCATTATGTTGTTGCTAACTTTGAATCACAATGAAAACAGCTTCATAGCAGCTTCAATTTGCCTTAAAAGTTTAGAATAAATTATGTTCTATCCCCTGGGCTATGTTTAATTAGGCTATGTACTCCTGTAAAACCTGGAATAATCATAGGAGAACTTAAAACCTGCTTTTTGTATAGCCACTCCTTTTATACACTGAATCGGGTGCAGTGTAAAAGCAGGGAGGGCAAAATATAAGAAAAATACTTAAAACTCAGGAAAGTCCCATGCATGGGACAATCAGTCATAGGAATTTAGGAACTAAAATCAGCGATAGGCAGGGAGCACTAGCAGCACTGGGCAGAAGCTGGGACACAGGGGGATCGAGTAGCTATACAGTAACAAAGCATAGTTGCACCAAGAAACAAACACATATTTGCATTCACCAGCTAACGCCTTCAATTTGTACCCATGGATGCTACTTAACTGTTCAAATGCCCAACACAACTTTCACAAGTAAAACGTTTGCAAGGCTCGTCACCGCAAAATTTATATAAATGTGATATTGTAGAATGAATAAAAACATGACAAGGACAAAGCAATAATGTGCCGTAAGGGTGATTTTCTCTCTCTTTGTCGTTTCTCTGATGAGTGCACCGCTTGATTTTGACAGCACATTGATGCAGGCTTTTAATGAATTATGTTTTATTAATAGCTCCTTAAGATTAATCAGATTACCTGCAGACAGGCTTCATCCATCTCTCCTCACTGAGGTCCAATAAAGAGGTGGAATAACTATATATAAATATAACTATATGGAGAGACACTTCTGAATCTGTGGTTCACCTTAATCACCTACAAGTGCTTCTTCTGCTTACAGGATGTACAGTAGTGTGCGAAGGTCCAGTACCAATTTCAGTGGTCCAATAGGTTTTGGTCCGACATTTTGAACCCGTGAAGAGCTTCATGTGTATATAGGCTATATATTATATGTCCAATGTCATTATTTATTCTGACTTCCTTATGACTATTAAGTGATGTTTATGCAATCCAATGTTTCATATAGTTCTAACTTTCACGTTTAGGCTCCGCCTAAGAGCTTGAATATATAGAAAGTCAGAAAATGACTTTAATATTTACAATCTGGTCGTTAAGCAGAGCTAGGCTAGTGCTTATAGTTAGTTAATTAAATTATGAGGAGGACTCATCCATTTGGTTACACTCTTCGGAATGCGACCCCAATTCAGCTGCAGGTCAGTGGGTTGTGCTGGATATAGACAAAACACCCAAACACACACGGTCAAATATTGGAGCGGCATGCACAGCTCAAAAACACCTGGGAACAATGCAGGCCAGTCACTTAATAACATGGCATTCCTGACTTGCCACTCAGGCTCTGGAGGAATAGGCCTATGAAGGAAGAAATATTACAGAAATATGAAAAATGAGATGCCACATGCACTGCAGTGGTTTCCAGTTGGTGGGCGCAGGGCTGCAGGAGAGTGCATATCAGATGTGTGAACTTTTTAATAGCAGAGTTGCTGTGATTGAGGTGCATGATTTATGACCAGGTCCACTGACAGCAATTACTTCCCTAACACTAATACTCCACAAAACTCCCCTTTGATAGATCTGGCTATTAATGCAAGTACACAGGTACACAGCCACACGGGGCACCCTGGAAAGGTTAGATTTATCATGGTGACATTTTACTTGTATTATGCGTCCGCATTCTCCATGTGGCTCAGAGAAAATGGTGAGGTGGAGATACTCTCCAACATTAGCACAATCCCATATAGCCTATAGAGGAGAACTAGTCTAAAGTCTCCTTAAATGTAGTTTTGTAGTGTTGGAGATATCTTGTGTGAAAAGTTGCCAGTTGTGTGGTGCACTGATCACTAATACCCCAGTGTGTGTGTGTGTGTGTGTGTGTGTGTGTGTGTGTGTGTGTGTGTGTGTGTGTGTGTGTGTGTGTGTGTGTTTCTGTGTGGAAGAACCCCAGTCAGGGGAGAGAGCTGACCTAGTATCCTGTACCACTGTGTATCTTCCACCTTGAGGTCGATGTGTTAATGGAGTGAGTGCAGCCTTACGAAGCAAAGCCCTCAGTGTTTCTTCATGATCACATGAACTCGCCAGAGCTTCACTTAACCTTGTGAACAGACATGCTAATGCAATATGAAAGGGACTGCATGCTAAACTCCACCCACTCTCTGCTCTTCCAAACACACTGACTGACTAGTAAACACTCAATGGCAAAATGACACACATTTCAGAATATATCAGGCTTGTAGTAAAATGAAAATCTTGGTGGCTGGGGTTCGATTCCTTACTGACACAGAAGTTTTAGTAGTAGTTATTAACAGTTAAACGTTATTTGTATTGGCTCAATATATCACTATATCACGAGGACAAAGTCATAATCCTCCATTACTCCACCTTTTAGATTGCCATTCTCTGTTACCTTACACCCAATATGCAGTCTAATTGTTCAGGAAAAGGAGGGAATTGAATAAAATCAGCATGGAGTATTGAAATCAACACGCAGTCTAATTGTTCAGGAAAAGGAGGGAATAGAATAAAATCAGCATGGAGTATTGAAATCAACACTGTCAAAACTACATAAAGATTGTTGAGATGGCTGCATAGCTCAGTAAGCTCACGGGGAGCTGTGTGTGTGACTGTGTGAATTGATGTGAAAATTCTTTGGACATTGACTAAAAGAAAGAGGGTGTTCGTGGTAATGGTCTAATGCCCTGAATGACAATGCGTCCTCGTAAGCATCTGTGCAGTTTAGCTGGAAGGGTCAGGGTGAGGCGAAGAGATGGAACTTGTGGCAGTGGGGAGATTTGCACAGGGTGGCATGTGAGAGTCAGTGATAAAGATGAAGAAGGCATGAACTGTAAAGCTCGAGGCTGAGGCATGAAGGGACCATGACACTTCCAGTCCCTCCCATGCACATGCAGTCACGTGCACTATAGTCCAGAGCTCCCTGCCTTCAAAAGAAAACCCAGAGTAATCCCTCCACAACTCCAATACATTGATTGTTTGGCAGGAAACAGTTAGTGATTAACAAGTGCTTGACCCTGAGAGCACATTTTCATTATGTAGATGTGTTGCAGGGCCAACTATAGAAAGTGAGAGTGTGACAGGGGTTTAGGGGAGAAATATTCTGATTCTGTATTCTCTGCAGGGAAAACAAGTTCATGCACGACATGGCAGGAATTATCCGTGGGCCCGGAGTAGGCAGCGGCAACGCGGCCTGGCGGAGACCTGAGATGAGCGTAGGCTACTTAAAAAGAATAATTAAAATCTAAATAAAATCATCGGAGCACAGGTTTACACCAGGTCAGGTAGGCCAGCAATTTTCGGAATTCACCGATCAGGATGGAATATGACACTAGCTGTTCACAGAAAGACATAACAGTCTCGACCACGCCTTCGGCCTGGCGAAGACAATTAAGTTTCCATAGTTCATAGTTTTTGTCTCAGATAATCTTATGACACTCTAATGTTCACCAGGGTAGAGAGCCCAACTCACTCAGCTGATGCATGCCTAGATATTAAAGTTTCAGAGCCCTGTGAGTTAATAATTAATCCTGGAAGTGTTAGACGGGGAGAGCAATATGTTCCTTGTCACCCTCCGGCTATTAGCAGCCAAGATGCTCAGTGCTGCTTGAGTCTGCATGGGCGTGGGAGGGTGGCGGGGGGTGGGGTATCTGTTGAGGGTTGGTCTCCTACAACGAGTTTTGTTTCCTGGAAGCCAGCCTGGAAGTTGTTTTCCTGGGGGTTCCAAATCATGAGAGGCAGACAGCTTTTGTGTGCACAGCATTCTTGGAAGCTAAACTGCGGGAAACACTTGATAGGTTATAAAAGGTATAAAGGCCAAAAAGTGGCTTCAGAGTAATGCATCCAATGTTTCCTCTGAGCCTGGAATGGAGCTACTGTATGGTCTGTGAGGACGCTGTGCTCTATAGAAGGCTCAATGAAGATGATGGAAGCTGACGTTCACAGTTCACACACAGATACATAATGGTTAGAGAATGACAGAGATTGATATCAATCGCTATGCCTATGATTACACCCCTGAAACCACAGACATCGCTGAACTTCTAACCTTAAAAGACAGGCTGTCATAATACCTCTTGTATTGAAAGAAAGGCTGAAACACAATTAGGCGTCACCTATTTGTGAAGAAATCGTGATTATAAATCCTCGGCATCGTATAGGCATAGCGATTGATATCAATCTCTGGGTTACACACCGGCAGATCCGAAGCTCACTATTTTGACGCATCACCACTCCGACTACTACCCTGTCCCTAACCCTAATGAAATGGCAGTGGGTTGGACTCGGAATGTCACTCTGTTCCCAGTGATTTTCTACACAGAGCCATAAACCACAGCCTCCACATACTGTTCGTGCGTGCACATGTGCCAGAGATGAATTGCCATTGCTTACAGGTAGTCTTTGTATTCCAGCTGGTTTGTGGCTTTGTGACTGAACCCAACCCAACCTCTCGCATCTGTGCGGTCTCCGTATGCGGCTCCCTCTACCTGCTCCACCTCCCTGTTGAGCTGGAACTGGCATTTCTGTGTGCCACGGGCCACCCCCTGCCTAAATCTCCCCCTCTGTTCAACTAGAGTGCTCTTTGTATGAAGGACACCCCTCTGAGTTCTTGGAATGGTTATTTGTGGCACATCACACTCTCCTGTTTCGGCATTTGGTTTCGTCTCTGCAAGTCAATGTTTGCTTTACAATCAAAATGGGGAATAGCAGTGTGAGATAGTAGTGTGCTCTTTCTCTTGTGTGAAGAATTTCCATGGAGATGAGATTTACTGACATGTCTTTCTGATTATTGGCTCCAACTGCGGAGAGGCAGAGGGTAATGGACCCACGTTGTTTTGTCTCCGAGTTTGCACTTTGCTGTACTGGATTTTGTCAGTCTCCGAATTGGTTTGTTTCTTTCTCAGCTCACAGCTCTCAGCTCACAGCCCACATGTGGACCATGGTGACATTGATCAATTATTGATAAAAAGCTTCTAATATATTATTTAGGCCCCAAAATCTATAAATCTCACACTATTAAGGCAACTTCCCCATGTGTTATGTCTCCCTTTGCAGGCCAGATATGGAGATGTCTGTGAGGCACCGTACTAATTGTGTAACAAAACTAGATGATGGTGCCTATACCTACAGTACACTCCCTACCATCTGTACCACATCACGCCCACACAGCCAATCTTCCTTTTTCTCCCTTTAAGAACATGAGCTGCAAACAAAACATTTAAATAAAACAATTCAGCAGAGCAAGAGTTCAATATAAATATAATATAATAATGTAATATATCGGTATAGGAATCGGCCGATATGACCCTGGAAATAATCAGTGATTGAATATCGGTCATCATTTCAATATCGAGCATGTCTAATTAGTTAGACTAGTATTCATAGTCTGAGATGATAAAAATACTCATAGGTTGAAAATGTATCCCCCCTAGCCATAACTGTTATATCCTGCCACAGTGCTTGAGAAAGAGTTCTGGTATAGATACTATAGTATAGTGGTATCTGCTCAATATAAGAAAATGGTTTGCTCTTTAGGTCCAGGTACTGAGGCATTTATTATTAAATATTGTAATTAAAAAATGGGTGCTCAGAGCTCATCTTGTAATATTTGTAAGAGACATATGGCTGAAAGGGTTTAGAGAGCTTTTTCATGTCTGCTTGATGTTAAGTGGGTTTGTTAGGCCATCAGTGGCGGTGAGCAACAGCAGCTATGTAAGAACTTAGAAGCTAATTTAACTGTCACAGATGTATCACAGTGTCACAGTATTTCAACTCAACTGTGTATATATATCTTCACTAAGAATAAGGGTGGATGCAGTGCTTACTGCATCCACAAATATTATATAATTGGCATACAATATATTGTCAATATGCCCCACAACCACAAACAGATGCCGGATATACATTATGCACAAACATCATTAGATAAATATTTTTTGATTGGAAAGCAATGCATGCAGACTTATTCTAGTGCATTGTAACAAACACTGACTTCCAAAACTTTGATTAGAATGTGATCCTTCACAGTATGCATCATGATCCCAGGCTTGATCTTCAATTTTGCCATTTCTGATCGTATTTCAAGGTGCTCATTAAAGGCGTTATTCTCTCAGAGCTCATATTAACGGATATATCTGTTGTTAGCGCCTGAAGAAAGGCCTGCTCTCATTCACAACTGGCCTTGTTACTTTTGGTGGCACTTATTTCAATCTACACTAAGGCCTGATATAATTTATACTTCGTCATATGACGGTGTCATGCGCTGAAAATAGATGATATACAAGCTCAACATACAAGCTCTTATGTATCCAAGAATTATATCACTCATGCATCTGTGTACTTTATAAAGATCAGTTTTGAGCATCAGTATGGGCTCTCAATGTCAGACTATTTGATATGCATTCATCTGCCTTCCTGGCTGATCTATTCTGGCAGCCACCCTCAATCTCTGCAGGCTCAATTTGATCTCCACGATAAACAAACCAACACAACAATTAAAAGAGATATGAGGGTTGACAAAATAATTAGCATGAGGCCAACGTGACTCTGGGGGGATTGTGTGCAGTCAACAAGAGACAAATAAACAAATAATGATTTGGATGGCTGAGCAACAAACATATTAATTGCGTATGGGTATGTAGAGAAAGATATTAGAGCAAACAATCATGGTAGAAATTGAAGGATATATTACTGTCTGTCTTTAAGGGATACACAGTGACATCTTCTAACAATTGATTAAAAAATAATGATGAATAATTATGTCTGCTGGAAAATGTGTCTGTAATTCTGAACAGACCAGAATTTTAAATTGTCTGTAATTCAGAACGGACGAGGATGTACACTTGTCTGTAATTCAGACCAGGATTATTGTTGCTGAAAGTGTCTGTCGATTTAGCTCTAGCGCCAACAGCAGTAAGCATATTTGAAAGATCATAGATCACGAATTCACTTCCCACATTATAGCTAAGCTGGTAGAAGTTTAGAAAGATCCTGTAGACACGAGGCCTAAATCTAATAGTGGCCATCAAACATCAAGTCAACTTGCTTGACTACAACTGAAATCCTCTGATACAGCAGGTCTACTGTATATAGCTTTCATAAAATACTGTACCTTAACATAATCATCATATCATATCATATCATCATCATCATCATAATTATCATCAAGAACAAAGAGGGGAATACGAGATCTAATAACCATCTCTCACTTGTGGAAGACACGCACGTGTGTGCACAATGTGCACAGAAATTGGCTATTTAACTGTGGTCCCCAGACGTGGCTGCAGTCAATGGGGGTCAGCTTTTATAGCGACTACATGTGTACGTGTCACTGTGTTCCTCCTTTACTGAATCTGGGTTTGATGAACGAATACAAAATCCACTCTGACATTTGAGAGAAACTGCAGTATGTGACGGGGGTACACACCAAGCCCCCAGAACAGAGAGGAAGAAAGAAATGCAAATGGACATGCTGGCCGATACTACTGTAGGTACTGCAGCTCGTTCATGACTCAAGCCCTGGCGTGTTCATGAATACAGTTCTATGACGCAAAACACGTCGCATATGCCCCAAATAGGCCACACCGGGCCGCCCATTACATTTTCCAACCCAGAAGAAGGGGTGAAAGGGGAGTATGCACTGGGGGAGCAACTTTAAGTGGATGGGTAGAGGATTTCCACTAGTGCCCTCTTTATTATTTTTAACTGGTATACACTCGAGAGAATAATGGTATGCACATGCACATGCACGCACGCACGCACGCACGCACACACACACACACACACACACACACACACACACACACACACACACACACACACACACACACACACCACATACTAACCATTTACTTATGTCCACTCCACACAAAGAAGATGCATACAAGGACACAAATATTATACAGTAGGTGCAGTACAGTTACATTTACAAAATCATGGCACATGTTTTCATGGTACAAATAGGCAAATGACAAGGGGGGGTAAATATATAACCATTGGACCCATTGGAACACAGGTTAATGTACTGAAAAGTAACGGTTTTGAACATACACGGTTTCTACCCGACATCGACAATACGATTTTGGGGTCTTTGGACTGGATCGAATGTGTTCAATTTGTTCACTCTAACATGGAGTTAACAATGAAGCCCCTGCGAACAACAAAGCACCTCCATGTCTCTGAGAGCCTGCAGATACAATGCAGTCATTAGTTACCTGCAGGAGGCTGCTCATCACAAACACAATGGCTCCAACAACAATGATGAGCACGCAGAGCCAAAATGGCCTCACTATACGGCAGCACTCTCACTTCATTTAGAAAACGTTTCCTTTGAATTACTGGCACAGCTTTTCACAGAGAGGTTTTCATTCAACTGAGACTGCAGCCTGACATTGGGATTTATGCTAAACAATAGTTTGGGAATTAATTTGACTGTGTCAAATCTTGTTTACAGGTTGCTAAACCTGTCAATGTACAGAACAGATGCTGGAAATAGTCCTATGAGGCCTCACTTTCTCCTTATTGGCTGGCTGCTCGCCAATGGCTTCCGATTCCATGCCATGCCCTGACAGAATATGGGATCTAAAAATCGAAAAGTGAAATCAGACACAAGCTGTGCTCTGCTGTATGTGTGTGTCCACTGCGTTTCCCTCTTTTTGACCGTACAGACCGTACAGACCAATTGTAGCTACAGCTACAATTGGTCTATCGATAAATGTGTGTGCATGTGAGACTGTGGTGTCATGTGGCAGCCACGTCTATGGACTTTTAATACTTGCTTTTAATGCTTGCTTTAGCAGTCCCCCCATGAAGTCATGTGGCAGTCAAGTCTATGGACTTTTACTGTTTGCTTTAGCAGTCCCCTCATGAAGTCATGTGGCAGCTAAATCTATCGACAAGGGCGCCCCTCACTTCACAAGTGAATGTCTTACACGAACATTTATGTCCTACACGAACATTAAGTTCCCATTGACAATTAATGGAGAATTTTACGTCAGTGTCTGAGCAAATAGGCATAGTGTCTGTTTCACAGCATGATTATGTACGATGATAAGAGGGCCCCTCACTTCACACAGGTGTGATTTTTATTGGTTTCAGACTGGCAATTGTTTCTGCCATGGGACTGAGTAGTGTGAGTCTGGGACAAACAATTCTTTCACACTGGGTCTCAGTCTGTCTCCCTGAAGATTCAAGGATCACAAGAACTCTGTGACCACTGTGATTTGTGTGTGATCTTCTTTCTAACGTGACAGGTCAGTACCCCGTGTCAGGAGACAGATACCTTTCTTTTCTTTAATCAGACCCTAACCTATAGCCTATGTCTCAAGGGGATGGTGGAGCCAGAGAGCGAAGTACATATTCTAAGGACTAGAGGTTCGCTGCCCTCACCCCCCTCTCTCTAGAGACAGGCAGGCAGGCAGGCAGGCAGGCAGGCAGGCAGGCAGGCAGGCAGGCAGGCAGGCAGACAGACAGACAGACAGACAGACAGACAGACAGACAGACAGACAGACAGACAGACAGACAGACAGACAGACAGACAGACAGACAGACAGACAGACAGACAGACAGACAGACAGACAGACAGACAGACAGACAGACAGACAGACATGTTTTAAACTTAGTCATCACGCTAAAATATATGTATATAGGTTGTGTATAGGTTTCCCCAGTCTTTCTGTCACTTTGTTTACAAACGAAATTCATGTGCAGGAAGTCACAGACTTTGTGACCCCATAGCCTGGAGGGATGCGACACTCTGATAATTCTGTCCATGCCTTCAGTTTCTTTTGAATATTTCAAAGTGAAAGATTTCCACTATTTCTATGTTCACTTTGATATTATGTTTATATACCTGGGTGTTACATAGTGTGCCTCTGGAAAATAACTTACTGTATGTGGACATTTTTAATCATCTAAATGGCTGCAAAACCCCCTCAGGTTAATTTCTAACGTATCCTGCCTGCATTAACTAAAGAGCAATGCTTTTCATATACAGTAGGCCTATGCTGCCGCGTTTGCATTCTGCAATCCATCCATCCAGTTCCCCTTGTTCAGACAAGTGTCGTCTTGCTTTGGGGACAGTAAAGTTATAAGGGAGAGATATTGTTCTGACATCTCCTGTGACTTTAAGCATGTTGATGAGCGCTGCCAGAGGGTTCTCCTATAGTGTGCCATCAGTGCTGGCAGTGGGGCTGCTAATGCTAAGAGCCCCGAGGTGCTGTTTTCTTTCTCTGGGCTGATTCCCCTCCTATGTCCAGCTTTAGCTTTTAGTGCAAGCACAAACTTTGTTCCTACACAAACATTAAATGCCATTGACAATTAATGAATGAGTGTTTTGGGTGTTTGTGTAAACACAAACATTGCGCAACACAAACATTGAAGACGGAGGTGAGGACGCAAATTCTGATTGGCCGGAATGAGATGATGTACGATGATAAGAGCGCCCCTCACTTCACACGGTTGTGATATTCTTTAAATATACATCTTATCTATAAATGCACCAAGTCTCTGTGTGTGCGTACGTACATATACGCAGGTACGTATGCACATACGTATGTCTGTACGTACATCTGTAAACCACGTAACTCGAGAACCGTTCGCCCCACAAACTTCAAATTCTACACACAAGTTCCACACCCCCACAGGGAGTACAGTGCCCAGTGTGGAGTCCGCCGCATAGCCGGCTGTCCAGGACCAGCACAAAAGCCTCTGATTGGCCGAGCGACTCCACCGGCCTATTACAGTACGTACTTACTAACTGGGTGGGGCGTGCATTTCCAACTTGCATCGTTCCAAGTAGGCTAGTGCAGTGCAGTGCCCGGCCTTGAGTCGGTCAGATACATGGTTGTCCAGAACCGGCTCTGATCAAGCTCTGCCAGTGGACCTAATGAGCTTAAGTCCCCTCACCATGCCTCTGCCTCAGCCAATTGATTCATTGATTGCCATGGCAACCCCACACCTGCTATTTGATTACTTAACCAGTCCACTTTTCACAGTCAGGTTGCACTCTTCAGACACAGGCAGACAGACTATGGCAAAGCCGTTTTAACATTTAATCAAACCACCCTCCTATCTGTAATATATGTTTTAGATATCCAAAACCATGTTTATCCTAGTCAGAATTGCATTCTTGCTCTTGCTTGTAATTCAGGATATCTTGAATTCAGTTCTTCCTAGTCAAAATTAACATTACTCCTATCAACAACTGTCATTCTTCCTAGGAGAAATTAAGTTCTTCCTAGGAGAAATTAAGTTCTTCCTAGGAGAAATTAAGTAATTCCTAGGAGAAATTAAGTTCTTCCTAGGAGAAATTAAGTTCTTCCTATCAACAACTGACATTACTCCTAGGATAAATTAAGTTTAATTAAGTTAAGGAGGAATTACATCACTTTTTCCATTCATGTGTATTGGGCTTTTAGTTTCAGATAGTCATAACTTCATTCTTCCTAGGAGAAATTAAGTTCTTCCTAGGAGAAATTAAGTTCTTCCTAGGAGTAATTGCATTGTTCCTAGTCATAATACTAATTACAGATATCCAAAACTACATTTGTACTAGTCACAATGTATTTTTGGATATACACAATATAATTATGGATGACTGGAATGTTTTTCGAATTTTAGATATCTGTAATGGTAGTTTCTCCTATTAATAATTGCATTGTAGATATCTGAAAATAATGGTAGTTTGTCCTAGTAAGAATTTAATTATAGATATCCAGAATGTTGATTTTAGATATCCAGAATGCAGTTACGGATATGCAAAACTACACATGGAATGACAATATGGATATCTCAAATGGTAATTTTGGATAGGAAAAATGTCCTTGTGGATATCTTAAATTACAGTTTTGGATAGGAGGAATGTCATTGTGGATATCTGAAACGTTAGTTTTGACTAGGAAGAACTGAATTACAGATATCTGGAATACATATCCAGTCTAGCGATTAAATGTTAAAACGGCTTGCCATAGTATGACAGATACAGAGATCTCCATATAGACGAATTCACAGAGGGGTGCCCTGGGCGCGGCCATTAATGTAATGGCCGCACCCAGGCAAGCCTCTGTGAATTTGTCTTAATGGACAGTACTAAAGGGGACACAGTCGGTTAAAACGTAGCCTAGTATTGCATATAGGTTACCAACTTGCATCGTTCCCAAATAGGCCGGTGGCCAACGGGCACAGGTCTAGTATGAATAATGTATGACTTCTGGAGAAGTTCAACATAAGGGGATACGTGGTGTGACAGTTCCCTATATTACAAGTAAGATGCGCAAACGCGGGAAGCGAACGCAGCTCGTAAATTGCAATAACAACAATTAGAATAAATGACGTACTTTTTTTTTCTTTTTAGTTAGTAATTCTTTTTAAGTTTTCTACTGTGTGTGTGTGTGTGTGTGTGTGTGTGTGTGTGTGTGTGTGTGTGTGTGTGTGTGTGTGTGTGTGTGTGTGTGTGTGTGCTACAGCTGCGCCCTCTGGTGGCGGGCGGGTGGAGTCACAGCGGGACAGACAGACACACAGACAGACACACAGACATGATCTGCAGGGTCTCATAGTTAGTGCTTATTGCATTCGCAATGATATATATTACTCTTAGGTTGTCTGGTTTTGGTATTATGTTTTGTTTACCCTATAGTAACCTCTGTTTCTTTTATCCAATAGGATTGGGGAGCAGAGCTTCTAATGATGATCAGCTCACACCTGGGCGCGGGTGTCGACGCCCTATAAATGCCTGCTTCCCCAGTCCTTCCCGAGTTCTGTTCTTTTCATTTGCCTCCTGCACCTTTTCCACCATGCACTCTTTTCAACATTTCTGTTAATACATACAACACGCACACACATACATTTCACTCATGCATACACGCACTACACCACTGAATACTGATCTCCACACTTCATCTGTTTATTCCTGATTTATCGTTTGATTACTTATTTTTGGTTAATCAATAAATTGTGTATCTTGGCACCCCCTAGGCCAGGTACATAACAGTGGATACAGTGCAGGAAAGAGGGAATTATGCCACATCACAAAGGCAAATAAGACATCAGTCGTGTGTGTGTGTGTGTGTGTGTGTGTGTGTGTGTGTGTGTGTGTGTGTGTGTGTGTGTGTGTGTGTGTGTGTGTGTGTGTGTGTGTGTGTGTGTGTGTGTGTGTGTGTGCATGCGACGTGTGCGTGTGGTTGACCTTCAGAGAACAGGTGTTGTGTCAGGATTTACTCTGTCACGGCCCATTGAGCAGCACTGTACAGAAGGAGTGCGGGGGGTGGAGAAAGAGAAGGGAATATTAATTCAATGACTAGATAGTGAGAACCGAGGAGTATAGATGAAGAGTTAGCAAAACAAAAGGAGCTGACAAGAAACAAATAATATCCAATAGCTAAAAAGTGTTGTACCCTTCCCTTTTTTTCTTCTTTCTAATTATTTGTTCGGCCCAAAGAAATTGTGTTTGTTGTCATGATTGGTCACGATCCGAGTTGGCTTTGTTCGAGGCTTACAGATCTTTAAACGGATAGTTCAGGTTTTTTTTTACTTAAGCTGTATGAAATACTTAATTAATATAGTGGTTGCAACTGTATTAATTGATTGCCCGAGTCCCGTGGTGGGAGTTCTGCTCTGGTTTTATAGTTCCGGTCATATAGTTCCGGTCACTGGAACTAAATTAATTCACAAAACTATGTATGGTTGACCTATTTCTAAAATATTAGCGCAACTTTCATTCAACTTTGACGCCTCACATCAACTATTTGTTGTGCGTAGTTGCGAACGCAGTGATTGCGAACGCACTGAGCACTAACTATGAGACCCTGCAGATCATGTCTGTCTGTCTGTGTGTCTGTCCCGCTGTGACACCACCCGCCCGCCACCAGAGGGCGCAGCTGTAGCACACACACACACACACACACACACACACACACACACACACATGGTGCAGCTGTAGCACACACACACACACACACACACACACACACACACACACACACAAACAACCACACACACACACGAGCTGCGTTCGCTTCCCGCGTTTGCGCGTCTTACTTGTGATATGGACACAAAAAACATAGTTCCGTGTGATAGAGGGGTCAATAATGATTCTTCAGTGTTATAAAGTATTGGATAAAGTCGTTGGAAGCACCATTTTATCTTGATTGATATAATGATTTGTAATTCAATCAATTTGGTTGTGATGTGTGAAGCTTTGAATTAAAATAGAATGCTAGTGGAAACGTGATTAACAGCAAATAAACGGTGTCCCTTTGAATCAGTCCATGATTTCTCAATCACGTACAACAGATGTTGTAACATAAATCATTAGGGCAGGCTATTGAGAACAATCAATCCAACATTAGAGAGTATTTAAAACTATGTAATTTACTATAATCATAGTGGATTATCCGTACGTCTGTGTGTGTGTGTGTGTGTGTGTGTGTGTGTGTGTGTGTGTGTGTGTGTGTGTGTGTGTGTGTGTGTGTGTGTGTGTGTGTGTGTGTGTGTGTGTGTCAGACTGCCACAACAGCTGCGTTCGCTTCCCGCGTTTACGCGTCTTACTTGTCTCTATAGTCATGTCATCAAGACTGACTGATTTTTTATAATTCATCCTGATTGGCATTTGGCTATAGTATAGTTGATGTTGACTTGCTGACAGTCTGTCACGTCGTGTCTTCACAGCAGCCATTTTTTTCTCCACTGCATTTTTCCAGGGGGACAACAGACTCAGCAAACAATTTGCTGTCAGCAAACAAAACTAAAAACTAAAAAAAACATCAGCAGCAGCACACAAACAGCAAGAAGCTATCCCTCTGTTGTTGCCGGTAAGGTTTTCTCAAACCAGCAGATGTTGGGGAAACCATTTCCTTCTTCCAATAGTGTGCTAGAAATGCTGTATGCCTATTACAGATCACACAATTCCTGTCCTGAACCAACTTTAACCCAATATACTTTGACCAGAGTACCTTTTTTATTTTTTATTTCCCCCCTCAATGTGTCTTTCTGTGACCTGTAAAGGAAAAGGACCATGGATGAAATTAAACCATACCTTATCATTCGCAGCGACCCCCACACTGTTAAAGTGTGGGGTGCCCCGGGTGGTCCGACACTCCGACTCCTATGCTACGCTAACGCTAGTTGCGGAGGTCTCCACAAATTACACATAGGCCCCGCATCCCCCTCATATCAAAGCATGGTTGTCAATATTTACAATTTGATGAACTGTCCATACACGAAGAGAGAGAGAGAGAGAGAGAGAGAGAGAGAGAGAGAGAGAGAGAGAGAGAGAGAGAGAGAGAGAGAGAGAGAGAGAGAGAGAGAGAGAGATCGGTGAAAAACACACAAGCGTGAATTGACAAGTCATCAGGTAAATTTGTAGGAGGGGTAGGTGGATGGTGCTCCTCTGATCAAAGTTAGGTGTCCATGTGTCCTGTCCTGTGTCCTCCGTGAGGAGGAAGCCCAACAAACCTTGGTGAGGCCTTTAGGAGGGCCATTATAATCCACCACTCCCAGCACCAGGCACAGTGAAGTGCCTGAGAGCAGGACTGGAACTGGTGAGACGTAGAAGTTAACCCACAGAGCCTATAGTCTTTCCACGTGCCAGCATCTGGTTCTCCCAGTCCCGGCAGAGTAGTTCTGGAGCAACGGATTGTGTGGCCTTGCTCATTCCCTGATGGACTGATCAAGGCTAGTTACTGGGACGTAATTTGATCAACCCCGGCTGGCTCACCGTATTTTTTGTTATCCATGCTCATTACCACGGACATTGGCTAATTTATCCGGGGTCTCACAGCCTCAGACAGCAGAGGAGAGCTTCAGCTAGTGTGAGCAGCCGGCGACGATGTTTAGGTTTCGCCAGAAACGGTAATATGTCGGGCACGATGCAATCAAAAATTACAGTTCACATACGAACCTCGGATGGATTGGACAAAAACAAGGACTTTGGAGCATTTTTCTGAGAGAAAAGGCAACAAAGATTCTGCTTTGAATGGGTCTCTATGGCGTGCATGCGCACTCGTCCTTGTGCTGGGGGTGACGAAGGCGTTGCCTAGTGATGTATATTTTATACCATACAGAGTGTGCACAAATGTGCACGGCAAACAGACGAGATGAAGTTCCATGATGTTTATTCAGAGTACAGCACAGCAGTAAAGCATAGCATAAGCTCACGCCAGCCAGCAAAGTGGCTGGTCTCCACAAGGCTTGCGCCCGAACTGACAAAATGATCATTTAGCCTATATGTAAATTAGTATACACAAGGCACAACTCTAGAACACAAGAGCATGTAATATTGCAGAATTATGGAATCTCATATTCATCACTAGCAACCTGGAGAGGACTACAGGTTTGTTTTTAGCTTTAGCCGGTTGATATTGATATAAAGCTTATAACCCGATATTGCGGGTTTGGCATCCTACGGGTAAAATTATAACCTGCGATGTCGCGGGTTTGGCTCTAAAGAAGTGAAATGCCACTAGCCGTTGTTCTGACATGACGCTGATGAAGATGTACCACTGAAATTGAAACATTAGTCTACCAGTTGTACTTGCAGCATGAAGAAAAAGGCTTAAATCATCAATGCTTCCTTCACATAGTCCCCTTTCTGTCTTAGTTTATTCACATATTCCAGTTTCTGTCTTAGTTTATCGCTCTCTCTGCCACGTCTCTCTCTCTCTTCTGATATACAGGAGAAGAGGGCTTCTTGTGATTGATGAATAATTTAAAGTGTGGGCAGGGCTCAGATAATTAGCTGCTACTGCAGTCAGACAAAATCCAATTAAATGGATCTATATAATCTGGTCTATACATCTTGGCTGGCAACCTCTGCTTTAACTAGAGTGAGACAGGTAGGTAACACATTTGAACGTATAGACAATATTTTTACATAAGTCATCATCAGTATGAAGCCCATTCATCCACTAAAGAACACCACAGGATTTGATTCCCTCTTCATACAAGTACTTTCCCATGAATGTACTGGTTAGTGTTCTTATCCATATCCCTGACCTGTGGTATCATGGGAGTGTTTTAATTAGCCGGCATTAAACAGCGGGATTCTAAATGCCACCGTTTAAGTGGCAGTGAAGTGCGTGCTAATCCAGTGACCACTCAATATAGCTTCTGACGTATGCATTCTCTCTTCTTCTTTTTTGTAAACCCTGAGCTTCTGGCCATATCTGAAATTGATCACTGTCCCTTCTCCCCTCTTCTAGTCATCATGGCGATTTCGCCAAAAGCAGTATCGACAACATGTCTCCTTCGCTAGAGGAAATGAGAGAGGGCTTGATAACGGCTGCTGGGACATATCGACAGAGGCAGGTTAGAGAGAGAGAGAAAGAGAGAGAGAGGGAGAGAGAGAGGGACAGAGAGAGAGAGAAAGCTGTTGGGAGTTGTCTTTTCTTGCATGGCCATTATTTCACGCTACTAACAGTGTGTGCATTTTTTTTGCGGTTTTATTTGCGACCACAGGTCGCAGTTGACTATGAAAACCTGCATTTCATGTCAGTCAGTGAGTCCGTCACGCCTTGTGACATGCTCCATATATGGCCATATATAAAGATCATGACACTGATCTCATCAAACCCAGGATAACATTAGACACTGGGTGAAAAAATGGTTTGCAAAATCGTGGGATAAAAATGTAAAGGGAAAAAAAAGAAAAAGGACCACTGGTCTGTCCCTGGACCACTGGTTGAAAAACACTGCTTCATAATAATAATCATAACACGTTATGAAGCATTTTATAATGACTTATGTGATGTGAGAGAGCGGAATATAGCTTAAACCAACACAGTACACTTTCCACTCCCTTCTAACAAGCATCATCTTGAGCTCTGCAGCGTTCCGCTGTCATGCCGCAGCATGTCTACATATAGTGCTTCTCTTTTCTCCCCTATAGCTGTGCCTTTGGTTGGCTCCCACAGTGCCTGTTTGCTCAGCACCAGTTCTGGGTGCCCAGCCAGCCTAATCCTTCACTCCCCGATCTGTGACACTGCAACCCTAAGGTATATACAGGGGGATTGTTCCTTTAATAACTGTGTTGGCGGGCTGAGGCTGGGACGAGGAGTATTATGGGATATCTTGTGTTTACTTTCTGTTCTGGTGTGCAGGGAAGCGGTCGCATTATTGAGAGGAAGAGAGATATTACTTTGTTGTTCACTACGGAGGTTAGAACCGAATAATTAGAACCCTGGCTGATCACGTTTGACCTTTTGAATTATTATTTTGTTTATTAAATCACCAGTTCTGCAACACGGACTCCTTTTCCTTGACAGCATAGTAAGAAATAAGCATAAGGATTATTCCGGAGGGGAGTCCTCCTTAGAGGTCCACATTTCTGATGTATCGATATCAACTGTCATACAGTAGCATTCTTGTGTAGATGCCTTTTCCTGCTGTGGTGCGAGTGTTCACATCTCAGTTGTTGTTTTGTTTCTACACCATTCAGAAGAGACCTGCTGTGCTTTTGCAACTATATGCCTATAAACCTAACTAACATTGACCTCACAAAAACGATGCCTATAACCTTAAACTTACACAAATTCATGTTTTGTGAATTCATAGATAATGAAGCATTATGAGTGCTTACAACGGTAGTGTTATATAAGCATATTATAATAAGGAATTATTATAATGTATGTAATGCCTTATAGTCATGGGCGTCATGTAAGTGTTTCTTAATTCTCTAAAAGTACGACCCTAATGTATTATATTTCTATATTTGTTCCTTAACACGATGGACGCCAAAACGCCTCGCAACCCGTCAGATGACAGGTTAAGATTTAACCCTGGAGGTTGCCGAACCCGTCTGATGGCGGGTTGTAAGGGTTATATCAATACCAAGCAGCCGAAGCTCAACACCTTCAACCTTCAACAATCGTCCGTGCTGCCCAGGCTGCTAGACAGCACCTACGTTCTTCCCATTGGGAGGATCAATGCCACCCATAAGGATCTACTCATTGTCGTTTCTTTGTTGCTTGCTTTCTCTGAAAAATACTCCAGAGTTGTTCATTTTCCTCATAGATATTTCAAAAAGTATTTATTTAAAGACCTTTTAAGCCTCGTACAAAGCCAACTCGAGTTGTGACAAATCATGACAACAAACAAAAATTGTTGGGCCAAACAAATAATTAGAAAGAACGTTACAACACTTTTTTTGTTGTTGTTCTTCTTTGTAATTATTTGTTTGGTTTGTTGTCATGATTTGTCACAACTCGAGTTGGCTTTGTACGACACTTAAAAGGTCTTTAAATAAATACTTTTTGAAATGTCTATGGGAAAAATGCATTGGGAATTATTTCCTGGGCCTGGCGTCGTCATGAAAGACTCATGGCTGAGGGAAGTAGGGGTGCTGCCCCCCCCAGGCTCAGCCCCCATAAATAAATAAATAGTATTCTTAAACTACACTTGTGTGTGACTTTTTTTGTTTGTTTTTATATTTATCATCGTCTCTGCTCTGCTGCTGACGGCTGACGCTATTTCTGGTTACCTTTACGCACAGGGCGCACAAATTTAAATTTCCCTGCTCAGCCTGACAGTGTGTTTGTTGTTGTTGTCAACATGGCTCAGAAGAGAATGAGTGATTTCAAGTGCCCAAATCAAGTCTAGGTCATGAACCCGTACACCCCAGCACCAGCAGCAGTGTTCAGCAGGGGATGAGTGCTAACGTTGAAGAGGACATTGTTGTGGAGTTGTAGTCTGTCGGAGGAGGAGGACGACAATAATAACAACAACAACAACAGCAGCAGCAGTGTTCAACTCAGGGGACAACTCGGACGAGTGCCACTGCTACTACCGTTGAAGTGGACGTTGTCGTGAAATTGGCGTCGGAGGAGGAGGAGGTGTACAAAAACAACAACAGCAGTCAGCAGCACCAGCAGCAGTGTTCAGCCGAGGCCGAGCTCGAGTCTACCTGCACGCCGGGCGACCCGGCCCCTGCAGCTGCAGCCGGCAGCCAGGCTACTACCGTTATTACCCTCAAGCACGTACAGTACATAATGACAATCTGGACACGTTGGATATAAATGCCATGATGAGGGAATTAATCGCTGTCACCCCGGAGTGCAAGAGCACATTTGGGGTTTAAGGTAAAGCATTTACTATTTAACTATATTATTTCTCTAATAGTCACTATTGCAGTGAGGAATAATATAGTATTTACTAATTACTATGGCCGCCATGCCAACTGAACTGCTGAATGCTGCTGCAATTTAATGTTAGATATTAGATTCTGATGGGGAGGGATCTATGATGAATGATGACGATACAACACCTGGGTCGCCGAGCCCAAGCGAGCTGTGCTGTCAACTTGTTGATAGGACCTATATATTATGCCTCCTGAGCTCCTCTGTTGTACCAATAATTTACATGATATTGGCGCCTTGCCAATGTCATGTGTAGCCTAAATAGGCCTATGCCTTTTTATAATGCGTTTTGTCAGTTTGTTCATATAACTTGCGTGTGAAGAGGGAAAGTAAAAGCCACTTTTCCGTGTGAAAATGCGCGTGCATGAGGCGCGTGCATTGCACGCGAATCTTTGTGGCGCACGCTCACACTGTTCATTTCAAATGAACAGCAGGGGGTGCTGAAAGTGTTAATGTTAAACCCTGTAGTCGTCACTCTGTATAGGGTGTTCAGTCCTTTTGTTTGGTTGCTTTGTTAATGTTTTTAGTCAGGTCAGTTGTAACACATTATTGTCTGCTTTGTTGCTTTTCGATGTGTACACTGTGTAATTTTACGATACTTGCTGCTGTTAGATCCTCAAATAAAATTGTATACTATGCACTCAAAAAGCAATAAATTAAAAAACAACCTGTGATATGTCTTCTTTTATATTCCTGAACCGATTATATGACAAAGGTCTCAATTGTCCAGCCGGCTCCATTCACTGCCATGTATTCATTGAACTTCCAGTGTGAGTTTTGGCTCCTATGAAAGTGTCCATGAAAGTGGCATAAACCCTAACCCTAGCCCAGTCACGTGACCATTTCCATTCCTTCTGAAAGCTTCCTTGATTTTGGGCACCAAATTCTGGTGCCCAAATCGAATAAATGCGGAAGTAGACCATTCTTCCGGGTGCTTCAAAACGCCACTGAGCAACTTCCACTGAAATGAATAGCGGGGGGCGGGGCTGTGGCTCCGGTTCGGCCTCTATCCTTTTATTGCTCTATATGGTTCAGTCACTTGTCATGTGACAAGTGCTGTGGCTCTGATCTACTTCCTATAAGGAATCATTTACCTGCATAAAATGCAGCTGTGTCGCGCAGGTTCACAGCTCAATCGCTATTCCTCACTGACTGCTCCTTCAAAGCATGAAAAAAAACGGAAGCAGGGGCCTCTCTCTCTTCACTGCGATGAAACACCTCACTCTTGCTCACTCTCATTTATTATTTTTTATTTAATTCCTTAAGAAGCTGAATTTAACGAGCGCTGACAGCCATGTTTGGCAAACAGTGTAATCGCTTGTTGTAGTTTTGAAAAATATTCCAAAGTGCCGATCACAACAGACCGGACGGGGCAGCCGTGCACTGCTGGGCAGCTTTCCCATGGGGACTCAATTTCCCAAAAACCTTTGCACGCACATGATTGTGTGTGTGTGTGTGTGTGTGTCAACCCACACGCAGCAAATGTGTGGGTTCTCAAAATGCATTTTGTGCACAAACGCGAAGATGTACAGTATATATATATATAATTCGTACTATTCGTATTATTTGTACACTGTAATAAGCAGGATCATATGTTATTGTCTATACAGGTATATGCTACCTTAGAATAGATGTGGAGTGTAGACCCACCTATTTATTTGACAGTGCATAAACATACAGTAATTGCCTTGACAATAATGAACGTCCACCAGCTGGACATGTGCACACACACACACACACACACACACACACACACACACACACACACACACACACACACACACACACACACACACACACACACACACACACACACACACACACACACACAGTGTCATTTTTCTCCTAAAGCCATTGAATATGATGGAATATGATTAAGGATTACTGTCATTATGGTAATTTCACACTTCATTAACCGGGGTCCCCAGGGTCTGTGTATAATGCACTTGGTCCGGTCCTTTCTTCCCTCTACACCAAATCTCTTCTGCAAAATGGCCGATTTACAAGCTCACAATGCATCACGTTGCAACACGTTGTGACTTGTGAGCTTGTAGATCGTCAATTTTAGCAGAATGTTGCAAAATTTCACAGTGTTCAGCTATTATGGCATGCCGAGAATTTGGATGAAAGGGTTCATGTGGTTATATTAAGCCTCTGGATTTGTGTGTACTGACAGACTAAAGCCTTTTTGGGGGCTGCACGTGGATTGTTTTTTGATGAAAACGATGAATCTGGTTGAGCAGTATCACGGGACAGAGTCGATGCAGCACACACATAATGAAGTCTCCTGGAGGAGGAATTAGGCTGATGAAACCATTAATTCAGTTAACACAAATTACATTGAACTTTTCAAATCCCCGGCAATCTACTGTACGACGGCAAACACTAATGAACAATTTATCTCAATGAATTAATTTGTTCATCAGTAGTCAGCAGTATGCATGTATTGTTGTATTGTGCATGAACATTTTCTAAGTTGCTCTCCTGGGGGCGTTTATGAACTGGCCATAGTCTCTGTTCCTTAATCAGCATTACTGTATTAAAAGCAGAAAATGAATTATCGTGGACTAGAATGGCTTTCAAGAATGATTGTTCCATTATGTAAATGGTGTCACCGAATACATTTAGTTTTCATTCATAGACTATGGAATATCTACGTTTGATTTAAATAATTAATTTCCTCTCGTTTTTGTACTTAAATTAAGAGTAGAAATGTAGGTGTATCCAGTTTTGTATCATGTTAAGCAAGCTAGAGGAAATTAAGCTTGTATATCTGCCATTTTCATGGGGTAGTAGGGGTAAAGTAGTTAAACTTTTAGGTGATCACAGAAGCACTAGTCCAGTTTCTCTGTGGGTTTGCAGGGTAGCAGCACACCTTGCCAGTGATAGGTTGTCCTGCAAGCCTTGCTGTGATATTGTGAGGTATGCCATGCCAGCCATGTTGTTCTGCTGTGTAGTTATGTCAGTCTTTGCTGCCGTGTTGTTCTGTAGTGTTGCATTGTTTGTACCGTCTTGTTGCATTGCATCATTTCTATTTTTCAGGCGGCCGCGTGTGCGCACACACACACACAGCGGTCTGATAAATAAGCATCTGTATTTCTGTGCACGGATGCCACACCCATTACTCTGTGGCCACACCCCACAGAGAGGGAGGGCATAATTACATGAAACACAGACTGCCTTGAAGCCACATGAAGGAAATGCTGTGTGACACGGCTTTAGCCGCATCAGTGTCATTTATTCAAACCATTGTCTCCACCAGGCCGAGTCTGTTCGGTTGTCTGTGTTTATTTTGAGATAAACCTAGTCATGATTATCATGTACCTTCTGGCAAACATGCAGCTGATTACAAATCTGTATTCTGTATACATATTAAGATTAGTAATTTTTATAGATCACCGTCATAGGTTAAAGCTCTATTGTGCTAAAGGATGCCCGTTTAACAGATTAAATGTAATCAGCAGGGCGCAGCAGGGAATCGAACCCCATCCCAGTAAACCAGGAGCTCCATGCCTGTGCCAAAGTGCTTAGTTTGCGACGCAACGCAAAAACCTACCCTATAGGAGCCCTACCCTACCAGCCCTACCCTATCAGCCCTGGCAGCAGCAAAGAATACAAAAACAGATACTTACCGTGAACCATGACGTTCTTCTGCAAATGACAGGCGGTGTCCACAAGTTAGGCGAAATGGTGAAATGACGGAACCGTACGAAATTGTGGCAGTCGACGCAAAAGACGCAACGCAAACGAGCACAACAGCCCGACGCAACGCAACCGCAGGAAGCCGGAACGCAAACGCAAACGAGAGCAACACCATCAGTACCCTGCAGAACCACACCAGCGACAGCAAAGGACAATAAACAAGGTTTCTACTCACTGCGCAGCTCTTCCCAGCAGCAGCTAGCGTACAGTTCCTACCTCAATGTCTTGTGCAGGGCGGCATCGGACTGGGACACTTCACAGGGGTCCTCGAAAGCCTGAATTGGTGGGGCTGTGAGGCCCACAGAGATGGCTCGTCTCAGGGTCCAGGGCTTGGTGCTGCCTACACCACTGGTGTAGTGACTCTTCTTCATATTCTGGAATTACATAAAGAGAAAAGATAAGTGTCATTAGAGTTATGTAGGCCTACATCACATTAGAAAACACATGTGTGGCTGTATAGCCTTGTCAGCCCCCACAACCCACATTATACAACTTAACATCCCTCCCCCAAGCTTACATATACATTTTTCTCAAAGTGGATGCCAAGGTTCCGTTAGTTTAGATTATAAATGGACCCCGACAGGTCTGTAAGTAACTCTGAGAGTGTAACATGTTTAACCAAATGGACCCTTACAGCTCTCAGTGTACAAATGGAACCAAATGGACCCTTACAGCTCTGTGTACAAATGGAACCAAATGGACCCTTACAGCTCTCAGTGTACAAATGGAACCAAATGGACCCTTACAGCTCTCAGTGTACAAATGGAACCAAATGGACCCTTACAGCTCTCAGTGTACAAATGGAACCGGGTCCATTTGTACACTGTCTCAAGAGTTAAAAGGAGATCTTGAAATGCAAGAAAGCCATTGTGAAAAAGACACTATGAGCCATATTGGAACAGTTACCTTAACGTTATAAAACATAACTCCTCAGTGGCATTCATTCACAGATCAAGTTCACCAAACAGAATAATTTCAAACAAAGCTAAAGGTTTAACATTTAGTTACCTTCTTGCTACAGACAGACGGTGTGTAACTTGTTGCTACAGACAGACCAAACACACACCAGGAAGAATACATCAGAATGCTGCTTCCACACAGCTTTATATAGTTGAGGCCATCACATGAGTCAATCAGCAGCCTGGCTCCTCCTAAACGTTAGGCCAATCACACGCAGTCACCACACTTTTTTTTCAATTCAAAGGAGCTTTATTGGCATTGAGAAAACATACGTTTATATTGCCAAGGCAAAAAGCACAATACAACAAATCAAAACTAAATGTATGTACATTTGAATAAATCAGTGTCACACTGTGACGGTTCCCTATATTGTGTGTTTTATATATATATATATATATATATATATATATATATATATATATATATATACTCTTAGGTTGTCTGGTTTAGGTATAGACCGATTCCGTAGCTGGTCTCATGGTCGCAGCCTACGTATTTCCTGTAGGCGGACTCGACGTAGCTGCGGGGATAAAACCCTCACCAGGCGCACCTCTTCCACTACAGTGAACGGCAGAGTGACTGATGTTAGTTTGCCTCAAACTTTACTCCTTTACCTGCTTTTTTAACACTAACATTACAAAGATGCCCAGAACATCGAGATGAACCTGTGTAGTTTATGGCTGCTCCAACAGTAGTGGCAACATAAAAAATTAAATAAAACGGAATGTCTAATATCCACCGCGGTGGCTGAGACCAGAGCCATTGAGTAATGGTTGAGACGAAGCAGGGAAAGATACATATCGCCAGTCTTACCCAATACCAAATCTTTCTGTTTTATGAACACAAGGCTGCTGTATTTTATACCTCATACTAAGCATTTAAAGTATGAGGTATAAAGTACACTGGCGTTATGTATCTTTCACTGCTTCGTCTCAACCATTACTCAATGGCTCTGGTCTCAGCCACCGCGGTGGATATTAGACATTCCGTTTTATTTTATTTTTTATGTTGCCACTACTGTTGGAGCAGCCATAAACTACACAGGTTCATCTCGATGTTCTGGGCATCTTTGTAATGTTAGTGTTAAAAAAGCAGGTAAAGGAGTAAAGTTTGAGGCAAACTAACATCAGTCACTCTGCCGTTCACTGTAGTGGAAGAGGTGCGCCTGGTGAGGGTTTTATCCCCGCAGCTACGTCGAGTCCGCCTACAGGAAATACTAGGGCTGTCAAAAAAAATCGATTCGAGTTAGAATCGCGATTCTAATGCCGTCCGATTCAGAATCGATTCTCATTTTCCAAAAATCGTTTTTTTTTTCTTTTTTTTTTTGCACAAATGTACCTGTACCTGACAGGTACATTTGTGCAAAGAAAAAAAACAAACATGCACAGGTACTACCTGTGCATGCAATGCATTATGGCCTGGGTTTCTGCATAGTGCATTTACTACCAGCTAAGCTAAGCCTGCCAATTGTATTTATTTTACACCTGTGTTAATACTAATGTATTGTTCTGGTATTGAGTGAGAAGAGATTTTGTAAATTTTGTACTGGTTCAAATTTGTGCAAACTAAATGAGACATGTTCTTACTCTTGGATTTAACCTTTGTGTGTTTAAATCATTCAGTTCATAAAACCTTTACAATTATACAAGCTTTTTACTAAATGTACTCTGCTTTCATGCCAGAAGACTGGAGTAGATCATGCTAAAATTATATTTAATTGTTTTTAATAAAAATAAAAAACTGCTTTAGAATCGAAAAAAATCTTTTTTGAATCGAGAATCGGAAAAATCGAAAAGATCGTTTTTGAATCGAATCGTCACCCCAAGAATCGGAATCGAATCGAATCGTGGGACACCTAAAGATTCGCAGCCCTAGGAAATACGTAGGCTGCGACCATGAAACCGCTACGGAATCGGTCTATATGTTTACTGTTTGCCCTATAGTAACCTCTGTTCTTTGTATCCAATATGATTGGGGAGCAGAGCTAGACATGATGATCAACCTAAGTGGCTCGCACCTGGGCCCGGGTGTCGACGCCCTATAAATGCCAGTCCTTCCCCAGATCTGTTCCTTTCATTTGCCTCCTGCACTCCACCATGCACACTTCTCTACATTTTTGTTAATCCATACAACACGCACACACATACATTTCACTCATGCATACACGCACTACACCACTGAATACTGATCTCCACGCTTCATCTGTTCAATCATGATTTATTCCTTACATTTACTATTTTTGTTTAGTTAATAAATTCTATTTCTATGGTCAACTGCGTCTCCCCTGTTTTTTGTTGTGTATCTTGGCACCCCCTAGGCCAGGTACATAACAGACATACAGACAGACAGATGAGGCATCAAATTACCATGAGGTCTGCCCACAAACAGAGACCTGCCTACAAGCTCCTCCTCCACACACACACACACACACACACACACACACATACACACACACACACAGTGTGTCTCCCTCTGAGCATTTTAAGAGCATAATAGTAAGAAATTAGCAATTAAGGATAATTGGGTTCTTTGAAGGCAATGCATGACTACTGTGTTCTTTTTTTATTATGCCACAATTTATGCTGCACTTGCTAAAGTGTACTGGGCTTGAAGGCACTTGCCAAAGTGTACAAGAGTTTGGCTATTTTGGTATTACAAGTAACTGCAACATACAGTGCGGTGATCGGAATATACATTATTGTATTGATTACGGTGCATATATCGTGTGTACAAAAATACACAGACAGACAGACAGACAGACAGACGCATTCTGTATGCCATTGACATTAGATATAGACAACAGAAGCAGAAGCTAATTTACAAAAGATGAATGTGTGAATAAGTGGCGTAGGAAATGGATACTTAATGCACTTTAAAAAAAACAGCCAAGCATACAAGTGTTTTTGAATTTCAATGTGTGGGGAAAACAAGTTTAATTCCACAGCATTATTAATAGCTTTATTTATTATTTGGATGAGAATATGAATTTCTTAGGGCTGGCACTACTTTACTGGCCCTACAAAGAGAGTGCTTGGGGGTGTCATGCAGTAGGTAAAACAAAGATGAGGCAAATTGAGGCACAGGATTGTATTTTGTAGCAGGGACATTTAAAATAAATAGTAACCAAAAAGTGAGGCTGTCCACAATAGAGTGAACACTAGAAGTGTGCATCAGAGCAGAGATGACTTCAGCTCCCACACAGGTCATAATTAATTGAAAGAGGAAAGGAGGAATGCATCTGTGGAACTATCTGTCCACCTCACTGATGTCAGAAGACAAGATGAGTTATCTGTCAAAGAGAGGGAGTTAACTAGTCCCCCAATTAGGCCAACCTGTTGAGAGAGAGCACATGAAGGCGACAGGCACAGCCGCACGGCACAGTAATATACTTAATTAGATGGAAACTCATGCTCTCCAACACAGGAGAAGTGCACATATTGTGGGCCTCAATAATAGTGGGGTGATTGATTCATTGTGACTGTGAGCATTGAACTGTTCTACCCTTTAAATACTTTTCGGTGGTAAAGTGTGCGAAAAAGCTCCAACTCAGAGGACAGCTACAATAGGCCATACCAGAGACATCTAATAGAAGAGTTACGATATAGAGGGGGCAGAAACCATTCATGCAGCCTGACAAGCTGGAGTTGGAAATACACTGTTTTCAACGAGGGCGGCGCAAATAAGAGCTATTTAAGTATGTGTGCAACTGTGTCATAACTGTTTTAAAATATTGTACAGTAACAACTAAAGTCTCTTTAATGTTTATGTTGTACGATTACTACAAAACAATCTAAAATAAAGGGATTTAAGATCATTAAAGCTGGGCTATTGCCTGAGTCCAATGCATTTCTGCCTACTTCCGGTGCAGGACTTGTCCCAGTTGGTTGTCCCCATGCTCAATAGAAGTCTATGTAGGAGAGCCGCCATTGGACTGGCCCCATGAAGTGAACGCAGTTTGCGTAACTCTGTCTATATATATCTAAGGCTTTGGGCCATACAGTAGCCTACACATACTAGCACACACATGCATAGTGCATACACACAGCAGATCCATGCTTATGTCATACACATGGGATACTCAAACGTCAAACAGCCTGAGGGCAACTTTAGTAAATTGACAGATAGCCAGAGGCCATACAATTGCCTGTTTTCAATGTCAAACCTTCAGTGTTTGTTTGCTGTTGTCAATTATTCAGTGTTTGAGAGCTAAAAGAGGCACCATGAAGGATATATTTGGTGTATTTTATTACAGCAAAAATCAAGAGTATTGTTCTTACATGGCATATTGCATGGATGCAGTAGCTACCCTCAAATAGGGAAAGACCAAGGTCACACAGTCTGCCGCTCCCGAACTACTCTGCCAGGACTGGGAGGTTTGGCGCATGGAAGGACTAGGCTCTGTGGGTTGACTCCTGTCCGGGCCCCTCCTATGTCTCACCAGGTGCAGTGCTTTCACCAGGTGCAGTGCAGGACCTGTGCGTTGCACCAGACTCTCAGCACCAGACACTTCATTCAGGAGTGGCGGATTATTGAGCCGCAATGGTTCCGCAGGCTCCACCTGCAGGGGAACGGTGGTGCTGCATGCCACTCCTAAAGGTCTTACTGTGGGCTGTTGGGCCACCTCCTCACATACTGCCCCCGGGTGCCGTCTACATTCCGGCTGTCACCCGTCTCTCTGGTGGTCACCAGACTATACCCGGTTGTCACATAGTCTATTCCTATGAATCACTATAAATAGAACTAGTAAATGTACCATATTCACATTTCACTATTACTAAAGAAAAATAACTAATTGTAAATATATGTAATGGTTAAAGTAACAAAGATATTTGATTATAAATACAACTTAATTGCTACTAAATGACCATGCAGTGTAATGCAGTAGTGCTGTTATGTATGTTGATTTAAATATGTCAAGAAACATCAGTGCACTCTTCTTCACAATATGTTTTATGTAGATCCCTCTCCTTGTGAAGAGGCAGTAACTTGCCAGTAAATCGTCTCTATTTTAGGAAAGTCATTTCCAAAAAACGTAGGATAATGCAGTCTCTACTAAGTCATGTCTAATGCTGCGTTCACACAGGCAAAGATACAGTCTACCATGCATTGTCAATGGAAGCCAGCAACATAAATATGTTGCGCTGGTTTCATTTTCAGCTACAAAGATGCAAAGCTACAAATATGCTGTGTAGCTTTGCATCTTTGTATCTTTTGCATATGCCGGTGGCCGTATGAACACAACAGGACAGAAACGTCAGCATTAATGAGAACAGATTGCAGCTATTTGTTCAGCCAGTCCAGTGTGCTGACTGTGCTCCATCAATAATTATCAAAAAATTAGTCTAGCGGATGACCTTTGGTATGTTTCAATAAACTATTGTTTCATTCTATTTGTCTTTGTCTCATCAGCATCTCTCAACATCAGTCTATCTTCTCTTGTGTGTCATGATACAATATTCTCTCTCTCTCTCTCTCTCTCTCTCTCTCTCTCTCTCTCTCTCTCTCTCTCTCTCTCTCTCTCTCTCTCTCTCTCTCTCTCTCTCTGGCAGATGGCAGACAGACCACAGTCACCGGTCATTGTTGTAAAGGTGCCAAACTGATAAATCTGTGTGCGAGGTGGGGATAGACACTAGACAGGTGCATGCTGGGAGACTCTATAGGAGAACTCTTTGGCATGCTGTGGGTTTTGTCCCCATCCTGTGACAGGCATCTCTGTGCAAAAGTCCTACTGTTTGTCCTTGATTCAAAACAGATCAGTGTGACAGTGGGGGGGGGGGGCATTTGATAGGACACATGTAGATACAGTAGGTAGTTTGGGACACAAGACAATTTCATATCACCTGCCTTCTATTACTATGATCTGTTTTGGTGCACATTTTGGGCAGGTACCCGTGCACGCACGCACTCACAGACGCACATGAGTCGCACACATGCGCACACGCACGCACGCATGCACACACGCACACACACACACGCACACACACACACACACACACACACACACACACACACACACACACACACACACACACACACACACACACTGCCCTGGTATAATACCCATCACTCTGAGCCGTACAGGAGGGTGGTCAATACCACAGCTGTATACACTGATCTTTGTGCCATTCGTCAGGTGGTTGTTTTTCCAAACTCTTTTGTACAGCCTGCCGAAAGCACTGTTTGCTTTTACAGGTCTGTCACACACACACACGCGCACACACACACACACACACACACACACACACACACACACACACACACACACACACACACACACACACACACACACACACACACACACACACACACACACACACACACACACACCTGCCCAGCTCCTGTCAAAAAGAGAGTGCAAGCACTTGCAGTTAAAAAAGTAGGATTGCATTGGGCCTCAGTCTCTCAGTCTCAAGAGTGTTTAGTTTCTGGAAAACTGAGAATGGTTATTCATGACGCTGCATATTTGTAATCATACTTCAAGTAAGCATAGTTCTCAGCCACGTGAAATTATCCCCCAAAAGCACAGCAGTAAACAGCAGACCTCTTACGCAGTAACTTTTCTCTCAAGCATTATGTGCAAGATAGGCTGCTTGCTTCACGTTTGCCCTCAAGAGAGCCTCGCCTCGGCGCTGTGGCTACAGCATCCCACACGGCCTCGTTTCTGCATCGCTCACCTTTCACTCACTGTGCAACTTCAGTGGCCTTGAGACAGCGGGCCACAGGAGCCAGCCGGGAGATTAAAATTCATCCTCCTGCTCATCGCTTGCTGCACTGCCTACAATACTTTACCATTCCAGCCGCCATGAGTCTGTTAGTTTGCATTAGAACAGTGCAGACGCAACTCCCAGCACAGCAAACAGCCGGAGAACTACAAATAAGATGATTTCATCGGATATGCAGTTCGGGAGTCGTCAACTCTGGTTTCAGTAACATCAACTTGATCAGCCCCTGCATCTCTCAATATTGACCCTGAAAGCCCCAAACTCATACACAAACAACCAGGGTCTTAACTCTGTGCCAGTACCCTTGACCCCGGTACCGCCATTACAATGTGGCTAATCACTGTTTCTTAGTAGTGGGTCAAATGCAGAGGACACATTTCCCAAATGTGATTAATAAAGTATACATTTACCTTTAATGGCATTTTGGTATTAACAATGAAATTATTGGTGGAAGAGTAGGGAGACCACCTACAACCACTTCAGAATTCAGATGTGCTACATGGGTAATATCATATCATTAATTAAAATCAGAGCTTTAAGTCCTGCTTTTTCTAGTAAAGAAAGAGAGCAGACTTTCTTTTTTAAGGAATCGCCGCCAACCCTTTAATGCTAGATAATTCCCTGTAAGGACATTCAGGTGTCATATCAGCCCCCCGGTAGGGACTTGAGCCCTCGTTTATATTTAGATTTGAATACAAGACTAGGAGCCTATGAGCAGACAAGCTGTTTGAAAGTAGAAACCCTTGTCAGCTTGGCATAGATGTCATTTACAATCTGCCAGATATCAGTGATTAAATATGAAGACCAAGAGGGTTGATTTAATCAGCTGTTAATGAAATATCTTGGTGGGAATTGGGAGGGGGGATTATCAGAACCTATTAATGCATTGTCAGGAAAATGTAATGTAATGGGATGGATAGATATTATTCATCCCTATGTCTGGATGAACAGTGGGGATGTGAATCATAAGCACAGACATTACTTCTGTAGAGCAGAGAGAAGAGAAGAGGAAAAAAGAGAGATAAAAGGGCAGTTCTACTGTTCGACATTTGTGTTCAATTGAGCTAAACTTAGACAGATGGTGTAGCCTCTATACATTTACTGTATTATTGTTGCCATTGAGAGAGATTGCACCAGAACTGTTCCGTTATCTCTGAAATGCATGATGTGATCACCACAATCAATGTTTGGGAAAGTCTTCTCTAATGTTTCTGTTGTTTAACACAATCCCTCCCGTTACACTCCAGGACCACAGACAACTCCTACACAAGTTGTGTTGTATAGACACCAGTGGCACGGAGAGCTCCTACACTAGCTAGTATGTGTTGACAACAGCACCACGGAGAGCTCCTACACTAGCTTGTATGTGTTGACAACAGCACCACGGAGAGCTCCTACACAAGCTGGTATGTGTTGACAACAGCACCACGGAGAGCTCCTACACAAGCTGGTATGTGTTGACAACAGCACCACGGAGAGCTCCTACACAAGCTGGTATGTGTTGACAACAGCACCACGGAGAGCTCCTACACAAGCTGGTATGCTAGAATAAATAAAGAGGATAGTGCACAGAGGTGCGGCCTAGGCTCCTGCGGGAGGTTTGCACATTCTCAGTGTAAACAGGAACTGCGATGATGGAGTGTTCCAGCAGAGGTGCTAGATAGAAAGCTCATAACTTGTAAATAATAAATAATAATATAAAGAATTTGTGTTTAGTATACATATATAATCAGCGAGCGCGCGCGCACACACACACACACACACACACACACACTTCTCTCTCTCACTTCTCTCTCTCTCCTTCACAGTGAAAAGGCAGCCCCATTCGTCTTGCCCCTATATCTCTCACTCACCAGCTCTGACATATTATATGACAGTGGAGCGAGTACGTTTGCTACATCAAACTAAACCCACCAAATTACTGTCGTATATCCTTTGAAGTGCCAGTAGCCAATCTTCTAAATTCATGCCATCTATGAGCGAGTGTCAGGAAATGCAGACATTAAAATAAGGCGTTTGATTCACTTGCTTGGAGACAGCAGCATGCCAGCATCACTCCAGTTTAAAAAAACTTGTTTCACAGCAAAATAGTGCTATAGATGTGTCAGCAATAAGATCAACAACGTACATTTGGACTCAAACTTTTGAATGATGTCACTGCTAAAACTTGACAACACACATTGTATAGATCCCACAACTCGGAGAGACGCTCACATTGTATTTGGCTGGACTGTAACCAAATAAATCACACCCGTGTGACGTGACCGATGCTCTTATCATCATACATCATCACATTCCGGCCAATCACAATAGGCCCTGCGGTAAGCCCCGCCCGCTCGCTCAGCTGCCTCGATACCGTTGTTAAGCAGGACAAACATCAGCGAACCTCCATTGAGGACCGTGTTATGTCGGCGTTTTTCCGAAGAGGAATAGAAGCATTCATATCAACACCATTCATACTATAATAACGCCATGGTGAAACGTTGCTGTTGGGCGTCCTGCAACAGTGCTTCATAGGCACCCAGAACATTTGGGGCATTTCTTTTTATTCCTTTCCCGTGGGTGCGCACAATGTTTACATTCTAGAGGAGGAAGCGGCGGTGGCGTCACTCGTTCACCCTCCCTGCTACTATCATACTAGTATTAACGTCAACCTTTACTAAACAATGGTTAAATCAATCGTCTAATAAACAACAAACAACTTACCTTGGAGCAAATGGTGTGCTTTGTAACTTTCTAATTGCTTGTGTTGGACGGCAGCCACATAACTGTCTTCAACCACAGGCTCCAGTCACGTCCCCTCCCACTGCGGTTCAGAAAAAAAAGAACGCCGCTTACCCCCTTCTGCATGCAAAAAGTGAAGGTCCGCTAATGGTCTAAACTATTTTCTTTGCCGTTCCTAAATTGAAAATAGTTTAGACCATTAGCGGACCTTCACTTTTTGGATACAATGTGCAGAAAATGGTAAGCAGCGTTCTTTTTCTGAACCTCAGTGGGAGGGAACGTGACTGGAGGCTGGAGACCAACACAAGCAACTGAGCGTGGAGATTAGAAAGTTACAAAGCACACCATTTGCTCCAAGGTAAGTTGTTAGTTGTTTATTAGACGATTGATTTAAACATTGTTTAGTAAAAGTTGACGTTAATAGTATGATTTAGTAGCAGGGAGGGTGAATGAGTGACCGCCGCGTCCTCCACCTCCAGAATGTAAACATTGACATGTGCATGATGTGCGCACCCACGGGAAAAGGAATAAAAAGAAATGCCCCAAACGTTCTGGGTGCCTATGAAGCACTGTTGCAGGACGCCCAACAGCAACGTTTCACCATGGCGTTATTATAGTATGAATGTTGTTGATATGAATGCTTCTATTCCTCTTCGGAAAAACGCCGACATAACACGGTCCTCAATGGAGGTTCGCTGATGTTTGTCCTGCTTAACAACGGTATCGAGGCAGCTGAGCGAGCGGGCGGGGCTTACCGCAGGGCCTATTGGCGTCCTCGCTTTTTATCCTCAGGTCCAATCCAGCTAATCACTTGTGACGTGCGTCCTCAATTTTTGTCTCCACCAGGCCGAAGGCATGTGGGGAGAGTATGTTTTGCACTCCGTCCGTCCGTCCGTGTGTCCGTCCGTCCGTCCGTCCGTCCGTCCATCCGTCCGTTAGCAGCTAATCTCGGCAACCGTTAACCCGGTCGATGCCACATTTTGCACACACACTCCCTGGATGCCAACGATGAACCTCTGCCCCAAACTTTCCAGAACGGCCTGTTATAGCGCCACCAGGAGGCCGCTTTGTGCAAAACAAGTTTTTGCACAGTACACCTACAGATTTTGTCCAAACATCACGCAAATTGGTACACAGTCTTTCTAGAGCCATTCAACGAAACCGCTCTTTCAGATTTCTCACACTCCATCCTGATTGGTTAAGATTGGCTTCCAAAGTTCACAGGAGTGCTCAGTTTCAAACAAAATGCTGCAAATCATGAACACATCGCGTGATTTCCGTGAAATTGTGCACCCACATTCCCACTAGGCCGAGGACAAAATGCCACATGAACAATTTCAACTCAGCCTCAAGGTGGAGCTATAACTGGCCAAAAAGTGTTTTTACCTCTAACTGCACGGATCTGTGGATAACTTTGTACGCCAACTCCCTAGAGGCCAAGGAAAAATCTTTGTCTGGAATTTTTCACATCTGCTCTTTATAGCGCCACCAGGAGGCCGACATATGTAAAACACATTTTCTATTATTACTCCTTCAGATTTTATCCAAATTTCACGCAAATCGGTACACATCATCTCCATAGTCATGTGATCAAGACAGGTTTGTTTGATTTCTCATATTCCATCCTGATTGGCCACGATTGGCTCCTACAGTTTTCAGGAGTAGCAAATGGCCACAACTCCTCAACGCAGCGTCCGATTGCGATGAAACTGTGCATGCATATTCCCACTAGGCTGAGGAAGAATCCTGGTGGAGACCTGTGCCGATTGGCACTTTATCTAGTCTGTTTCTGTTTTTACCTTTAAATTTCAACTCATATGAAACCTGACCCAAAGGCAATGGAAGGGCATTCTCCTGTACAGGGTATGCGCATGCATAAAGTGAATGGGAAAGCCAGTGGCAAATCGAGTGGCAAAGTGACTTGGCAAAGTGAGTTTAAGGGGGTGGGAGGATAAAATATATTCATGCAGTTGCATTTCAATGCCTTCAACGGTCAATGATCTTCAATCAAACAGAATGTAAATGAGCCAATCTGATTTTCACTAGTCAGATTTTCCTGATGTAGCAACTTTCATCAAAGTGTCAATGTTTTCAGTGTTGAAAGGCCTTGCTGTGCCAAGCAAGAACCCAGACAGATTTATAATTTAGCGCCTTATGAAAACGCGTTCAAAGGCCACGTTCCATATGATCCTTAGAATCGTGTCTTTTCCCATTCAAACTGTGGTCAGTGTGGGAGTGCATCGCTCCTGACGGTGGCGTTGATGTTGTTTGTGTCACCTTGGAGGTGACACTTAGGTATTAAGAGATTAGGGATGGCAGCTTCCCCTGTGGAAGTTGGGGGTCTGACGTTTTGCTGCACCCAGCCGAGTTGAACCCTTTACAGTCACATCCCGTCATGTGTCCTCGCAATCTGAAGGTCACAGCTGTAGGCCAGCATGGGAGGAAGAGCAGGTCTTCAGCACACTGTGGTGAGGTGTGCTACCATAGCAACCCCTGGATGAGGGTAAAGGAATGAACAAAGAAAGTAGAAGAGTTTTGGGTCAGGGTGAACAAGTCCACCAGTTGTCCCACCTAGAGGTTTTGGACTCCCGTCTGAGACAGCAGTCTGCAGATGTTCTTCAGAAGGTAAAGGGATGCTGAATGAGTCCAGGGCTCATTCAGCTCATTCAGCATGGCTTCTCCATCCAACGCAGCTTTGGGATGTCCTTTCCGCCTCTCTCCAGCTGATTCCCTGTCTCTAAAGCTCCGCTTCAGTGTCACGCCTCCAGGTGTTTTTAAGCCGCCCTCTCTTCCGCTTCCCTTTGGGGATTCCAAGTCAGTGCCTGGTGCGTTGTACTAGCTGCCGGTTTCCTCAGGGTGTGGCCAATCCATCCCTACTTTCTCCTTAGGATCTGTTTCTCCCACTGGTTCCTGACTCCCTTTCCTCCAGAGTTCTTCACTTCTGATTTTGTTTGGCCACCAGATCTTGAAAATGCGCTTCAGACAGATGTTAATAAATGTCTGGATCCTAAAACACTGAATACTCACAAGTTAATGCACTGGGGTAACTGTATGTTGCAAAATGGGACAGGACTGATGCGGCCAGCGCAGACAAAAGGGGAAGAGGAATGCTGGTGGATTCCAGATGAGATGTTGCTGTCCTTTTGTGTGTGTATTTATGCGATAAGAGAGGAATGTGAAGAACTCAGACAGAAAAGAAAAGCAGTGTCCTCGGATACTGTATACAGAGCCACAGCGTGGAGGAAAGAAGCTTTGCCAAAAGGGCTCCACCAAAGACAAATATTGCTGAGTAAAATTGTGCATCTAATAAAGAAAGTATATTGCCTTAGATTTGTTCCTGGTAGCCTTGCATTTCTCTTCAAGTCCCCACTTAATTTACAGTTCAATGCTGTGAAAGAATACAATAAATGTAAGACATGTGCTTGTATCTGAGAACATACCAGTTCCACAAAGTTACTTCACTTTATGGGTGGGAAATCTCACCTGCAAGTTCTGTTTCAGCCTTACAAATGGATAATTTATGTAGTACTCTCTGTCTGTCTGTCTGTCTGTCTGTCTGTCTGTCTGTCTGTCTGTCTGTCTGTCTGTCTGTCTGTCTGCCTGCCTGCCTGCCTGCCTGCCTGCCTGCCTGCCTGCCTGCCTGCCTGCCTGCCTGCCTGCCTGCCTGCCTGCCTGCCTGCCTGCCTGCCTGCCTGCCTGCCTGCCTGCCTGCCTGCCTGCCTGCCTGCCTGCCTGCCTGCCTGCCTGCCTGCCTGCCTGCCTGCCTGCCTGCCTGCCTGCCTGCCTGCCTGCCTGCCTGCCTGCCTGCCTGCCTGCCTGCCTGCCTGCCTGCCTGCCTGCCTGCCTGCCTGCCTGCCTGCCTGCCTGCCTGCCTGCCTGCCTGCCTGCCTGCCTGCCTGCCTGCCTGCCTGCCTGCCTGCCTGCCTGCCTGCCTGCCTGCCTGCCTGCCTGCCTGCCTGCCTGCCTGCCTGCCTGCCTGCCTGCCTGCCTGCCTGCCTGCCTGCCTGCCTGCCTGCCTGCCTGCCTGCCTGCCTGCCTGCCTGCCTGCCTGCCTGCCTGCCTGCCTGCCTGCCTGCCTGCCTGCCTGCCTGCCTGCCTGCCTGCCTGCCTGCCTGCCTGCCTGCCTGCCTGCCTGCCTGCCTGCCTGCCTGCCTGCCTGCCTGCCTGCCTGCCTGCCTGCCTGCCTGCCTGCCTGCCTGCCTGCCTGCCTGCCTGCCTGCCTGCCTGCCTGCCTGCCTGCCTGCCTGCCTGCCTGCCTGCCTGCCTGCCTGCCTGCCTGCCTGCCTGCCTGCCTGCCTGCCTGCCTGCCTGCCTGCCTGCCTGCCTGCCTGCCTGCCTGCCTGCCTGCCTGCCTGCCTGCCTGCCTGCCTGCCTGCCTGCCTGCCTGCCTGCCTGCCTGCCTGCCTGCCTGCCTGCCTGCCTGCCTGCCTGCCTGCCTGCCTGCCTGCCTGCCTGCCTGCCTGCCTGCCTGCCTGCCTGCCTGCCTGCCTGCCTGCCTGCCTGCCTGCCTGCCTGCCTGCCTGCCTGCCTGCCTGCCTGCCTGCCTGCCTGCCTGCCTGCCTGCCTGCCTGCCTGCCTGCCTGCCTGCCTGCCTGCCTGCCTGCCTGCCTGCCTGCCTGCCTGCCTGCCTGCCTGCCTGCCTGCCTGCCTGCCTGCCTGCCTGCCTGCCTGCCTGCCTGCCTGCCTGCCTGCCTGCCTGCCTGCCTGCCTGCCTGCCTGCCTGCCTGCCTGCCTGCCTGCCTGCCTGCCTGCCTGCCTGCCTGCCTGCCTGCCTGCCTGCCTGCCTGCCTGCCTGCCTGCCTGCCTGCCTGCCTGCCTGCCTGCCTGCCTGCCTGCCTGCCTGCCTGCCTGCCTGCCTGCCTGCCTGCCTGCCTGCCTGCCTGCCTGCCTGCCTGCCTGCCTGCCTGCCTGCCTGCCTGCCTGCCTGCCTGCCTGCCTGCCTGCCTGCCTGCCTGCCTGCCTGCCTGCCTGCCTGCCTGCCTGCCTGCCTGCCTGCCTGCCTGCCTGCCTGCCTGCCTGCCTGCCTGCCTGCCTGCCTGCCTGCCTGCCTGCCTGCCTGCCTGCCTGCCTGCCTGCCTGCCTGCCTGCCTGCCTGCCTGCCTGCCTGCCTGCCTGCCTGCCTGCCTGCCTGCCTGCCTGCCTGCCTGCCTGCCTGCCTGCCTGCCTGCCTGCCTGCCTGCCTGCCTGCCTGCCTGCCTGCCTGCCTGCCTGCCTGCCTGCCTGCCTGCCTGCCTGCCTGCCTGCCTGCCTGCCTGCCTGCCTGCCTGCCTGCCTGCCTGCCTGCCTGCCTGCCTGCCTGTCTGTTTATTTCTTAGAGACTATAATTAGGCGATGGGAGCGAGAATGCAAGAAGTTGTAGGAGAAGTTTTTTGAGAACACCTGCAGGTGCATGTCAGTCCATCATGACATCCATCACCAGCTCAAGAAATGCATTATGCATTTAGCCCTGAAAGATTCACATGCTGTCTGTTTTTCCCTTAACAGAACAGCCATTAGAGGTTGTGCTCTCAAGCCTTACTCTGCACGCGCACGCGCACGCACGCGCACGCACGCACGCACGCACGCACGCACGCACGCACGCACGCACGCACGCACGCACGCACGCACGCACGCACGCACGCACGCACTCACGCACGCACGCACACACACACACACACACACACACACACACACACACACACACACACACACACACACACACACACACACACACACACACACACACACACACACACACACACACGTGACCCTTGTTTACTTCAGCGTGACACGGTTGTCACAACTTAACTTCTGTTTTCATGCAAGCACTTGAATGGGAAAGGAAACTATCCCTGACATTGTTTTTTCAATAGGTTTCCTATTTAAATATCTATTAGTACTATATAATGATTATATATATTTGCATATGGATTTTGAATGACAATTCATATAATTCAAAATAAAATGTGTTGTTGTATTGTTGATTGTATGTTGATCAATTATTAAGCAATAAGCCACGAGAGGTCTCAGGTTACCGGGTATTTTACACTGGCTGGGGCCTCGAGTGGCTTATTGCTTTTCTAAAACGGTTACAAACATATAGCAATATTAACCTAATAAAACTATTACATTCACAAAAGTAGCTACGCTTTGCGCCACCAGAGCGAGCGAGCCAGAGCCACAACACCTTTTTTTTTTTGCTCGGCAAGTAGCCTATGTGAAGGGAGAATAGCGCTTGGGGCTGCCTGGAGCCACACATTCACAGTCATATGAGCCGGGCGGTGCTTAGACGCCCGCACGGCATGTGTTTGTAAAGCAATCAAGCGCTCCCCTTCCCCAGTTCAGCTACAAGGCTGCAGAATGATACAAAGTGATTGAAGGAGTGGGTTATCGGTGAAATTTACACCGGTCACATGACGGTAACCAGCCAATCAGAATGAAGTATTGGGACTACTCGTTTTAGAACATGAATTATGTAGGCCTACTGGCCATATATAGAGCGTGTCTTGAGTGTACAGGGTTTGATGTGGTTAGATCAACAGATGGAATGTCGGAACAGGTCAGCTCCATATATGGAGATCTAAGGGTGGCAGCGGGGGCAGTGTCTTGAGTGTACAGGGTTTTGGGCAGAACTCAATTAAGGCACTCAGCCAATTTGTTTAAAAATAGAGAAATGGAAACAGCAGGGATCAGTTTGTGACTCTTAGATGGGTGCTCTTTGGTAGGACCATAGACAAAAAAGCTATTTTTCCTTCAAGTTGTACTGCTTAATTCCCAAAGGTGTAAATTGCAGACTTGCAAAGAAAAAAGGAATCCAAGGCACTCGTCTTTGGTGAAAAAATATTTATATAATTTATTGACGAGCAAGGCAATTAAAAAACAGGACCTACACGTTTCGACCAAAAGGTCTTCGTCAGGGTCTATCTGTCAGCCAATTTGTTGTATTCTGTTTGTCTATTCAGTTCTTCCAATGTTGCTGTGTGTATCTTATATTATCAAACATGCATACAGATGATGCAGGTAGTTCATGTTGAACTGGTCTGGCGGTCGTAATTAAAACAACAAATTGTCATCCTACTCACTGCAGTCATTTGGAGAACTAATTAAAGTTTGCACGTGCGCGCGCGCGCACACACACACACACACACACACACACACACACACACACACACACCCACACACACACACACACACACACACACACACACACACACACGTCACACACACACACACACACACACACACACACACACACACACACACACACACCCTGAAGCTTATACAGTGCACTACACAGGATCAGGAGCTGCTCTGTCTGGGCTTCTTTGTTTAGAGAGTGGAATTTTTTTTAAGACTCAAACAAATATCAACCGCCGTTAGCCACAGCACATTGATGGCAGCGGAAATGCGTTTCTTTTTTTTCTTTTTCTTTTCTGACAGTGTTCCAATGCGTCATCTCACTCCTGCAAGCAGCTGGATGTGTTTCTCCCTCCGTGAAGGACGAGGGTATGCACAACTAAATGAGTTGCAAGCATGCTCCAGCTATGGTCCCTGAAGGCACGGCATATTATGCTTACGGCGTGTTTTATCTAAATTAATCTGTTCATGAGCCTGCAGATTGTGTGGAATTAAAAGCATAATTGCGCAGACGGACAGGTGGCGGCTTAAGTTTTCACTTTCCAACCTTTAACGCAGTTTTCTTCCACAGTCTAATGAGCTAATTCATGGTTTATGCATAACAATATTAATTGTTAATATTATATATAATATAATATAATAAATAATAATAATAATATAATAAAACTATTAATCTTGCATTTTATATCACTGCTAGATAGAGCATAGTGCTTAGTTTTTAGCCCCTCTTATATTCAGCTGTAGTGTAGATTTCTGTCTTACACAAACATTAAATTCCCCTTTGAATGGAGAATTTATGTACTAGCCCTTACCCGTTGTGAGATATTTGCACCCCCCCCCCCCCCCCCCCCCCCCCCCCCCCCCCCCCCCCCCCCCCCCCCCCCCCCCTGCGCACGGGTGCGTTTGTAATTGACTAATACATTCATTAATAATCATTAATGTGTCAGATCGAAAAAAGGGCCCTCTATATTCATATGGTCAATGCCTGTGTGAAAAGTGGGAGTGATTGGTGCAGGCAGTAAGGAGTTACGGCAGTCACAGTGACACACAGACACTCAGACATTGTTAGAATTATAGTATGATGATGATGATATAGACGAGCAACTCATCTATTTTTGTCCTACAAAACAATTACTGTACGATGAATGTGATGTACGATGATAGGAGCGCCACTCACTTCACATGGGTGTGATTTTTCTGATCTTAGTTAATTTTCATTAACACCATGATCTAAATTCACTCAGTGAGTCTAACTATTAATTTGAGTCAGTGAAGGAAGCTCTGCAGTGACCCAGAGGCAGCAGTCACAGAGGTCAACAGAACCTTCTTACCACTCGATCATCTCTCAACATCATCATCACAGTACAGGTAATGACCTCACAGGTTGGTTCCATTCTATACACTATACAGGCTTCCTGTTCTGATACAGTCTGTCAGGCACAGTCTAATGCTGAAATCACACCAGCAGCAATGAGCGAGTGTTCATAATGTAAACATTAATGCAGAAAGTGTGTCAAAGTTTAGCTTTTCTCAACATGGTCCCCCAACGCAGTGGGGAAAGCAACGGTCGCTCCTCCCCATATAGACAGCCAAACAATTATGCTGGTGTGAGGCAGCGTTATAGGCAGCATTAGCCACAAAGCTAAACTTCAAACATCCCAGATGTGTCATCGACACATCCCTAGATGATACTTTGACGTTATAGTGATGACTGGTGATTTTACAAAATGTTCATCAGTAACGCTCATGTATCTATCTCATGTAAGATAATAAAGGCATATAGGCCTAATAGAACAGATGGTGAGTTCAGAAAATTACAATACATTATATGTACTGTAATCCATGCTCAGTTTACTGTTGTTGCTATTGTTTCCATTCTCTCCCAATCTATGTATGTCTCCTCTCTGACTCTTTCCTCTCTCCCTCTCCCTAATCCAAATGTCATACATTTCAGTGTATAATTACCTTTGTATAAAATATATCCTTGTAAAGTCCAGGTTGTTTTAAATTCACCGTTCCTCATAAGACTGCAGAAAGCCCTCTCCTCCAAAGAGATTAACAACCTCTCTGCTCCCGAGTGATGCATTTATATTACCAACTTTTGAAGTGTCTCTTTAAACTGAGAGAAATTGAAGGTCGCCAATATCCACATAAGTACCATTTAATCTTTAAAGACAAAAGGCAAAGGCAGTCCATCCATGGCTGTCGTCCGTTCTTCTACTACTCAATCTACCACAGGTAAACTCCATCTCACATCTAATTGGGCGTGTCTGTCTAATCTATGTGTGATATTGTTTCACATTTCAGATAATCACTTTCAACGGACATGAAGAAAACGGGGTGTGAGGTTAGGTTTAGGCTTGGTTATTATGTCTGCAGTTGGCCCACTTGTATGTTGGAACATAGCACCATTTATAATATTACTGCATTGTCTCATTTATAGCGCACACATGTAACCCGTCTCATTCATAATTCATACTTTGCATATTGATGAAATGTGGCTATTTTTCTTGTTTACAAATTGTACATGTAGATGTTGTTGAGTGAACAATGGCATTTATCTTCCATGCACACTCAATGTATGTAGCAGTATGGACAAAATAATATATTTTTACACAGTGTGTAATTGTATGGAACCAAGACACACTTTGGCTAATTAATTCAACATGTGTGGAGTTTATTTTGAAGAAAAATGGCTAATCAACATTTTCTAGTGGATCATGAACAGACTTCACTTGCAGCGTATTCAAATTATTTCATGCAGACAAACATGAACACACAGACATCTATTGTCTTATTGGCCATGTGTTTATGAGCATTGGGGAGCTGAGGATTGGCAGCATATCAAGATGGCTGTGAGTGTGCGGTTTCTCTAGCTGCCAGGCTTTAACGTTAAGGAGCCAACAAATGTATCTATTAAATACATTCTGTTGCAGTCCCTCGGGCAGAAACATCATTTAAGCGGCTGGCCAGGGGGGGGACAAATGGGAGTATTCAGATACATATCTAATGCCATGGAAACGGTGATGTGAGGTGGATAATGCTCATGGGAAATTTGGATTTTATCCTTTCCCATCCTTAAATAGATTTCTCTATTTTTTGGACTGCATAATATATGAAGTGTATTTAACACATGGATATTAGGAAGAAAAATCTAGAAACTTAACTGCCGGGTCACCACACAGATATGTACGAGTACAGATAAGGTTACGGCTACACATAATTATTTCAGACACACCAGCTATAAATGGTGTGTGGGTTTTGTGTGTACTGTATGTGCACATGTTGTGTGTGCATGTTGTGCATACAGTATGTCCTCTGCATACGAGTGCCTGTGTACCGTGTACCGCCCACTTTGAAGCTTTTGTTTGCACAGCGAACAGAACAGTCTCTCGGCATCTCAGGGTGCTGTGAGACTTCCCATCAGGCCAGTTAATGAGGCCTCTGGGAATGGACACAGTATAGTGTGTCAACAAAACGCACACACGCACGCACGCACGCACGCACGCACGCACGCACGCACACACACACACACACACACACACACACACACACACACACACCTCTACTGATGAAAGGTAAAAGTTGTATTTTTGACTGGGTTAACATAAAGTTAACATCTATGTCAATATATGCAAAAGAGCACCATGTTCATCTCACTGTAATATCATATTGACAAATATAAAATGAGAAAGCACATAAAGACTGCAAATGTACTTTTAAATGTGCCAAGAAATGTAAATGCTGGCATAGTCTATATGTGGTGAACTTGATAAAGCTTTAGCAGGTCAACTACTTTAACTGACATATATAGCCCAAAATAGGAACCATTTCTGACTTGAAATTGTCTTGCTTTACAGAAATGTGAAAGCTTAAAGGACAACTTCACCCATTTTCAACAAAGTTTTCATCCAAATAAAAATAAATAAATCACACCTGTGTGAAGTGAGTGGCGCTAATATATTAAAGTCTAACTCATGTTGATTAGGTAATGGTGCAAACAAAAACATTAAACTCCATTAACAATAAAGAGACAATATGACGTAAATGGCACATTCTGACATAAATTTTCCTTTCATTGTCAATGGCGTTTACAAAACAAACATTGAACTAAAGACAAACATTAAACCTATAGGAGGGGCTAGCGCCCCTCAAAAATCTCACTCATGTGAAGTGAGTGGTGCCTTTTATCATGATGATGTATAGCCCACCGGTCCGTGGACCGTCCGCGGCCGTTGGGCGGCCATGGAACCCAAATCAGAAATCGTCAAACCGAATGGTCTCAAACTGACGCAGTGCCTAATGGCAATTTACACAGACCAATGATTTCTGAGAACCGAAAAACTACCAATATCTGTCTGAGGAGAATGCTCAAATTATCTGAGTGTTCAGAAGAGTGTTTCCCTGATTGCGCAAACCAAACTGATTCACGAATTGTCACATCACGTTTTTGCCGGCCAGCCAGACAATTTTCTCGATTGTGCTGTTTTGCCGTTTTCTCGATTTTGCCGTTTTCTCGATTGTGCCGTTTTCTCGATTTTGCCGTTTTCTCGATTGTGCCGTTTTCTCGATTTTGCCGTTTTCTCGATTGTGCCGTTTTGCCGTTTTCTAGATTTTGCCGTTTTCTCGATTTTGCCGTTTTCTCGATTGTGCCGTTTTGCCGTTTTCTCGATTTTGCCGTTTTCTCGATTGTGCCGTTTTCTCGATTGTGCCGTTTTCTCGATTTTGCCGTTTTCTCGATTGTGCCGTTTTGCCGTTTTCTCGATTTTGCCGTTTTCTCGATTGTGCCGTTTTCTCGATTTTGCCGTTTTCTCGATTGTGCCGTTTTCTCGATTTTGCCGTTTTCTCGATTTTGCCGTTTTCTCGATTGTGCCGTTTTGCCGTTTTCTCGATTTTGCCGTTTTCTCGATTGTGCCGTTTTCTCGATTGTGCCGTTTTCTCGATTTTGCCGTTTTCTCGATTGTGCCGTTTTGCCGTTTTCTCGATTTTGCCGTTTTCTCGATTGTGCCGTTTTCTCGATTGTGCCGTTTTCTCGATTTTGCCGTTTTCTCGATTGTGCCGTTTTCTCGATTTTGCCGTTTTCTCGATTTTGCCGTTTTCTCGATTGTGCCGTTTTCTCGATTGTGCCGTTTTCTCGATTTTGCCGTTTTCTCGATTGTGCCGTTTTGCCGTTTTCTCGATTTTGCCGTTTTCTCGATTGTGCCGTTTTGCCGTTTTCTCGATTTTGCCGTTTTCTCGATTGTGCCGTTTTTTCGATTGTGCCGTTTTCTCGATTGTGCCGTTTTCGCGATTTTTCCGTTTTCTCGATTGTGCCATTTTTCTTTCTTGCCTATCTATGACACTAGTTCTTAACTTGTGTGTGTTATTTGGGTCGTGTCTCGCGTACAGTTTCTCATTTGGAGCTGTATCGTTTCACATTTGCCAGTAGAGTCATCACGTCAGATATGAACACAGGCCCGGTATGTGATGTGCATTTATGTGATTTTCTTTTTTTTAATGTGATTATTTCACAGCAATTGCGGCTAGCTTGTCATTCACGTCGGTCTGCATCGTTCACGCCATACATTGTTTTTTATTGCTGTTGTGTTCTAATATCATCCATAGTGTTTGTGTACTAATGTTCATAGTAATGCTGACAAATACTGGGGCGCAAAGAATGCTGCTGCCATGGCATAATTTGCACCACATGTAATTTATGTCAATTATTGTCCACAAATGGCATAAATTGTCTTCTTTATCTCTTTTTTTAATGTCTTATTTTGAAAACAATTTTTACTCACGCCACAAACCTAAGGCCATTGGGCAGAGACCAAGAACATCTATTTTGTTCATGAAGTGAAAAGTGCAGCAACAAAACTCTAGGTCACAAGACTATTCTTGGTGCTATATTATCAGATCTAATTTGTGAGTAAAGCGTAAGCCCACGTCACATATGAACACAGGCCCGGTATGTGATATGTGTTTATGTCTCGTATCATTTCACATTGAGTTAGGCTTCATCACGTCATCCCACATCACATAATGAACATAGGGTAAGGTTAGGGCTAGGAATGTGATGTTGGCTATCATTTATAGTCATGATTCAAATTGACTCTTGCTTTTTTATCATAAAACTATCTTGCTGCAGTTCGGCAAGAGTATGTTTTAAAAATAATTGGCAAATTTGAAACTAATGACTGATTTGGACCTGTAAATTATAAAACTAAGGCACTGGTGTGGTACTCCTGGTTTACCAGAACTGGGTTCAACTCCCTGCGGTGCCCTCAATTTGTTTTTACATGGTTCGTTTTCAGCTCATTGTTTCCTTTTCATAGATGATAAACCCCAGGCTCTTAATGATGTTGATGCTTTACAAATCAGTTTACATTCTCCGCGAATGAAACAAGTGATGTTATTGGTCGGAAAAATATCGTATCCGGGGGAAATACATCTGACGGATATTCCGGAGGATACAACCGCCGATAGCTTCTCTGCCTTAGGTTGTGACCAGGCTTTTCTTTTCGCAGATAAGTAAGCCTGGGACCGAGGCTAGTTTCGCTGCCTTCGACAGTGATATACTTATCCAGTAGCGGTGCAGAACCGAGAGTGATATACTTCTCCAGTAAGCGGTGCAGAACCGAGAGAGTGACACATTATTTTGGATGTAAACTGCGCAACTTTTAGCTTTTTTGATCAGTTTTGCGGATCGGTGAATTTTGCTCCAGGGAGGCCCCTGGAGACTCAATGCATTATCAATGGCAATAGCACAAACTTTGGCATGCTACTAGTCCTACATACTTAAACCTACCAACCCCATTCTAGCCTACTTAGGTTCATCTTACGGTGGACATGTTTGCCTGAAAAGGAATCTTTGAAAGGTGTCATAGTTTTAGAAATATAGTGCTTTCAAATTTGAGACTTTTATAATGGGGCTCAATGGCAGATTTTGGCACGTCAAAAAATCACTTTCACCTAGAAACTCCATTCACATTTTTTATTATTCAGCTTACTGTGGAGACACATGCTGGAACTTTTTACTTTGAAATGTTTTGTAGTTATTTAACTTAAACGCCCAATGCATTCTCGGCGTTTAAGTTAAATAACTCAGAAACTATAAAACATTTCAAAGTAAAAAGGTTCCAGCATGTGTCTCCACAGTAAGCTGAATAATAAAAAGTGTGAATGGAGTTTCTAGGTGAAAGTGATTTTTGACGTGCCAATGTCTGCCATTGAGCCCCATTGTAAAATTGAAAGCACTATATTTCTAAAACTATATGAAACATTTCAAAGATTCCTTTTCAGGCAAACATGTCCACCGTAAGATGAACCTAAGTAGGCTAGAATGGGGTTGCTAGGTGTAAGTATGTAGGCTTCTCTGTTGTTAGAAAAACAAGCTAATGTTTCTCATCCTCCACAACACCCATTCTCATACACCGCTATACTTTTAAGTATGTTGCGGAACTTGCGGTAGAGAGAACGTCATCATTTTTTACCATGGGCTATAGCCCATACCGTACGGCATACTATAGCACGCCGTTTTTCATCATTTTTGAGGATTTGAAAAAAAAAAAAAAAAAAAAACATGGTTTTTTTTAATTTTTGAAGATTTTTTTTTTACCTTGTTATTCATCATTTTGGACCATGGGCTATAGCCCATACCGTACAGCATACTATAGCACGCCGTTTTTCATCATTTTTGATTTTATTTTTTAACCTCGTTTTTCATTATTTTTGAGGATTTGGAAAAAATGGAAAAAAAATAAAAACATGGGTTATAGCCCATCGTTTTTTGAATTTTTGAATTTTTCTTTATCCTCGTTTTTCATCATTTTTGACCATGGGCTAAACCGTACGGCATACTATAGCACGCCGTTTTTCATCATTTTTGAGGATTTGAAAAAAAAAAAAAAAAAAAATGGGTTATAGCCCATCGTTTTTTTAATTTTTTAAGATTTTTTTTCACCTTGTTATTCATCATTTTTGACCATGGGCTATAGCCCATACCGTACGGCATACTATAGCACGCCGTTTTTCATCATTTTTGATTTTTTTTAAATCCTCGTTTTTCATCATTTTTGTCCATGGGCTATAGCCCATACCGTACGGCATACTATAGCACGCCGTTTTTCATCATTTTTGAGGATTTGAAAGAAAAAACAAAACAAAACATGGGTTATAGCCCATCGTTTTTTGAATTTTTGATTTTTTTTTAAATCCTCGTTTTTCATCATTTTTGACCATGGGCTATAGCCCATACCGTACGGCACACTATAGCACGCCGTTTTTCATCATTTTTGAGGATTTGAAAAAAAGTGAAAAAAAAAAACATGGGTTAGTATAGCCCATCGTTTTTTGAATTTTTGAATTTTTTAAAAATCCTCGTTTTTCATCATTTTTGACCATGGGCTATAGCCCATACCGTACGGCATACTATAGCACGCCGTTTTTCATCATTTTTGAGGATTTGAAAAAAAGTGAAAAAATTAAAACATGGGTTAGTATAGCCCATCGTTTTTTGAAATTTTTAATTTTTTTTAAATCCTCGTTTTTCATCATTTTTGACTATGGGCTATAGCCCATACCGTACGGCACACTATAGCACGCCGTTTTTCATCATTTTTGAGGATTTGAAAAAAGAAAAACAAAAAAAACATGGGTTATAGCCCATAGTTTTTTGAAAATTTGAAGAAAAAAATTTATCCTCGTTTTTCATCATTTTTGACCATGGGCTCTAGCCCATACCGTACGGCATACTATAGCACGCCGTTTTTCATCATTTTTGACGATTTGAAAAAAAAATGGAAAAAAATAAAAACATGGGTCATAGCCCATCGTTTTTTGAAATTTTGATTTTTTTTAATCCTCGTTTTTCATCATTTTTGACCATCCCACTGAGCAATAGCCGGCTATTAGACGTGCGTCTAAAAATGGGATAAAAAACGTCTAAAAATAGATGTTTAAAAAACGTCTAATAATAGACGTCTAAAACACGTCTATTTTTAGACGTGTTTTAGACGTCTATTTTTAGACGTTTTTTATCCCATTTTTAGACGCTCGTCTAATAGCCCATATCGTACGGCATACTGTAGCATGCCGTTTTTCATCATTTTTGAGGATTTGAAAATAATGAAAAAATAAATAAAAACATGGGTTATAGCCCATCGTTTTTTGAATTTTTGGAGAGAAAAAAATCCTCGTTTTTCATCATTTTGGACCATGGGCTATAGCCCATATCGTACGGCATACTATAGCACGCCGTTTTTCATCATTTTTGAGGATTTTAAAAAAATGGAAAAAAATAATAAAAACATGGGTTATAGCCCATCGTTTTTTTAATTTTTGAAAAAAGAAATTAACCTCGTCTTTCATCATTTTTGTCCATGGGCTATAGCCCATACCGTACGGCATACTATAGCACGCCGTTTTTCATCATTTTTGAGGATTTGGAAAAAATGGAAAAAAAATAAAAACATGGGTTATAGCCCATCGTTTTTTTAATTTTTGATTATTTTTTCATCCTCGTTTTTCATCATTTTTGACCATGGGCTAAACCGTACGGCATACTATAGCACGCCGTTTTTCATCATTTTTGAGGATTTGGAAAAAATTGAAAAAAAAATAAAAACATGGGTTATAGCCCATCGTTTTTTGAATTTTTGAATTTTTTTTTTTAACCTCGTTTTTCATTATTTATGACCATGTGCTTTAGCCCAGACCGTACAGCATACTATAGCACGCCGTTTTTCATCATTTTTGAGGATTTGGAAAAAAAAAAAAAAAAAAAAAAAAACATGGGTTATAGCCCATCGTTTTTTGAATTTTTGAATTTTTTTTCATCCTCGTTTTTCATCATTTTTGACCATGGGCTAAACCGTACGGCATACTATAGCACGCCGTTTTTCATCATTTTTGAGGATTTGGAAAAAATGGAAAAAAAATAAAAACATGGGTTATAGCCCATCGTTTTTTTAATTTTTTTTTAACCTTGTTTTTCATTATTTATGACCATGTGCTTTAGCCCATACCGTACAGCAGACTATAGCACGCCGTTTTTCATCATTTTTGAGGATTTGGAAAAAATGGGAAAAAACAAAAAAAAACATGGGTTATAGCCCATCGTTTTTTGATTTTTTTTCCTTTTCTTTTTATCCTCGTTTTTCATCATTTTTGACCATCCCACTGAGCAATAGCCGGCTATTAGACGTGCGTCTAAAAATGGGATAAAAAACGTCTAAAAATAGACGTCTAAAACACGTCTATTTTTAGACGTGTTTTAGACGTCTACTTTTAGACGTTTTTTATCCCATTTTTAGACGCTCGTCTAATAGCCCATATCGTACGGCATACGGCATGCCGTTTTTCATCATTTTTGAGGATTTGAAAAAAAAAAACATGGGTTATAGCCCATCGTTTTTTGAATTTTTGAATTTTTTTTTAATCCTCGTTTTACATCATTTTTGACAATGGGCTAAAGCCCATACCGTACGGCATACTATAGCACGCCGTTTTTCATCATTTGTGAGGATTTGAAAAAAAAAAAAAAAAAAAAAACATGGGTTATAGCCCATCATTTTTTGAAAATTTGAAGAAAAAAAATTATCCTCGTTTTTCATCATTTTTGACCATGGGCTCTAGCCCATACCGTACGGCATACTATAGCACGCCGTTTTTCATCATTTTTGACGATTTGAAAAAAAATGGAAAAAAAATAAAAACATGGGTCATAGCCCATCGTTTTTTGAAATTTTGATTTTTTTTAATCCTCGTTTTTCATCATTTTTGACCATCCCACTGAGCAATAGCCGGCTATTAGACGTGCGTCTAAAAATGGGATAAAAAACGTCTAAAAATAGATGTTTAAAAAACGTCTAATAATAGACGTCTAAAACACGTCTATTTTTAGACGTGTTTTAGACGTCTATTTTTAGACGTTTTTTATCCCATTTTTAGACGCTCGTCTAATAGCCCATATCGTACGGCATACTGTAGCATGCCGTTTTTCATCATTTTTGAGGATTTGAAAATAATGAAAAAATAAATAAAAACATGGGTTATAGCCCATCGTTTTTTGAATTTTTGGAGAAAAAAAAATCCTCGTTTTTCATCATTTTGGACCATGGGCTATAGCCCATATCGTACGGCATACTATAGCACGCCGTTTTTCATCATTTTTGAGGATTTGAAAAAAATGGAAAAAAATAATAAAAACATGGGTTATAGCCCATCGTTTTTTTAATTTTTGAAAAAAGAAATTAACCTCGTCTTTCATCATTTTTGTCCATGGGCTATAGCCCATACCGTACGGCATACTATAGCACGCCGTTTTTCATCATTTTTGAGGATTTGGAAAAAATTGAAATAAAAATAAAAACATGGGTTATAGCCCATCGTTTTTTGAATTTTTGAATTTTTTTTTTAACCTCGTTTTTCATTATTTATGACCATGTGCTTTAGCCCAGACCGTACAGCATACTATAGCACGCCGTTTTTCATCATTTTTGAGGATTTGGAAAAAATGAAAAAAAAAAAAAAAAACATGGGTTATAGCCCATCGTTTTTTGAATTTTTGAATTTTTTTTCATCCTCGTTTTTCATCATTTTTGACCATGGGCTAAACCGTACGGCATACTATAGCACGCCGTTTTTCATCATTTTTGAGGATTTGGAAAAAATGGAAAAAAAATAAAAACATGGGTTATAGCCCATCGTTTTTTTTATTTTTTTTTAACCTTGTTTTTCATTATTTATGACCATGTGCTTTAGCCCATACCGTACAGCAGACTATAGCACGCCGTCTTTCATCATTTTTGAGGATTTGGAAAAAATGGGAAAAAAGAAAAAAAAACATGGGTTATAGCCCATCGTTTTTTGATTTTTTTTCCTTTTCTTTTTATCCTCGTTTTTCATCATTTTTGACCATCCCACTGAGCAATAGCCGGCTATTAGACGTGCGTCTAAAGATGGGATAAAAAACGTCTAAAAATAGATGTCTAAAACACGTCTATTTTTAGACGTGTTTTAGACGTCTACTTTTAGACGTTTTTTATCCCATTTTTAGACGCTCGTCTAATAGCCCATATCGTACGGCATACGGCATGCCGTTTTTCATCATTTTTGAGGATTTGAAAAAAAAAAACATGGGTTATAGCCCATCGTTTTTTGAATTTTTGAAAAAAAAATTAATCCTCGTTTTACATCATTTTTGACAATGGGCTAAAGCCCATACCGTACGGCATACTATAGCACGCCGTTTTTCATCATTTGTGAGGATTTGAAAAAAAAAAAAAAAAAAACATGGGTTATAGCCCATCGTTTTTTGAATTTTAGATTTTTTTTTAATCCTCGTTTTACATCATTTTTGACAATGGGCTAAAGCCCATACCGTACGGCATACTATAGCACGCCGTTTTTCATCATTTTTGAGGATTTGAAAAAAATGAAAAAGAAAAAAAAACATGGGTTATAGTAACCTGACGCTGCCAGATCCAAGAAGCTTGCTACACAAATTTGTTTCACAGCTTATTGGGTTCTGGGATCGCGGAAGCAAATTCGATGACGGGGCTGTTCCTTTTTTTCAAGATACTTGGTAGATGATTGGATGGGACCGTCTGTCTATCACCGTGTGGGCGTGCAAACACAACCAATCATATTGACGTGTCTATATAGCTTCACATCCGGTTTCGCCCATGTCCCGCCCTTAGCTCACGCTGATTGGTCCGGTACGGAACAGATTTTTGTCAGCTCAACTGTCTGAGAGATCCCAGATGAATGCTGTGTTGGGATACATGGTTACCCAATACCGCCCTCATCTGGCAGCGTCAGGTTAGGGTTATAGCCCATCGTTTTTTGAATTTTTGAATTATTTTTAAATCCTCGTTTTTCATCATTTTTGACCATGGGCTATAGTCCATACCGTACGGCATACTATAGCACGCCGTTTTTCATCATTTTTGAGGATTTGAAAAAAATGAAAAAGAAAAAAAAACATGGGTTATAGCCCATCGTTTTTTGAAAATTTGAAAAAAAAGATTATCCTCGTTTTTCATCATTTTTTGACCATGGGCTATAGCCCATACCGTACGGCATACTATAGAACGCCGTTTTTCATCATTTTTGAGGATTTGAAAAAAATGAAAAAGAAAAAAAAACATGGGTTATACTTTATAGCCCATCGTTTTTTGTTTATTATTATTTTTTTATATCCTCGTTTTTTGATTTTTTTGACCATCCCACTGAGCAATAGCCGGCTATTAGACGTGCGTCTAAAAATGGGATGAAAAACGTCAAAAAATAGATGTCTAAAAAACGTCTAATAATAGACATCTAAAACACGTCTATTTTTAGACGTGTTTTAGACGTCTATTTTTAGACGTTTTTTATCCCATTTTTAGACGCTCGTCTAATAGCCCATATCGTACGGCATACTGTAGCATGCCGTTTTTCATCATTTTTGAGGATTTGAAAAAAAAAAAAAAAAAAAACATGGGTTATAGCCCATCGTTTTTTTTAATTTGAGATCTTTTTTTTTATCCTCGTTTTACATCATTTTTGACAATGGGCTAAAGCCCATACCGTACGGCATACTATAGCACGCCGTTTTTCATCATTTTTGAGGATTTGGAAAAAATGGAAAAAAAATAAAAACATGGGTTATAGCCCATCGTTTTTTGAATTTTTGATTTTTTTTTCATCCTCGTTTTTCATCATTTTTGACCATGGGCTAAACCGTACGGCATACTATAGCACGCCGTTTTTCATCATTTTTGAGGATTTGGAAAAAATTGAAAAAAAAATAAAAACATGGGTTATAGCCCATCGTTTTTTTAATTTTTTAATTTTTTTTTAACCTCGTTTTTCATTATTTATGACCATGTGCTTTAGCCCAGACCGTACAGCATACTATAGCACGCCGTTTTTCATCATTTTTGAGGATTTGGAAAAAATGGAAAAATAAAATAAAAACATGGGTTATAGCCCATCGTTTTTTGAATTTTTGATTTTTTTTTCATCCTCGTTTTTCATCATTTTTGACCATGCGCTAAACCGTACGGCATACTATAGCACGCCGTTTTTCATCATTTTTGAGGATTTGGAAAAAATGGAAAAAAAATAAAAACATGGGTTATAGCCCATCGTTTTTGAATTTTTGAATTTTTTTTAACCTCGTTTTTCATTATTTATGACCATGTGCTTTAGCCCATACCGTACAGCATACTATAGCACGCCGTTTTTCATCATTTTTGAGGATTTGGAAAAAATGGAAAAAAAATAAAAACATGGGTTATAGCCCATCGTTTTTTGATTTTTTTAATTTTTTTTCATCCTCGTTTTACTTCATTTTTGACCATGGGCTAAACCGTACGGCATACTATAGCACGCCGTTTTTCATCATTTTTGAGGATTTGGAAAAAATGGAAAAAAAATAAAAACATGGGTTATATCCCATCGTTTTTTGAAAAAAAATTTAACCTCGTTTTTCATTATTTATGACCATGTGCTTTAGCCCATACCGTACAGCAGACTATAGCACGCCGTTTTTCATCATTTTTGAGGATTTGGAAAAAATGGGAAAAAAGAAAAAAAAACATGGGTTATAGCCCATCGTATTTGATTTTTTTTCCTTTTCTTTTTATCCTCGTTTTTCATCATTTTTGACCATCCCACTGAGCAATAGCCGGCTATTAGACGTGCGTCTAAAAATGGGATAAAAAACGTCTAAAAATAGACGTCTAAAACACGTCTATTTTTAGACGTGTTTTAGACGTCTATTTTTAGACGTTTTTTATCCCATTTTTAGACGCTCGTCTAATAGCCCATATCGTACGGCATACGGCATGCCGTTTTTCATCATTTTTGAGGATTTGAAAAAAAAAAACATGGGTTATAGCCGCGTCTGGATTTCGCTGTCTCTCTATAGCCCATCGTTTTTTGAATTTAAAAAAAAAAAAAAAATGCTCGTTTTACATCATTTTTGACAATGGGCTAAAGGCCATACCGTACGGCATACTATAGCACGCCGTTTTTCATCATTTTTGAGGATTTGAAAAAAAAAGAAAAAAGAAAACATGGGTTATAGCCCATCGTTTTTTGAATTTTTGAAAAAAAAAATTAACCTCGTTTTTCATTATTTATGACAATGGGCTCTAGCCCATACAGTACGGCATACTATAGCACGCCGTTTTTCATCATTTGTGAGAATTTGAAAAAAATGAAAAAGAAAACATGGATTATAGCCCATCGTTTTTTGAAAATTTGAAAAAAAAGAATATCCTCGTTTTTCATCATTTTTGACCATGGGCTCTAGCCCATACCGTACGGCATACTATAGCACGCCGTTTTTCATCATTTTTGAGGATTTGAAAAAAATTGAAAAAAATAAAAAACATGGGTTATAGCCCATCGTTTTTTGATTTTATTTTAATTTTTATATCCTCGTTTTTCATCATTTTTGACCATCCCACTGAGCAATAGCCGGCTATTAGACGTGCGTCTAAAAATGGGATGAAAAACGTCTAAAAATAGATGTCTAAAAAACGTCTAATAATAGACGTCTAAAACACGTCTATTTTTAGACGTGTTTTAGACGTCTATTTTTAGACGTTTTTTATCCCATTGTTAGACGCTCGTCTAATAGCCCATATCAAACGGCATACTGTAGCATGCCGTTTTTCATCATTTTTGAGGATTTGAAAAAAAAAAAACATGGGTTATAGCCGTGTCTGGATTTCGCTGTCTCTCTATAGCCCATCGTTTTTTGAATAAAAAAAAAAAAATTAATCCTCGTTTTACATCATTTTTGACAATGGGCTAAAGGCCATACCGTACGGCATACTATAGCACGCCGTTTTTCATCATTTTTGAGGATTTGAAAAAAAAAGAAAAAAGAAAACATGGGTTATAGCCCATCGTTTTTTGAATTTTTGAAAAAAAAAATTAACCTCGTTTTTCATTATTTATGACAATGGGCTCTAGCCCATACAGTACGGCATACTATAGCACGCCGTTTTTCATCATTTGTGAGAATTTGAAAAAAATGAAAAAGAAAACATGGATTATAGCCCATCGTTTTTTGAAAATTTGAAAAAAAAGAATATCCTCGTTTTTCATCATTTTTGACCATGGGCTCTAGCCCATACCGTACGGCATACTATAGCACGCCGTTTTTCATCATTTTTGAGGATTTGAAAAAAATTGAAAAAAATAAAAAACATGGGTTATAGCCCATCGTTTTTTGATTTTATTTTAATTTTTATATCCTCGTTTTTCATCATTTTTGACCATCCCACTGAGCAATAGCCGGTTATTAGACGTGCGTCTAAAAATGGGATGAAAAACGTCTAAAAATAGATGTCTAAAAAACGTCTAATAATAGACGTCTAAAACACGTCTATTTTTAGACGTGTTTTAGACGTCTATTTTTAGACGTTTTTTATCCCATTGTTAGACGCTCGTCTAATAGCCCATATCAAACGGCATACTGTAGCATGCCGTTTTTCATCATTTTTGAGGATTTGAATTTTTGTAAAAAAAAAAACATGGGTTATAGCCCATCGTTTTTTGAATTTTAGATAAAAAAAATTATCCTCATTTTACATCATTTTTGACAATGGGCTAAAGCCCATACCGTACGGCATACTATAGCACGCCGTTTTTCATCATATTGTGAGAATTTGAAAAAAATGAAGAAAAAAAAACATGAAAAGAAGAATGTGAAAAACGTGAAAAACGGCGTGCTATAGTATGCCGTACGGTATGGGCTTTAGCCCATTGTCAAAAATGATGTAAAATGAGGAAAAAAAATGGGTTATATGGGTTATAGCCCATCGTTTTTTGAAAATTTGAAAAAAAACATTATCCTCGTTTTTCATCATTTTTGACCATGGGCTCTAGCCCATACCGTACGGCATACTATAGCACGCCGTTTTTCATCATTTTTGAGGATTTGAAAAAAAAAAAAAACATGGGTTATAGCCCATCGTTTTTTGATTTTTTTTTTTTTTTTAATCCTCGTTTTTCATCATTTTTGACCATCCCACTGAGCAATAGCCGGCTATTAGACGTGCGTCTAAAAATGGGATAAAAAACGTCTAAAAATAGATGTCTAAAAAACGTCTAATAATAGACGTCTAAAACACGTCTATTTTTAGACGTGTTTTAGACGTCTATTTTTAGACGTTTTTTATCCCATTTTTAGACGCTCGTCTAATAGCCCATATCGTACGGCATACGTAGCATGCCGTTTTTCATAATTTTTGAGGATTAAAAAAAAAAAAAAAAAAAAAACATGGGTTATAGCCCATCGTTTTTTGAATTTTAGATTTTTTTTTTATTCCTCGTTTTACATCATTTTTGACAATGGGCTAAAGCCCATACCGTACGGCATACTATAGCACGCCGTTTTTCATTTTTGAGGATTTGAAAAAAAAGAAAAAGAAAAAAAAACATGGGTTATAGCCCATCGTTTTTTTAAATTTTGAAAAAAGAAATTACCTCGCTTTTCATTATTTATGACAATGGGCTCTAGCCCATACAGTACGGCATACTATAACACGCCATTTTTCATCATTTTTGAGGATAAAAAAAAAAAAAAAAAAAAACATGGGTTATAGCCCATTGTTTTTTTTATTATTATTATTATTTTTCATCCTCGTTTTTCATCATTTTTGACCATCCCACTGAGCAATAGCCGGCTATTAGACGTGCGTCTAAAAATGGGATGAAAAACGTCTAAAAATAGATGTCTAAAAAACGTCTAATAATAGACGTCTAAAACACGTCTATTTTTAGACGTGTTTTAGACGTCTATTTTTAGACGTTTTTTATCCCATTTTTAGACGCTCGTCTAATAGCCCATATCAAACGGCATATAGCACGCCGTTTTTCATCATTTTTGAGGATGAAAAAATTTCAAAATTTCAAAACACATGGGTTATAGCCCATCGTTTTTTGAAATTTTGAAAAAAAGATTAACCTCGTTTTTCATCATTTTTGAACATGGGCTATAGCCCATACCGTACGGCATACTATAGCACGCCGTTTTTCATCATTTTTGAGGATTTGAAAAAAATTCAAAATTTCAAAACACATGGGTTATAGCCCATCGTTTTTTTAAATTTTGAAAAAAGAAATTACCTCGCTTTTCATCATTTTTGAACATGGGCTATAGCCCCTACCGTTCGGCATACTATAGCACGCCGTTTTTCTACATTTTTGAGGATTTGAAAAAAAATCAAAATTTCAAAAACATGGGTTATAGCCCATCGTTTTTTTAATTTTTGAAAAAAAAATTAACCTCGTTTTACATCATTTTTGACAATGGGCTAAAGCCCCTACCGTACGGCATACTATAGCACGCCGTTTTTCATCATTTTTGAGGATTTGAAAAAATTTCAAAATTTCAAAACACATGGGTTATAGCCCATCGTTTTTTTAAATTTTGAAAAAAAAAATTACCTCGCTTTTCATCATTTTTGAACATGGGCTATAGCCCCTACCGTTCGGCATACTATAGCACGCCGTTTTTCATCATTTTTGAGGATTTGAAAAAAATTCAAAATTTCAAAAAACATGGGTTATAGCCCATCGTTTTTTTAAATTTTGAAAAAAAAAAATTACCTCGCTTTTCATCATTTTTGAACATGGGATATAGCCCCTACCGTTCGGCATACTATAGCACGCCGTTTTTCATCATTTTTGAGGATTTGAAAACATTTCAAAATTTCAAAAAACATGGGTTATAGCCCATAGTTTTTTGAAATTTTGAAAAAAAAATTAACCTTGTTTTTCATCATTTTTGAACATGGGCTATAGCCCCTACCGTTCGGCATACTATAGCACGCCGTTTTTCATCATTTTTGAGGATTTGAAAAAAAAATCAAAATTTCAAAAAACATGGGTTATAGCCTATCGTTTTTTGAAATTTTGAAAAAAAAATTAACCTCGTTTTTCATCATTTTTGAACATGGGCTATAGTCCCTACCGTACGGCATACTATAGCACGCCGTTTTTCATCATTTTTGAGGATTTGAAAAAAATTCAAAATTTCAAAACACATAGGTTATAGCCCATCGTTTTTTTAAATTTTGAAAAAAAAAATTACCTCGCTTTTCATCATTTTTGAACATGGGATATAGCCCCTACCGTTCGGCATACTATAGCACGCCGTTTTTCATCATTTTTGAGGATTTGAAAACATTTCAAAATTTCAAAAAACATGGGTTATAGCCCATAGTTTTTTGAAATTTTGAAAAAAAAATTTACCTTGTTTTTCATCATTTTTGAACATGGGCTATAGCCCCTACCGTTCGGCATACTATAGCACGCCGTTTTTCATCATTTTTGAGGATTTGAAAAAAAATCTAAATTTCAAAAAACATGGGTTATAGCCTATCGTTTTTTGAAATTTTGAAAAAAAAATTAACCTCGTTTTTCATCATTTTTGAACATGGGCTATAGCCCCTACCGTTCGGCATACTATAGCACGCCGTTTTTCATCATTTTTGAGGATTTGAAAAAATTTCAAAATTTCAAAAAACATGGGTTATAGCCCATCGTTTTTTGAAATTTTGAAAAAAAAATGAACCTTGTTTTTCATCATTTTTGAACATGGGCTATAGCCCCTACCGTTCGGCATACTATAGCACGCAGTTTTTCTTTATTTTTGAGGATTTGAAAAAAATTCAAAATTTCAAAAAACATGGGTTATAGCCCATCGTTTTTTGAAATTTTGAAAAAAAGATTAACCTCGTTTTTCATCATTTTTGAACATGGGCTATAGTCCCTACCGTACGGCATACTATAGCACGCCGTTTTTCATCATTTTTGAGGATTAAAAAAAAAAAAAAAAAAACATGGGTTATAGCCCATCGTTTTTTGATTTTTTTTTTTTTTTTTTAATCCTCGTTTTTCATCATTTTTGACCATCCCACTGAGCAATAGCCGGCTATTAGACGTGCGTCTAAAAATGGGATGAAAAACGTCTAAAAATAGATGTCTAAAAAACGTCTAATAATAGACGTCTAAAACACGTCTATTTTTAGACGTGTTTTAGACGTCTATTTTTAGACGTTTTTTATCCCATTTTTAGACGCTCGTCTAATAGCCCATATCAAACGGCATATAGCACGCCGTTTTTCATCATTTTTGAGGATGAAAACATTTCAAAATTTCAAAACACATGGGTTATAGCCCATCGTTTTTTGAAATTTTGAAAAAAAAGATTATCCTCGTTTTTCATCATTTTTTGACCATGGGCTATAGCCCATACCGTACGGCATACTATAGCACGCCGTTTTTCATATTTTTTTTAGGATAAAAAAAAAAAAAAAAAAAAAAAAAACATGGGTTATAGCCCATCGTTTTTAGAAAATTTAAAAAAAAAGATTATCCTCGTTTTTCATCATTTTTTGACCATGGGCTATAGCCCCTACCGTTCGGCATACTATAGCACGCCGTTTTTCATCATTTTTGAGGATTTGAAAAAAATTCAAAATTTCAAAAAACATGGGTTATAGCCTATCGTTTTTTGAAATTTTGAAAAAAGAATTTAACCTCGTTTTTCATCATTTTTGAACATGGGCTATAGCCCCTACCGTTCGGCATACTATAGCACGCCGTTTTTCATCATTTTTGAGGATTTGAAAAAATTTCAAAATTTCAAAAAACATGGGTTATAGCCCATCGTTTTTTGAAATTTTGAAAAAAAAAAATTACCTCGTTTTTCATCATTTTTGAACATGGGATATATTCCCTACCGTACGGCATACTATAGCACGCCGTTTTTCATCATTTTTGAGGATTTGAAAAAAATTCAAAATTTCAAAACACATGGGTTATAGCCCATCGTTTTTTGAAATTTAGATTTTTTCTTTAACCTCGTTTTTCATCATTTTTGAACATGGGCTATAGCCCCTACCGTTCGGCATACTATAGCACGCCGTTTTTCATCATTTTTGAGGATTTGAAAAAAATTCAAAATTTCAAAAAACATGGGTTATAGCCCATCGTTTTTTGAAATTTTGAAAAAAAAATTAACCTCGTTTTTCATCATTTTTGAACATGGGCTATAGTCCCTACCGTACGGCATACTATAGCACGCCGTTTTTCATCATTTTTGAGGATTTGAAAAAAATTCAAAATTTCAAAACACATGGGTTATAGCCCATCATTTTTTTAAATTTTGAAAAAAGAAATTACCTCGCTTTTCATCATTTTTGAACATGGGCTATAGCCCCTACCGTTCGGCATACTATAGCACGCCGTTTTTCATCATTTTTGAGGATTTGAAAACATTTCAAAATTTCAAAAAACATGGGTTATAGCCCTTCGTTTTTTGAATTTTTGAAAACAAAAATTATCCTCGTTTTACATCATTTTTGACAATGGGCTAAAGCCCATACCGTACGGCATACTATAGCACACCGTTTTTCATCATTTTTGAGGATTTGAAAAAAAACAAAAAAGAAAACATGGGTTATAGCCCATCGTTTAAAAAAAAAAAAAAAAAAATTAACCTTGTTTTTCATTATTTATGACAATGGGCTCTAGCCCATACAGTACGGCATACTATAACACGCCATTTTTCATCATTTTTGAGGATTAAAAAAAAACAAACAAAAAAACATGGGTTATAGCCCATTGTTTTTTTTATTATTATTATTTTTTTTCATCCTCGTTTTTCATCATTTTTGACCATCCCACTGAGCAATAGCCGGCTATTAGACGTGCGTCTAAAAATGGGATGAAAAACGTCTAAAAATAGATGTCTAAAAAACGTCTAATAATAGACGTCTAAAACACGTCTATTTTTAGACGTGTTTTAGACGTCTATTTTTAGACGTTTTTTATCCCATTTTTAGACGCTCGTCTAATAGCCCATATCAAACGGCATATAGCACGCCGTTTTTCATCATTTTTGAGGATGAAAAAATTTCAAAATTTCAAAACACATGGGTTATAGCCCATCGTTTTTTGAAATTTTGAAAAAAAAATTAAACTCGTTTTTCATCATTTTTGAACATGGGCTATAGTCCCTACCGTACGGCATACTATAGCACGCCGTTTTTCATCATTTTTGAGGATTTGAAAAAAATTCAAAATTTCAAAACACATAGGTTATAGCCCATCGTTTTTTTTAATTTTGAAAAAAAAAATTACCTCGCTTTTCATCATTTTTGAACATGGGCTATAGCCCCTACCGTTCGGCATACTATAGCACGCCGTTTTTCATCATTTTTGAGGATTTGAAAAAATTTCAAATTTTCAAAAAACATGGGTTATAGCCCATCGTTTTTTGAAATTTTGAAAAAAAAATTAACCTTGTTTTTCATCATTTTTGAACATGGGCTATAGCCCCTACCGTTCGGCATACTATAGCACGCAGTTTTTCTTTATTTTTGAGGATTTGAAAAAAATTCAAAATTTCAAAAAACATGGGTTATAGCCCATCGTTTTTTGAAATTTTGAAAAAAAGATTAACCTCGTTTTTCATCATTTTTGAACATGGGCTATAGTCCCTACCGTACGGCATACTATAGCACGCCGTTTTTCATCATTTTTGAGGATTTGAAAAAAATTCAAAATTTCAAAACACATGGGTTATAGCCCATCGTTTTTTTAAATTTTGAAAAAAGAAATTACCTCGCTTTTCATCATTTTTGAACATGGGCTATAGCCCCTACCGTTCGGCATACTATAGCACGCCGTTTTTCATCATTTTTGAGGATTTGAAAACATTTCAAAATTTAAAAAAACATGGGTTATAGCCCATCGTTTTTTTAATTTTTGAAAACAAAAATTATCCTCGTTTTACATCATTTTTGACAATGGGCTAAAGCCCATACCGTACGGCATACTATAGCACGCCGTTTTTCATCATTTTTGAGGATTTGTAAAAAATTCAAAATTTCAAAACACATAGGTTATAGCCCATCGTTTTTTTAAATTTTGAAAAAAAAAATTACCTCGCTTTTCATCATTTTTGAACATGGGCTATAGCCCCTACCGTTCGGCATACTATAGCACGCCGTTTTTCATCATTTTTGAGGATTTGAAAACATTTCAAAATTTCAAAAACATGGGTTATAGCCCATCGTTTTTTGAAATTTTGAAAAAAAAAATTACCTCGCTTTTCATCATTTTTGAACATGGGCTATAGCCCCTACCGTTCGGCATACTATAGCACGCCGTTTTTCATCATTTTTGAGGATTTGAAAACATTTCAAAATTTCTAAAAACATGGGTTATAGCCCATCGTTTTTTTTAATTTTGTAAAAAAAATTAACCTTGTTTTTCATCATTTTTGAACATGGGCTATAGCCCCTACCGTCCGGCATACTATAGCACGCCGTTTTTCATCATTTTTGAGGATTTGAAAAAATTTCAAAATTTCAAAAAACATGGGTTATAGCCTATCGTTTTTTGAAATTTTGAAAAAAAAATTAACCTAGTTTTTCATCATTTTTGAACATGGGCTATAGCCCCTAAAGTTCGGCATACTATAGCACGCCGTTTTTCATCATTTTTGAGGATTTGAAAAAATTTCAAAATTTCAAAAAACATGGGTTATAGCCCATCGTTTTTTGAAATTTTGAAAAAAAAATTAACCTCGTTTTTCATCATTTTTGAGGATTTGAAAAAAATTCAAAATTTCAAAACACATGGGTTATAGCCCATCGTTTTTAGAAATTTAGATTTTTTCTTTAACCTCGTTTTTCATCATTTTTGAACATGGGCTATAGCCCCTACCGTTCGGCATACTATAGCACGCCGTTTTTCATCATTTTTGAGGATTTGAAAAAAATTCAAAATTTCAAAAAACATGGGTTATAGCCCATCGTTTTTTGAAATTTTGAAAAAAAAATTAACCTCGTTTTTCATAATTTTTGAACATGGGCTATAGTCCCTACCGTACGGCATACTATAGCACGCCGTTTTTCATAATTTTTGAGGATTTGAAAACATTTCAAAATTTCAAAAAACATGGGTTATAGCCCATCGTTTTTTGAAATTTTGAAAAAAAAATTAACCTCGTTTTTCATCATTTTTGAACATGGGCTATAGTCCCTACCGTACGGCATACTATAGCACGCCGTTTTTCATCATTTTTGAGGATTTGAAAACATTTCAAAATTTCAAAAAACATGGGTTATAGCCCATCGTTTTTTGAAATTTTGTAAAAAAAATTTACCTTGTTTTTCATCATTTTTGAACATGGGCTATAGCCCCTACCGTTCGACATACTATAGCACGCCGTTTTTCATCATTTTTGAGGATTTGAAAAAAATTCAAAATTTCAAAAAACATGGGTTATAGCCTATCGTTTTTTGAAATTTTGAAAAAAAAAATTACCTCGTTTTTCATCATTTTTGAACATGGGCTATAGCCCCTAAAGTTCGGCATACTATAGCACGCCGTTTTTCATCATTTTTTAGGATTTGAAAAAATTTCAAAATTTCAAAAAACATGGGTTATAGCCCATCGTTTTTTGAAATTTTGAAAAAATAATTAACCTCGTTTTTCATCATTTTTGAGGATTTGAAAAAAATTCAAAATTTCAAAACACATGGGTTATAGCCCATCGTTTTTAGAAATTTAGATTTTTTCTTTAACCTCGTTTTTCATCATTTTTGAACATGGGCTATAGCCCCTACCGTTCGGCATACTATAGCACGCCGTTTTTCATCATTTTTGAGGATTTGAAAAAAAATCTAAATTTCAAAAAACATGGGTTATAGCCCATCGTTTTTTGAAATTTTGAAAAAAAAATTAGCCTCGTTTTTCATCATTTTTGAACATGGGCTATAGCCCCTACCGTTCGGCATACTATAGCACGCCGTTTTTCATCATTTTTGAGGATTTGAAAAAAATTCAAAATTTCAAAAAACATTGGTTATAGCCCATCGTTTTTTGAAATTTTGGAAAAAAAATTAACCTCGTTTTTCATAATTTTTGAACATGGGCTATAGTCCCTACCGTACGGCATACTATAGCACGCCGTTTTTCATAATTTTTGAGGATTTGAAAAAAATTCAAAATTTCAAAACACATGGGTTATAGCCCATCGTTTTTTTTAATTTTGAAAAAAGAAATTACCTCGCTTTTCATCATTTTTGAACATGGGCTATAGCCCCTACCGTTGGGCATACTATAGCACGCCGTTTTTCATCATTTTTGAGGATTTGAAAACATTTCAAAATTTCAAAAAACATGGGTTATAGCCCATCGTTTTTTGAAATTTAGAAAAAAAAATTACCTCGTTTTTCATCATTTTTGAACATGGGCTATAGCCCCTACCGTACGGCATACTATAGCACGCCGTTTTTCATCATCTTTGAGGATTTGAAAACATTTCAAAATTTCAAAAAACATGGGTTATAGCCCATCGTTTTTTGAAATTTTGTAAAAAAAATTAACCTTGTTTTTCATCATTTTTGAACATGGGCTATAGCCCCTACCGTTCGGCATACTATAGCACGCCGTTTTTCATCATTTTTGAGGATTTGAAAAAAATTCAAAATTTCAAAAAACATGGGTTATAGCCTATCATTTTTTGAAATTTTGAAAAAAAAACTAACCTCGTTTTTCATCATTTTTGAACATGGGCTATAGCCCCTACCGTTCGGCATACTATAGCACGCCGTTTTTCATCATTTTTGAGGATTTGAAAAATTTTCAAAATTTCAAAAAACATGGGTTATAGCCTATCGTTTTTTGAAATTAAAAAAAAAAAAATTACCTCGTTTTTCATCATTTTTGAACATGGGCTATAGCCCCTAAAGTTCGGCATACTATAGCACGCCGTTTTTCATCATTTTTGAGGATTTGAAAAAAAATTCAAAATTTCAAAAAACATGGGTTATAGCCCATCGTTTTTAGAAATTTAGATTTTTTCTTTAACCTCGTTTTTCATCATTTTTGAGGATTTGAAAAAAATTCAAAATTTCAAAACACATGGGTTATAGCCCATCGTTTTTAGAAATTTAGATTTTTTCTTTCACCTCGTTTTTCATCATTTTTGAACATGGGCTATAGCCCCTACCGTTCGGCATACTATAGCACGCCGTTTTTCATCATTTTTGAGGATTTGAAAAAAATTCAAAATTTCAAAAAACATGGGTTATAGCCCATCGTTTTTTGAAATTTTGAAAAGAAATTAACCTCGTTTTTCATAATTTTTGAACATGGGCTATAGTCCCTACCGTACGGCATACTATAGCACGCCGTTTTTCATAATTTTTGAGGATTTGAAAAAAATTCAAAATTTCAAAACACATGGGTTATAGCCCATCGTTTTTTTAAATTTTGAAAAAAGAAATTACCTCGCTTTTCATCATTTTTGAACATGGGCTATAGCCCCTACCGTTCGGCATACTATAGCACGCCGTTTTTCATCATTTTTGAGGATTTGAAAACATTTCAAAATTTCAAAAAACATGGGTTATAGCCCATCGTTTTTTGAAATTTAGAAAAAAAAATTAACCTTGTTTTTCATCATTTTTGAACATGGGCTATAGCCCCTACCGTTCGGCATACTATAGCACGCCGTTTTTCATCATTTTTGAGGATTTGAAAAAAATTCAAAATTTCAAAAAACATGGGTTATAGCCCATCGTTTTTTGAAATTTTGAAAAGAAATTAACCTCGTTTTTCATAATTTTTGAACATGGGCTATAGTCCCTACCGTACGGCATACTATAGCACGCCGTTTTTCATAATTTTTGAGGATTTGAAAAAAATTCAAAATTTCAAAACACATGGGTTATAGCCCATCGTTTTTTTAAATTTTGAAAAAAGAAATTACCTCGCTTTTCATCATTTTTGAACATGGGCTATAGCCCCTACCGTTCGGCATACTATAGCACGCCGTTTTTCATCATTTTTGAGGATTTGAAAACATTTCAAAATTTCAAAAAACATGGGTTATAGCCCATCGTTTTTTGAAATTTAGAAAAAAAAATTAACCTTGTTTTTCATCATTTTTGAACATGGGCTATAGCCCCTACCGTTCGGCATACTATAGCACGCCGTTTTTCATCATTTTTGAGGATTTGAAAAAATTTGAAAAAAAAATGTACCTCGTTTTTCATCATTTTTGAACATGGGCTATAGCCCCTACCGTACGGCATACTATAGCACGCCGTTTTTCATAATCTTTGAGGATTTGAAAAAATTTAAAAAATAAAAAAAACATGGGTTATAGCCTATCGTTTTTTGAAATTTTGAAAAAAAAAATAACCTCGTTTTTCATCATTTTTGAACATGGGCTATAGCCCCTAAAGTTCGGCATACTATAGCACGCCGTTTTTCATCATTTTTGAGGATTTGAAAAAAATTCAAAATTTCAAAAAACATGGGTTATAGCCCATCGTTTTTTGAAATTTTGAAAAAAAAATTAACCTCGTTTTTCATCATTTTTGAGGATTTGAAAAAAATTCAAAATTTCAAAACACATGGGTTATAGCCCATCGTTTTTAGAAATTTAGATTTTTTCTTTAACCTCGTTTTTCATCATTTTTGAACATGGGCTATAGCCCCTACCGTTCGGCATACTATAGCACGCCGTTTTTCATCATTTTTGAGGATTTGAAAAAAATTCAAAAATTCAAAAAACATGGGTTATAGCCCATCGTTTTTTGAAATTTTGAAAAAAAAATTAACCTCGTTTTTCATAATTTTTGAACATGGGCTATAGTCCCTACCGTACGGCATACTATAGCACGCCGTTTTTCAAAATTTTTGAGGATTTGAAAAAAATTCAAAATTTCAAAACACATGGGTTATAGCCCATCGTTTTTTTAAATTTTGAAAAAAGAAATTACCTCGCTTTTCATCATTTTTGAACATGGGCTATAGCCCCTACCGTTCGGCATACTATAGCACGCCGTTTTTCATCATTTTTGAGGATTTGAAAACATTTCAAAATTTCAAAAAACATGGGTTATAGCCCATCGTTTTTTGAAATTTAGAAAAAAAAATTAACCTTGTTTTTCATCATTTTTGAACATGGGCTATAGCCCCTACCGTTCGGCATACTATAGCACGCCGTTTTTTATCATTTTTGAGGATTTGAAAAAAATTCAAAATTTCAAAAAACATGGGTTATAGCCCATCGTTTTTTGAAATTTTGAAAAAAAAATTAACCTCGTTTTTCATCATTTTTGAACATGGGCTATAGCCCCTACCGTACGGCATACTATAGCACGCCGTTTTTCATCATCTTTGAGGATTTGAAAAAAAATCAAAATTTCAAAAAACATGGGTTATAGCCCATCGTTTTTTGAAATTTTGATTTTTTTTTAACCTCTTTTTTCATCATTTTGGAACATGGGCTATAGCCCCTACCGTACGGCATACTATAGCACGCCGTTTTTCATCATTTTTGAGGATTTGAAAAAAATTCAAAATAAAAAAAACATGGGTTATAGCCCATCGTTTTTTGAAATTTTGAAAAAAAGACTTAACCTCGTTTTTCATCATTTTTGAACATGGGCTATAGCCCCTACCGTACGGCATACTATAGCACGCCGTTTTTTATCATTTTTGAGGATTTGAAAAAAAATCCAAATTTAAAAAAACATGGGTTATAGCCCATCGTTTTTTTTTAATTTTGAAAAAAAAAATTACCTCGCTTTTCATCATTTTTGAACATGGGCTATAGCCCCTACTGTTCGGCATACTATAGCACGCCGTTTTTCATCATTTTTGAGGATTTGAAAACATTTCAAAATTTCAAAAAACATGGGTTATAGCCCATCGTTTTTTGAAATTTTGAAAAAAAATGTAACCTCGTTTTTCATCATTTTTTAACATGGGCTATAGCCCCTACCGTTCGGCATACTATAGCACGCCGTTTTTCATCATTTTTGAGGATTTGAAAAAAACTCAAAATTTCAAAAAACATGGGTTATAGCCTATCGTTTTTTGAAATTTTGAAAAAAAAATTAACCTCGTTTTTCATCATTTTTGAACATGGGCTATAGCCCCTAAAGTTCGGCATACTATAGCACGCCGTTTTTCATCATTTTTGAGGATTTGAAAAAATTTCAAAATTTCAAAAAACATGGGTTATAGCCCATCGTTTTTTGAAATTTTGAAAAAAAAATTAACCTCGTTTTTCATCATTTTTGAGGATTTGAAAAAAATTCAAAATTTCAAAACACATGGGTTATAGCCCATCGTTTTTAGAAATTTAGATTTTTTCTTTAACCTCGTTTTTCATCATTTTTGAACATGGGCTATAGCCCCTACCGTTCGGCATACTATAGCACGCCGTTTTTCATCATTTTTGAGGATTTGAAAAAAATTCAAAATTTCAAAAAACATGGGTTATAGCCCATCGTTTTTTGAAATTTTGAAAAAAAAATTAACCTCGTTTTTCATAATTTTTGAACATGGGCTATAGTCCCTACCGTACGGCATACTATAGCACGCCGTTTTTCATAATTTTTGAGGATTTGAAAACATTTCAAAATTTCAAAAAACATGGGTTATAGCCCATCGTTTTTTGAAATTTTGAAAAAAAAATTAACCTCGTTTTTCATCATTTTTGAACATGGGCTATAGTCCCTACCGTACGGCATACTATAGCACGCCGTTTTTCATCATTTTTGAGGATTTGAAAACATTTCAAAATTTCAAAAAACATGGGTTATAGCCCATCGTTTTTTGAAATTTTGTAAAAAAAATTTACCTTGTTTTTCATCATTTTTGAACATGGGCTATAGCCCCTACCGTTCGACATACTATAGCACGCCGTTTTTCATCATTTTTGAGGATTTGAAAAAAATTCAAAATTTCAAAAAACATGGGTTATAGCCTATCGTTTTTTGAAATTTTGAAAAAAAAAATTACCTCGTTTTTCATCATTTTTGAACATGGGCTATAGCCCCTAAAGTTCGGCATACTATAGCACGCCGTTTTTCATCATTTTTTAGGATTTGAAAAAATTTCAAAATTTCAAAAAACATGGGTTATAGCCCATCGTTTTTTGAAATTTTGAAAAAATAATTAACCTCGTTTTTCATCATTTTTGAGGATTTGAAAAAAATTCAAAATTTCAAAACACATGGGTTATAGCCCATCGTTTTTTTTAATTTTGAAAAAAGAAATTACCTCGCTTTTCATCATTTTTGAACATGGGCTATAGCCCCTACCGTTGGGCATACTATAGCACGCCGTTTTTCAACATTTTTGAGGATTTGAAAACATTTCAAAATTTCAAAAAACATGGGTTATAGCCCATCGTTTTTTGAAATTTAGAAAAAAAAATTACCTCGTTTTTCATCATTTTTGAACATGGGCTATAGCCCCTACCGTACGGCATACTATAGCACGCCGTTTTTCATCATCTTTGAGGATTTGAAAACATTTCAAAATTTCAAAAAACATGGGTTATAGCCCATCGTTTTTTGAAATTTTGTAAAAAAAATTAACCTTGTTTTTCATCATTTTTGAACATGGGCTATAGCCCCTACCGTTCGGCATACTATAGCACGCCGTTTTTCATCATTTTTGAGGATTTGAAAAAAATTCAAAATTTCAAAAAACATGGGTTATAGCCTATCGTTTTTTGAAATTTTGAAAAAAAAACTAACCTCGTTTTTCATCATTTTTGAACATGGGCTATAGCCCCTACCGTTCGGCATACTATAGCACGCCGTTTTTCATCATTTTTGAGGATTTGAAAAATTTTCAAAATTTCAAAAAACATGGGTTATAGCCTATCGTTTTTTGAAATTAAAAAAAAAAAAATTACCTCGTTTTTCATCATTTTTGAACATGGGCTATAGCCCCTAAAGTTCGGCATACTATAGCACGCCGTTTTTCATCATTTTTGAGGATTTGAAAAAAAATTCAAAATTTCAAAAAACATGGGTTATAGCCCATCGTTTTTAGAAATTTAGATTTTTTCTTTAACCTCGTTTTTCATCATTTTTGAGGATTTGAAAAAAATTCAAAATTTCAAAACACATGGGTTATAGCCCATCGTTTTTAGAAATTTAGATTTTTTCTTTCACCTCGTTTTTCATCATTTTTGAACATGGGCTATAGCCCCTACCGTTCGGCATACTATAGCACGCCGTTTTTCATCATTTTTGAGGATTTGAAAAAAATTCAAAATTTCAAAAAACATGGGTTATAGCCCATCGTTTTTTGAAATTTTGAAAAGAAATTAACCTCGTTTTTCATAATTTTTGAACATGGGCTATAGTCCCTACCGTACGGCATACTATAGCACGCCGTTTTTCATAATTTTTGAGGATTTGAAAAAAATTCAAAATTTCAAAACACATGGGTTATAGCCCATCGTTTTTTTAAATTTTGAAAAAAGAAATTACCTCGCTTTTCATCATTTTTGAACATGGGCTATAGCCCCTACCGTTCGGCATACTATAGCACGCCGTTTTTCATCATTTTTGAGGATTTGAAAACATTTCAAAATTTCAAAAAACATGGGTTATAGCCCATCGTTTTTTGAAATTTAGAAAAAAAAATTAACCTTGTTTTTCATCATTTTTGAACATGGGCTATAGCCCCTACCGTTCGGCATACTATAGCACGCCGTTTTTCATCATTTTTGAGGATTTGAAAAAAATTCAAAATTTCAAAAAACATGGGTTATAGCCCATCGTTTTTTGAAATTTTGAAAAGAAATTAACCTCGTTTTTCATAATTTTTGAACATGGGCTATAGTCCCTACCGTACGGCATACTATAGCACGCCGTTTTTCATAATTTTTGAGGATTTGAAAAAAATTCAAAATTTCAAAACACATGGGTTATAGCCCATCGTTTTTTTAAATTTTGAAAAAAGAAATTACCTCGCTTTTCATCATTTTTGAACATGGGCTATAGCCCCTACCGTTCGGCATACTATAGCACGCCGTTTTTCATCATTTTTGAGGATTTGAAAACATTTCAAAATTTCAAAAAACATGGGTTATAGCCCATCGTTTTTTGAAATTTAGAAGAAAAAAATTAACCTTGTTTTTCATCATTTTTGAACATGGGCTATAGCCCCTACCGTTCGGCATACTATAGCACGCCGTTTTTCATCATTTTTGAGGATTTGAAAAAATTTGAAAAAAAAATGTACCTCGTTTTTCATCATTTTTGAACATGGGCTATAGCCCCTACCGTACGGCATACTATAGCACGCCGTTTTTCATAATCTTTGAGGATTTGAAAAAATTTAAAAAATTAAAAAAACATGGGTTATAGCCTATCGTTTTTTGAAATTTTGAAAAAAAAATTAACCTCGTTTTTCATCATTTTTGAACATGGGCTATAGCCCCTAAAGTTCGGCATACTATAGCACGCCGTTTTTCATCATTTTTGAGGATTTGAAAAAATTTCAAAATTTCAAAAAACATGGGTTATAGCCCATCGTTTTTTGAAATTTTGAAAAAAAAATTAACCTCGTTTTTCATCATTTTTGAGGATTTGAAAAAAATTCAAAATTTCAAAACACATGGGTTATAGCCCATCGTTTTTAGAAATTTAGATTTTTTCTTTAACCTCGTTTTTCATCATTTTTGAACATGGGCTATAGCCCCTACCGTTCGGCATACTATAGCACGCCGTTTTTCATCATTTTTGAGGATTTGAAAAAAATTCAAAAATTCAAAAAACATGGGTTATAGCCCATCGTTTTTTGAAATTTTGAAAAAAAAATTAACCTCGTTTTTCATAATTTTTGAACATGGGCTATAGTCCCTACCGTACGGCATACTATAGCACGCCGTTTTTCAAAATTTTTGAGGATTTGAAAAAAATTCAAAATTTCAAAACACATGGGTTATAGCCCATCGTTTTTTTAAATTTTGAAAAAAGAAATTACCTCGCTTTTCATCATTTTTGAACATGGGCTATAGCCCCTACCGTTCGGCATACTATAGCACGCCGTTTTTCATCATTTTTGAGGATTTGAAAACATTTCAAAATTTCAAAAAACATGGGTTATAGCCCATCGTTTTTTGAAATTTAGAAAAAAAAATTAACCTTGTTTTTCATCATTTTTGAACATGGGCTATAGCCCCTACCGTTCGGCATACTATAGCACGCCGTTTTTTATCATTTTTGAGGATTTGAAAAAAATTCAAAATTTCAAAAAACATGGGTTATAGCCCATCGTTTTTTGAAATTTTGAAAAAAAAATTAACCTCGTTTTTCATCATTTTTGAACATGGGCTATAGCCCCTACCGTACGGCATACTATAGCACGCCGTTTTTCATCATCTTTGAGGATTTGAAAAAAAATCAAAATTTCAAAAAACATGGGTTATAGCCCATCGTTTTTTGAAATTTTGATTTTTTTTTAACCTCTTTTTTCATCATTTTGGAACATGGGCTATAGCCCCTACCGTACGGCATACTATAGCACGCCGTTTTTCATCATTTTTGAGGATTTGAAAAAAATTCAAAATAAAAAAAACATGGGTTATAGCCCATCGTTTTTTGAAATTTTGAAAAAAAGACTTAACCTCGTTTTTCATCATTTTTGAACATGGGCTATAGCCCCTACCGTACGGCATACTATAGCACGCCGTTTTTTATCATTTTTGAGGATTTGAAAAAAAATCCAAATTTAAAAAAACATGGGTTATAGCCCATCGTTTTTTTTTAATTTTGAAAAAAAAAATTACCTCGCTTTTCATCATTTTTGAACATGGGCTATAGCCCCTACTGTTCGGCATACTATAGCACGCCGTTTTTCATCATTTTTGAGGATTTGAAAACATTTCAAAATTTCAAAAAACATGGGTTATAGCCCATCGTTTTTTGAAATTTTGAAAAAAAATGTAACCTCGTTTTTCATCATTTTTTAACATGGGCTATAGCCCCTACCGTTCGGCATACTATAGCACGCCGTTTTTCATCATTTTTGAGGATTTGAAAAAAACTCAAAATTTCAAAAAACATGGGTTATAGCCCATCGTTTTTTGAAATTTTGAAAAAAAAATTAACCTCGTTTTTCATCATTTTTGAACATGGGCTATAGCCCCTACCGTTCGGCATACTATAGCACGCCGTTTTTCATCATTTTTGAGGATTTGAAAAAAATTCAAAATTTCAAAAAACATGGGTTATAGCCCATCGTTTTTTGAAAATTTCATTTTTTTTTAACCTCGTTTTTCATCATTTTTGAACATGGGCTATAGCCCCTACTGTGCGGCATACAATAGCACGCTGTTTTTAATCATTTTTGAGGATTTGAAAAAAAATCAAAATTTCAAAAACATGGGTTATAGCCCAACGTTTTTTGAAAATTTGAAAAAAAAATTTAACCTCGTTTTTCATCATTTTTGAACATGGGCTATAGCCCCTACCGTTCGGCATACTATAGCACGCCGTTTTTCATCATTTTTGAGGATTTGAAAAAAAATCAAAATTTCAAAAAACATGGGTTATAGCCCATCGTTTTTAGAAATTTTGAAAAAAAAAATTGCCTCGTTTTTCATCATTTTTGAACATGGGCTATAGCCCCTACCGTACGGCATACTATAGCACGCCGTTTTTCATCATTTTTGAGGATTTGAAAACATTTCAAAATTTCAAAAAACATGGGTTATAGCCCATCGTTTTTTGAAATTTTGAAAAAAAATGTAACCTCGTTTTTCATCATTTTTTAACATGGGCTATAGCCCCTACCGTTCGGCATACTATAGCACGCCGTTTTTCATCATTTTTGAGGATTTGAAAAAAACTCAAAATTTCAAAAAACATGGGTTATAGCCCATCGTCTTTTGAAATTTTGAAAAAAAAATTAACCTCGTTTTTCATCATTTTTGAACATGGGCTATAGCCCCTACCGTTCGGCATACTATAGCACGCCGTTTTTCATCATTTTTGAGGATTTGAAAAAAATTCAAAATTTCAAAAAACATGGGTTATAGCCCATCGTTTTTTGAAATTTTGAAAAAAACTTTAACCTCGCTTTTCATCATTTTTGAACATGGGCTATAGCCCCTAGCGTTCGGCATACTATAGCACGCCGTTTTTCATCATTTTTGAGGATTTGAAAAAAACTCAAAATTTCAAAAAACATGGGTTATAGCCCATCGTTTTTTGAAATTTTGAAAAAAAAATTAACCTCGTTTTTCATCATTTTTGAACATGGGCTATAGCCCCTACCGTTCGGCATACTATAGCACGCCGTTTTTCATCATTTTTGAGGATTTGAAAAAAATTCAAAATTTCAAAAAACATGGGTTATAGCCCATCGTTTTTTGAAATTTTGAAAAAAACTTTAACCTCGCTTTTCATCATTTTTGAACATGGGCTATAGCCCCTACCGTTCGGCATACTATAGCACGCCGTTTTTCATCATTTTTGAGGATTTGAAAAAAAATCAAAATTTCAAAAAACATGGGTTATAGCCCATCGTTTTTAGAAATTTTGAAAAAAAAATTGCCTCGTTTTTCATCATTTTTGAACATGGGCTATAGCCCCTACCGTTCGGCATACTATAGCACGCCGTTTTTCATCATTTTTGAGGATTTAAAAAAAATTCAAAATTTCAAAAAACATGGGTTATAGCCCATCGTTTTTTGAAATTTTGAAAAAAAAAATTAACCTCGTTTTTCATCATTTTTGAACATGGGCTATAGTCCCTACCGTACGGCATACTATAGCACGCCGTTTTTCATCATTTTTGAGGATTTGAAAACATTTCAAAATTTCAAAAAACATGGGTTATAGCCCATCGTTTTTTGAAATTTTGAAAAAAAATGTAACCTCGTTTTTCATCATTTTTTAACATGGGCTATAGCCCCTACCGTTCGGCATACTATAGCACGCCGTTTTTCATCATTTTTGAGGATTTGAAAAAAACTCAAAATTTCAAAAAACATGGGTTATAGCCCATCGTTTTTTGAAATTTTGAAAATGAAATTAACCTCGTTTTTCATCATTTTTGAACATGGGCTATAGCCCCTACCGTTCGGCATACTATAGCACGCCGTTTTTCATCATTTTTGAGGATTTGAAAAAAATTCAAAATTTCAAAAAACATGGGTTATAGCCCATCGTTTTTTGAAATTTTGAAAAAAAAAATTGCCTCGTTTTTCATCATTTTTGAACATGGGCTATAGCCCCTACCGTTCGGCATACTATAGCACGCCGTTTTTCATCATTTTTGAGGATTTGAAAAAATTTCAAAATTTCAAAAAACATGGGTTATAGCCCATCGTTTTTTGAAATTTTGGAAAAAAAGATTAACCTCGTTTTTCATCATTTTTGAACATGGGCTATAGTCCCTACCGTACGGCATACTATAGCACGCCGTTTTTCATCATTTTTGAGGATTTGAAAAAAATTCAAAATTTCAAAAAACATGGGTTATAGCCCATCGTTTTTTGAAATTTTGAAAAAAGTTTTTAGCCTCGTTTTTCATCATTTTTGAACATGGGCTATAGCCCCTACCGTTCGGCATACTATAGCACGCCGTTTTTCATAATTTTTGAGGATTTGAAAAAAAATCAAAATTTCAAAAACATGGGTTATAGCCCATCGTTTTTTGAAAATTTGAAAAAAAAAATAACCTCGTTTTTCATCATTTTTGAACATGGGCTATAGCCCCTACCGTTCGGCATACTATAGCACGCCGTTTTTCATCATTTTTGAGGATTTGAAAAAAATTCAAAATTTCAAAAAACATGGGTTATAGCCCATCGTTTTTTTTAATTTTGAAAAAAAGATTTAACCTCGTTTTTCATCATTTTTGAACATGGGCTATAGCCCCTACCGTACGGCATACTATAGCACGCCGTTTTTCATCATTTTTGAGGATTTGAAAAAAAATCTTAATTTAAAAAAACATGGGTTATAGCCCATCGTTTTTTTAAATTTTGAAAAAAAAAATTACCTTGCTTTTCATCATTTTTGAACATGGTCTATAGCCCCTACCGTTCGGCATACTATAGCACGCCGTTTTTCATCATTTTTGAGGATTTGAAAACATTTCAAAATTTCAAAAAACATGGGTTATAGCCCAACGTTTTTTGAAATTTTGAAAAAAAATGTAACCTCGTTTTTCATCATTTTTGAACATGGGCTATAGCCCCTACCGTTCGGCATACTATAGCACGCTGTTTTTCATCATTTTTGAGGATTTGAAAAAATTTCAAAATTTCAAAAAACATGCGTTGTAGCCCATCGTTTTTTGAAATTTTCATTTTTTTTTTTTCCTCGTTTTTCATCATTTTTGAACATGGGCTATAGCCCCTACTGTACGGCATACAATAGCACGCTGTTTTTCATCATTTTTGAGGATTTGAAAAAAATTCAAAATTTCAAAAAACATGGGTTATAGCCCATCGTTTTTTGAAATTTTGAAAAAAAAAGTTTAACCCCGTTTTTCATCATTTTTGAACATGGGCTATAGCCCCTACCGTACGGCATACTATAGCACGCCGTTTTTCATCATTTTTGAGGATTTGAAATTTTTTTTACATTTTAAAAAACATGGGTTATAGCCCATCGTTTTTTGAAATTTTGAAAAAAAAAATCAACCTAGTTTTTCATCATTTTTGAACATGGGCTATAGCCCCTACCGTACGGCATATTATAGCACGCCGTTTTTCATCATTTTTGAGGATTTGAAAAAAAATTAAAATTTAAAAAAACATGGGTTATAGCCCATCGTTTTTTGAAATTTTGAAAAAAACTTTAACCTAGCTTTTCATCATTTTTGAACATGGGCTATAGCCCCTACCGTTCGGCATACTATAGCACGCCGTTTTTCATCATTTTTGAGGATTTGAAAAAAAATCAAAATTTCAAAAAACATGGGTTATAGCCCATCGTTTTTTTAAATTTTGAAAAAAAGATTTAACCTAGTTTTTCATCATTTTTGAACATGGGCTATAGCCCCTACCGTACGGCATACTATAGCACGCCGTTTTTCATCATTTTTGAGGATTTGAAAAAAAATCTAAATTTCAAAAAACATGGGTTATAGCCCATCGTTTTTTGAAATTTTGAAAAAAAAAGTTTAACCCCGTTTTTCATCATTTTTGAACATGGGCTATAGCCCCTACCGTACGGCATACTATAGCACGCCGTTTTTCATCATTTTTGAGGATTTGAAATTTTTTAAAAATTTTAAAAAACATGGGTTATAGCCCATCGTTTTTTGAAATTTTGAAAAAAAAATTAACCTAGTTTTTCATCATTTTTGAACATGGGCTATAGCCCCTACCGTACGGCATATTATAGCACGCCGTTTTTCATCATTTTTGAGGATTTTAAAAAAAAATTAAATTTAAAAAAACATGGGTTATAGCCCATCGTTTTTTGAAATTTTGAAAAAAACTTTAACCTAGCTTTTCATCATTTTTGAACATGGGCTATAGCCCCTACCGTTCGGCATACTATAGCACGCCGTTTTTCATCATTTTTGAGGATTTGAAAAAAAATCAAAATTTCAAAAAACATGGGTTATAGCCCATCGTTTTTTTAAATTTTGAAAAAAAGATTTAACCTAGTTTTTCATCATTTTTGAACATGGGCTATAGCCCCTACCGTACGGCATACTATAGCACGCCGTTTTTCATCATTTTTGAGGATTTGAAAAAAAATCTAAATTTCAAAAAACATGGGTTATAGCCCATCGTTTTTTTAAATTTTGAAAAAAAAAAATACCTCGCTTTTCATCATTTTTGAACATGGGCTATAGCCCCTACCGTTCGGCATACTATAGCACGCCGTTTTTCATCATTTTTGAGGATTTGAAAACATTTCAAAATTTCAAAAAACATGCGTTGTAGCCCATCGTTTTTTTAAATTTTGAAAAAAAGATTTAACCTAGTTTTTCATCATTTTTGAACATGGGCTATAGCCCCTACCGTACGGCATACTATAGCACGCCGTTTTTCATCATTTTTGAGGATTTGAAAAAAAATCTAAATTTCAAAAAACATGGGTTATAGCCCATCGTTTTTTTAAATTTTGAAAAAAAAAAATACCTCGCTTTTCATCATTTTTGAACATGGGCTATAGCCCCTACCGTTCGGCATACTATAGCACGCCGTTTTTCATCATTTTTGAGGATTTGAAAACATTTCAAAATTTCAAAAAACATGGGTTATAGCCCATCGTTTTTTTAAATTTTGAAAAAAAGATTTAACCTAGTTTTTCATCATTTTTGAACATGGGCTATAGCCCCTACCGTACGGCATACTATAGCACGCCGTTTTTCATCATTTTTGAGGATTTGAAAAAAAATCTAAATTTCAAAAAACATGGGTTATAGCCCATCGTTTTTTTAAATTTTGAAAAAAAAAATACCTCGCTTTTCATCATTTTTGAACATGGGCTATAGCCCCTACCGTTCGGCATACTATAGCACGCCGTTTTTCATCATTTTTGAGGATTTGAAAACATTTCAAAATTTCAAAAAACATGCGTTGTAGCCCATCGTTTTTTGAAATTTTCATTTTTTTTTTTACCTCGTTTTTCATCATTTTTGAACATGGGCTATAGCCCCTACTGTACGGCATACAATAGCACGCTGTTTTTCATCATTTTTGAGGATTTGAAAAAAATTCAAAATTTTAAAAAACATGGGTTATAGCCCATCGTTTTTTGAAATTTTGAAAAAAAAAGTTTAACCCCGTTTTTCATCATTTTTGAACATGGGCTATAGCCCCTACCGTACGGCATACTATAGCACGCCGTTTTTCATCATTTTTGAGGATTTGAAAAAATTTAAAAATTTAAAAAAACATGGTTATAGCCCATCGTTTCTTGAAATTTTGAAAAAAAAAATTAACCTAGTTTTTCATCATTTTTGAACATGGGCTATAGCCCCTACCGTACGGCATACTATAGCACGCCGTTTTTCATCATTTTTGAGGATTTGAAAAAAAATTAAAATTTCAAAAAACATGGGTTATAGCCCATCGTTTTTTGAAATTTTGAAAAAAACTTTAACCTCGCTTTTCATCATTTTTGAACATGGGCTATAGCCCCTACCGTTCGGCATACTATAGCACGCCGTTTTTCATCATTTTTGAGGATTTGAAAACATTTCAAAATTTCAAAAAACATGGGTTATAGCCCATCATTTTTTGAAAATTTGAAAAAAAAATTAACCTCGTTTTTCATCATTTTTGAACATGGGCTATAGCCCCTACCGTTCGGCATACTATAGCACGCCGTTTTTCATCATTTTTGAGGATTTGAAAAAAACTCAAAATTTAAAAAAACATGGGTTATAGCCCATCGTTTTTTGAAATTTTGAAAAAAAAATTAACCTAGTTTTTTATCATTTTTGAACATGGGCTATAGCCCCTACCGTTCGGCATACTATAGCACGCCGTTTTTCATCATTTTTGAGGATTTGAAAAAAATTCAAAATTTCAAAAAACATGGGTTATAGCCCATCGTTTTTTGAAATTTTGAAAAAAACTTTAACCTCGCTTTTCATCATTTTTGAACATGGGCTACAGCCCCTACCGTTCGGCATACTATAGCACGCCGTTTTTCATCATTTTTGAGGATTTGAAAAAAAATCAAAATTTCAAAAAACATGGGTTATAGCCCATCGTTTTTTGAAATTTTGAAAAAAAAATTAGCCTCGTTTTTCATCATTTTTGAACATGGGCTATAGCCCCTACCGTTCGGCATACTATAGCACGCCGTTTTTCATCATTTTTGAGGATTTGAAAAAAATTCAAAAAACATGGGTTATAGCCCATCGTTTTTTGAAATTTTGAAAAAAACTTTAACCTCGCTTTTCATCATTTTTGAACATGGGCTACAGCCCCTACCGTTCGGTATACTATAGCACGCCGTTTTTCATCATTTTTGAGGATTTGAAAAAAAATCAAAATTTCAAAAAACATGGGTTATAGCCCATCGTTTTTTGAAATTTTGAAAAAAAAATTAGCCTCGTTTTTCATCATTTTTGAACATGGGCTATAGCCCCTACCGTTCGGCATACTATAGCACGCCGTTTTTCATCATTTTTGAGGATTTGAAAAAAATTCAAAATTTCAAAAAACATTGGTTATAGCCCATCGTTTTTTGAAATTTTGGAAAAAAAATTAACCTCGTTTTTCATCATTTTTGAACATGGGCTATAGTCCCTACCGTACGGCATACTATAGCACGCCGTTTTTCATCATTTTTGAGGATTTGAAAATAAATCAAAATTTCAAAAAAACATGGGTTATAGCCCATCGTTTTTTGAAATTTTGAAAAAAGTTTTTAGCCTCGTTTTTCATCATTTTTGAACATGGGCTATAGCCCCTACCGTTCGGCATACTATAGCACGCCGTTTTTCATCATTTTTGAGGATTTAAAAAAAATCAAAATTTCAAAAAATCATGGGTTATAGCCCATCGTTTTTTGAAATTTTGATTTGTTTTAACCTCGTTTTTCATCATTTTTGAACATGGGCTATAGCCCCTACCGTTCGGCATACTATAGCACGCCGTTTTTCATCCTTTTTGAGGATTTGAAAAAAAATCTAAATTTCAAAAAACATGGGTTATAGCCCATCGTTTTTTGAAATGTTGAAAAAAAATTAACCTCGTTTTTCATCATTTTTGAACATGGGCTATAGCCCCTACCGTACGCCATACTATAGCACGCTGTTTTTCATCATTTTTGAGGATTTGAAAAAAATTCAAAATTTCAAAAAACATGGGTTATAGCCCATCGTTTTTTGAAATTTTGAAATTGTTTTTTTAACCTCGTTTTTCATCATTTTTGAACATGGGCTATAGCCCCTACCGTACGGCATACTATAGCACGCTGTTTTTCATCATTTTTGAGGATTTGAAAAAAATTCAAAATTTCAAAAAACATGGGTTATGGCCCATCGTTTTTTGAAATTTAGATTTTTTTTTTAACCTCGTTTTTTATCATTTTTGAACATGGGCTATAGCCCCTACCGTACGGCATACTATAGAACGCCGTTTTTCATCATTTTTGAGGATTTAAAAAAAAATCAAAATTTCAAAAAACATGGGTTATAGCCCATAGTTTTTTGAAATTTTGGAAAAAAAAAATTAACCTCGTTTTTCATCATTTTTGAACATGGGCTATAGCCCCTACCGTACGGCATACTATAGCACGCCGTTTTTCATCATTTTTGAGGATTTTAAAAAAAATTAAAATTTAAAAAAACATGGGTTATAGCCCATCGTTTGTTGAAATTTAAAAAAAAAAATTAACCTCGTTTTTCATCATTTTTGAACATGGGCTATAGCCCCTACCGTACGGCATACTATAGCACGCCGTTTTTCATCATTTTTGAGGATTTGAAAAAAATTCAAAATTTCAAAAAACATGGGTTATAGCCCATCGTTTTTTGAAATTTTGGAAAAAAAAATTAACCTAGTTTTTCATCATTTTTGAACATGGGCTATAGCCCCTACCGTACGGCATACTATAGTACGCTGTTTTTCATCATTTTTGAGGATTTGAAAAAAATTCAAAATTTCAAAAAACATGGGTTATAGCCCATCGTTTTTTGAAAATTTCATTTTTTTTTAACCTCGTTTTTCATCATTTTTGAACATGGGCTATAGCCCCTACTGTGCGGCATACAATAGCACGCTGTTTTTAATCATTTTTGAGGATTTGAAAAAAATTCAAAATTTCAAAAAACATGGGTTATAGCCCATCGTTTTTTGAAATTTTGAAAAAAAAAGTTTAACCCCGTTTTTCATCATTTTTGAACATGGGCTATAGCCCCTACCGTACGGCATACTATAGCACGCCGTTTTTCATCCTTTTTGAGGATTTGAAAAAAATTCAAAATTTCAAAAAACATGGGTTATAGCCCATCGTTTTTTGAAATTTTGAAAAAAAAGATTAACCTCGTTTTTCATCATTTTTGAACATGGGCTATAGCCCCTACCGTACGGCATACTATAGCACGCCGTTTTTCATCATTTTTGAGGATTTGAAAAAAAATCAAAATTTCAAAAACATGGGTTATAGCCCAACGTTTTTTGAAAATTTGAAAAAAAAATTTAACCTCGTTTTTCATCATTTTTGAACATGGGCTATAGCCCCTACCGTTCGGCATACTATAGCACGCCGTTTTTCATCATTTTTGAGGATTTGAAAAAAAATCAAAATTTCAAAAAACATGGGTTATAGCCCATCGTTTTTTTAAATTTTGAAAAAAAAAAATACCTCGCTTTTCATCATTTTTGAACATGGGCTATAGCCCCTACCGTTCGGCATACTATAGCACGCCGTTTTTCATCATTTTTGAGGATTTGAAAACATTTCAAAATTTCAAAAAACATGCGTTGTAGCCCATCGTTTTTTTAAATTTTGAAAAAAAGATTTAACCTAGTTTTTCATCATTTTTGAACATGGGCTATAGCCCCTACCGTACGGCATACTATAGCACGCCGTTTTTCATCATTTTTGAGGATTTGAAAAAAAATCTAAATTTCAAAAAACATGGGTTATAGCCCATCGTTTTTTTAAATTTTGAAAAAAAAAAATACCTCGCTTTTCATCATTTTTGAACATGGGCTATAGCCCCTACCGTTCGGCATACTATAGCACGCCGTTTTTCATCATTTTTGAGGATTTGAAAACATTTCAAAATTTCAAAAAACATGGGTTATAGCCCATCGTTTTTTTAAATTTTGAAAAAAAGATTTAACCTAGTTTTTCATCATTTTTGAACATGGGCTATAGCCCCTACCGTACGGCATACTATAGCACGCCGTTTTTCATCATTTTTGAGGATTTGAAAAAAAATCTAAATTTCAAAAAACATGGGTTATAGCCCATCGTTTTTTTAAATTTTGAAAAAAAAAATACCTCGCTTTTCATCATTTTTGAACATGGGCTATAGCCCCTACCGTTCGGCATACTATAGCACGCCGTTTTTCATCATTTTTGAGGATTTGAAAACATTTCAAAATTTCAAAAAACATGCGTTGTAGCCCATCGTTTTTTGAAATTTTCATTTTTTTTTTTACCTCGTTTTTCATCATTTTTGAACATGGGCTATAGCCCCTACTGTACGGCATACAATAGCACGCTGTTTTTCATCATTTTTGAGGATTTGAAAAAAATTCAAAATTTTAAAAAACATGGGTTATAGCCCATCGTTTTTTGAAATTTTGAAAAAAAAAGTTTAACCCCGTTTTTCATCATTTTTGAACATGGGCTATAGCCCCTACCGTACGGCATACTATAGCACGCCGTTTTTCATCATTTTTGAGGATTTGAAAAAATTTAAAAATTTAAAAAAACATGGTTATAGCCCATCGTTTCTTGAAATTTTGAAAAAAAAAATTAACCTAGTTTTTCATCATTTTTGAACATGGGCTATAGCCCCTACCGTACGGCATACTATAGCACGCCGTTTTTCATCATTTTTGAGGATTTGAAAAAAAATTAAAATTTCAAAAAACATGGGTTATAGCCCATCGTTTTTTGAAATTTTGAAAAAAACTTTAACCTCGCTTTTCATCATTTTTGAACATGGGCTATAGCCCCTACCGTTCGGCATACTATAGCACGCCGTTTTTCATCATTTTTGAGGATTTGAAAACATTTCAAAATTTCAAAAAACATGGGTTATAGCCCATCATTTTTTGAAAATTTGAAAAAAAAATTAACCTCGTTTTTCATCATTTTTGAACATGGGCTATAGCCCCTACCGTTCGGCATACTATAGCACGCCGTTTTTCATCATTTTTGAGGATTTGAAAAAAACTCAAAATTTAAAAAAACATGGGTTATAGCCCATCGTTTTTTGAAATTTTGAAAAAAAAATTAACCTAGTTTTTTATCATTTTTGAACATGGGCTATAGCCCCTACCGTTCGGCATACTATAGCACGCCGTTTTTCATCATTTTTGAGGATTTGAAAAAAATTCAAAATTTCAAAAAACATGGGTTATAGCCCATCGTTTTTTGAAATTTTGAAAAAAACTTTAACCTCGCTTTTCATCATTTTTGAACATGGGCTACAGCCCCTACCGTTCGGCATACTATAGCACGCCGTTTTTCATCATTTTTGAGGATTTGAAAAAAAATCAAAATTTCAAAAAACATGGGTTATAGCCCATCGTTTTTTGAAATTTTGAAAAAAAAATTAGCCTCGTTTTTCATCATTTTTGAACATGGGCTATAGCCCCTACCGTTCGGCATACTATAGCACGCCGTTTTTCATCATTTTTGAGGATTTGAAAAAAATTCAAAAAACATGGGTTATAGCCCATCGTTTTTTGAAATTTTGAAAAAAACTTTAACCTCGCTTTTCATCATTTTTGAACATGGGCTACAGCCCCTACCGTTCGGTATACTATAGCACGCCGTTTTTCATCATTTTTGAGGATTTGAAAAAAAATCAAAATTTCAAAAAACATGGGTTATAGCCCATCGTTTTTTGAAATTTTGAAAAAAAAATTAGCCTCGTTTTTCATCATTTTTGAACATGGGCTATAGCCCCTACCGTTCGGCATACTATAGCACGCCGTTTTTCATCATTTTTGAGGATTTGAAAAAAATTCAAAATTTCAAAAAACATTGGTTATAGCCCATCGTTTTTTGAAATTTTGGAAAAAAAATTAACCTCGTTTTTCATCATTTTTGAACATGGGCTATAGTCCCTACCGTACGGCATACTATAGCACGCCGTTTTTCATCATTTTTGAGGATTTGAAAATAAATCAAAATTTCAAAAAAACATGGGTTATAGCCCATCGTTTTTTGAAATTTTGAAAAAAGTTTTTAGCCTCGTTTTTCATCATTTTTGAACATGGGCTATAGCCCCTACCGTTCGGCATACTATAGCACGCCGTTTTTCATCATTTTTGAGGATTTAAAAAAAATCAAAATTTCAAAAAATCATGGGTTATAGCCCATCGTTTTTTGAAATTTTGATTTGTTTTAACCTCGTTTTTCATCATTTTTGAACATGGGCTATAGCCCCTACCGTTCGGCATACTATAGCACGCCGTTTTTCATCCTTTTTGAGGATTTGAAAAAAAATCTAAATTTCAAAAAACATGGGTTATAGCCCATCGTTTTTTGAAATGTTGAAAAAAAATTAACCTCGTTTTTCATCATTTTTGAACATGGGCTATAGCCCCTACCGTACGCCATACTATAGCACGCTGTTTTTCATCATTTTTGAGGATTTGAAAAAAATTCAAAATTTCAAAAAACATGGGTTATAGCCCATCGTTTTTTGAAATTTTGAAATTGTTTTTTTAACCTCGTTTTTCATCATTTTTGAACATGGGCTATAGCCCCTACCGTACGGCATACTATAGCACGCTGTTTTTCATCATTTTTGAGGATTTGAAAAAAATTCAAAATTTCAAAAAACATGGGTTATGGCCCATCGTTTTTTGAAATTTAGATTTTTTTTTTAACCTCGTTTTTTATCATTTTTGAACATGGGCTATAGCCCCTACCGTACGGCATACTATAGAACGCCGTTTTTCATCATTTTTGAGGATTTAAAAAAAAATCAAAATTTCAAAAAACATGGGTTATAGCCCATAGTTTTTTGAAATTTTGGAAAAAAAAAATTAACCTCGTTTTTCATCATTTTTGAACATGGGCTATAGCCCCTACCGTACGGCATACTATAGCACGCCGTTTTTCATCATTTTTGAGGATTTTAAAAAAAATTAAAATTTAAAAAAACATGGGTTATAGCCCATCGTTTGTTGAAATTTAAAAAAAAAAATTAACCTCGTTTTTCATCATTTTTGAACATGGGCTATAGCCCCTACCGTACGGCATACTATAGCACGCCGTTTTTCATCATTTTTGAGGATTTGAAAAAAATTCAAAATTTCAAAAAACATGGGTTATAGCCCATCGTTTTTTGAAATTTTGGAAAAAAAAATTAACCTAGTTTTTCATCATTTTTGAACATGGGCTATAGCCCCTACCGTACGGCATACTATAGTACGCTGTTTTTCATCATTTTTGAGGATTTGAAAAAAATTCAAAATTTCAAAAAACATGGGTTATAGCCCATCGTTTTTTGAAAATTTCATTTTTTTTTAACCTCGTTTTTCATCATTTTTGAACATGGGCTATAGCCCCTACTGTGCGGCATACAATAGCACGCTGTTTTTAATCATTTTTGAGGATTTGAAAAAAATTCAAAATTTCAAAAAACATGGGTTATAGCCCATCGTTTTTTGAAATTTTGAAAAAAAAAGTTTAACCCCGTTTTTCATCATTTTTGAACATGGGCTATAGCCCCTACCGTACGGCATACTATAGCACGCCGTTTTTCATCCTTTTTGAGGATTTGAAAAAAATTCAAAATTTCAAAAAACATGGGTTATAGCCCATCGTTTTTTGAAATTTTGAAAAAAAAGATTAACCTCGTTTTTCATCATTTTTGAACATGGGCTATAGCCCCTACCGTACGGCATACTATAGCACGCCGTTTTTCATCATTTTTGAGGATTTGAAAAAAAAATCAAAATTTCAAAAACATGGGTTATAGCCCAACGTTTTTTGAAAATTTGAAAAAAAAATTTAACCTCGTTTTTCATCATTTTTGAACATGGGCTATAGCCCCTACCGTTCGGCATACTATAGCACGCCGTTTTTCATCATTTTTGAGGATTTGAAAAAAAATCAAAATTTCAAAAAACATGGGTTATAGCCCATCGTTTTTAGAAATTTTGAAAAAAAAAATTGCCTCGTTTTTCATCATTTTTGAACATGGGCTATAGCCCCTACCGTTCGGCATACTATAGCACGCCGTTTTTCATCATTTTTGAGGATTTAAAATTTTTTCAAAATTTCAAAAAACATGGGTTATAGCCCATCGTTTTTTGAAATTTTGAAAAAAAAAATTAACCTCGTTTTTCATCATTTTTGAACATGGGCTATAGTCCCTACCGTACGGCATACTATAGCACGCCGTTTTTCATCATTTTTGAGGATTTGAAAACATTTCAAAATTTCAAAAAACATGGGTTATAGCCCATCGTTTTTTGAAATTTTGAAAAAAAATGTAACCTCGTTTTTCATCATTTTTTAACATGGGCTATAGCCCCTACCGTTCGGCATACTATAGCACGCCGTTTTTCATCATTTTTGAGGATTTGAAAAAAACTCAAAATTTCAAAAAACATGGGTTATAGCCCATCGTTTTTTGAAATTTTGAAAAAAAAATTAACCTCGTTTTTCATCATTTTTGAACATGGGCTATAGCCCCTACCATTCGGCATACTATAGCACGCCGTTTTTCATCATTTTTGAGGATTTTAAAAAAAATTAAAATTTAAAAAAACATGGGTTATAGCCCATCGTTTGTTGAAATTTAAAAAAAAAAATTAACCTCGTTTTTCATCATTTTTGAACATGGGCTATAGCCCCTACCGTACGGCATACTATAGCACGCCGTTTTTCATCATTTTTGAGGATTTGAAAAAAATTCAAAATTTCAAAAAACATGGGTTATAGCCCATCGTTTTTTGAAATTTTGGAAAAAAAAATTAACCTAGTTTTTCATCATTTTTGAACATGGGCTATAGCCCCTACCGTACGGCATACTATAGTACGCTGTTTTTCATCATTTTTGAGGATTTGAAAAAAATTCAAAATTTCAAAAAACATGGGTTATAGCCCATCGTTTTTTGAAAATTTCATTTTTTTTTAACCTCGTTTTTCATCATTTTTGAACATGGGCTATAGCCCCTACTGTGCGGCATACAATAGCACGCTGTTTTTAATCATTTTTGAGGATTTGAAAAAAATTCAAAATTTCAAAAAACATGGGTTATAGCCCATCGTTTTTTGAAATTTTGAAAAAAAAAGTTTAACCCCGTTTTTCATCATTTTTGAACATGGGCTATAGCCCCTACCGTACGGCATACTATAGCACGCCGTTTTTCATCCTTTTTGAGGATTTGAAAAAAATTCAAAATTTCAAAAAACATGGGTTATAGCCCATCGTTTTTTGAAATTTTGAAAAAAAAGATTAACCTCGTTTTTCATCATTTTTGAACATGGGCTATAGCCCCTACCGTACGGCATACTATAGCACGCCGTTTTTCATCATTTTTGAGGATTTGAAAAAAAATCAAAATTTCAAAAACATGGGTTATAGCCCAACGTTTTTTGAAAATTTGAAAAAAAAATTTAACCTCGTTTTTCATCATTTTTGAACATGGGCTATAGCCCCTACCGTTCGGCATACTATAGCACGCCGTTTTTCATCATTTTTGAGGATTTGAAAAAAAATCAAAATTTCAAAAAACATGGGTTATAGCCCATCGTTTTTAGAAATTTTGAAAAAAAAAATTGCCTCGTTTTTCATCATTTTTGAACATGGGCTATAGCCCCTACCGTTCGGCATACTATAGCACGCCGTTTTTCATCATTTTTGAGGATTTAAAATTTTTTCAAAATTTCAAAAAACATGGGTTATAGCCCATCGTTTTTTGAAATTTTGAAAAAAAAAATTAACCTCGTTTTTCATCATTTTTGAACATGGGCTATAGTCCCTACCGTACGGCATACTATAGCACGCCGTTTTTCATCATTTTTGAGGATTTGAAAACATTTCAAAATTTCAAAAAACATGGGTTATAGCCCATCGTTTTTTGAAATTTTGAAAAAAAATGTAACCTCGTTTTTCATCATTTTTTAACATGGGCTATAGCCCCTACCGTTCGGCATACTATAGCACGCCGTTTTTCATCATTTTTGAGGATTTGAAAAAAACTCAAAATTTCAAAAAACATGGGTTATAGCCCATCGTTTTTTGAAATTTTGAAAAAAAAATTAACCTCGTTTTTCATCATTTTTGAACATGGGCTATAGCCCCTACCATTCGGCATACTATAGCACGCCGTTTTTCATCATTTTTGAGGATTTGAAAAAAATTCAAAATTTCAAAAAACATGGGTTATAGCCCATCGTTTTTTGAAATTTTGAAAAAAACTTTAACCTCGCTTTTCATCATTTTTGAACATGGGCTATAGCCCCTACCGTTCGGCATACTATAGCACGCCGTTTTTCATCATTTTTGAGGATTTGAAAAAAACTCAAAATTTCAAAAAACATGGGTTATAGCCCATCGTTTTTTGAAATTTTGGAAAAAAAATTAACCTAGTTTTTCATCATTTTTGTACATGGGCTATAGCCCCTACCGTTCGGCATACTATAGCACGCCGTTTTTCATCATTTTTGAGGATTTGAAAAAAATTCAAAATTTCAAAAAACATGGGTTATAGCCCATCGTTTTTTGAAATTTTGAAAAAAACTTTAACCTCGCTTTTCATCATTTTTGAACATGGGCTATAGCCCCTACCGTTCGGCATACTATAGCACGCCGTTTTTCATCATTTTTGAGGATTTGAAAAAAAATCAAAATTTCAAAAAACATGGGTTATAGCCCATCGTTTTTAGAAATTTTGAAAAAAAAATTGCCTCGTTTTTCATCATTTTTGAACATGGGCTATAGCCCCTACCGTTCGGCATACTATAGCACGCCGTTTTTCATCATTTTTGAGGATTTAAAAAAAATTCAAAATTTCAAAAAACATGGGTTATAGCCCATCGTTTTTTGAAATTTTGAAAAAAAAAAATAACCTCGTTTTTCATCATTTTTGAACATGGGCTATAGTCCCTACCGTACGGCATACTATAGCACGCCGTTTTTCATCATTTTTGAGGATTTGAAAACATTTCAAAATTTCAAAAAACATGGGTTATAGCCCATCGTTTTTTGAAATTTTGAAAAAAAATGTAACCTCGTTTTTCATCATTTTTTAACATGGGCTATAGCCCCTACCGTTCGGCATACTATAGCACGCCGTTTTTCATCATTTTTGAGGATTTGAAAAAAACTCAAAATTTCAAAAAACATGGGTTATAGCCCATCGTTTTTTGAAATTTTGAAAATGAAATTAACCTCGTTTTTCATCATTTTTGAACATGGGCTATAGCCCCTACCGTTCGGCATACTATAGCACGCCGTTTTTCATCATTTTTGAGGATTTGAAAAAAATTCAAAATTTCAAAAAACATGGGTTATAGCCCATCGTTTTTTGAAATTTTGAAAAAAACTTTAACCTCGCTTTTCATCATTTTTGAACATGGGCTATAGCCCCTACCGTTCGGCATACTATAGCACGCCGTTTTTCATCATTTTTGAGGATTTGAAAAAAAAACAAAATTTCAAAAAACATGGGTTATAGCCCATCGTTTTTAGAAATTTTGAAAAAAGAAATTGCCTCGTTTTTCATCATTTTTGAACATGGGCTATAGCCCCTACCGTTCGGCATACTATAGCACGCCGTTTTTCATCATTTTTGAGGATTTGAAAAAATTTCAAAATTTCAAAAAACATGGGTTATAGCCCATCATTTTTTGAAATTTTGGAAAAAAAAATTAACCTCGTTTTTCATCATTTTTGAACATGGGCTATAGTCCCTACCGTACGGCATACTATAGCACGCCGTTTTTCATCATTTTTGAGGATTTGAAAAAAATTCAAAATTTCAAAAAACATGGGTTATAGCCCATCGTTTTTTGAAATTTTGAAAAAAGTTTTTAGCCTCGTTTTTCATCATTTTTGAACATGGGCTATAGCCCCTACCGTTCGGCATACTATAGCACGCCGTTTTTCATAATTTTTGAGGATTTGAAAAAAAATCAAAATTTCAAAAACATGGGTTATAGCCCATCGTTTTTTGAAAATTTGAGAAAAAAAAAATAACCTCGTTTTTCATCATTTTTGAACATGGGCTATAGCCCCTACCGTTCGGCATACTATAGCACGCCGTTTTTCATCATTTTTGAGGATTTGAAAAAAATTCAAAATTTCAAAAAACATGGGTTATAGCCCATCGTTTTTTTAAATTTTGAAAAAAAGATTTAACCTCGTTTTTCATCATTTTTGAACATGGGCTATAGCCCCTACCGTACGGCATACTATAGCACGCCGTTTTTCATCATTTTTGAGGATTTGAAAAAAAATCTTAATTTAAAAAAACATGGGTTATAGCCCATCGTTTTTTTAAATTTTGAAAAAAAGATTTAACCTCGTTTTTCATCATTTTTGAACATGGTCTATAGCCCCTACCGTTCGGCATACTATAGCACGCCGTTTTTCATCATTTTTGAGGATTTGAAAACATTTCAAAATTTCAAAAAACATGGGTTATAGCCCAACGTTTTTTGAAATTTTGAAAAAAAATGTAACCTCGTTTTTCATCATTTTTGAACATGGGCTATAGCCCCTACCGTTCGGCATACTATAGCACGCTGTTTTTCATCATTTTTGAGGATTTGAAAAAATTTCAAAATTTCAAAAAACATGCGTTGTAGCCCATCGTTTTTTGAAAATTTCATTTTTTTTTTTACCTCGTTTTTCATCATTTTTGAACATGGGCTATAGCCCCTACTGTACGGCATACAATAGCACGCTGTTTTTCATCATTTTTGAGGATTTGAAAAAAATTCAAAATTTCAAAAAACATGGGTTATAGCCCATCGTTTTTTGAAATTTTGAAAAAAAAAGTTTAACCCCGTTTTTCATCATTTTTGAACATGGGCTATAGCCCCTACCGTACGGCATACTATAGCACGCCGTTTTTCATCATTTTTGAGGATTTGAAATTTTTTTAAAATTTTAAAAAACATGGGTTATAGCCCATCGTTTTTTGAAATTTTGAAAAAAAAAATTAACCTAGTTTTTCATCATTTTTGAACATGGGCTATAGCCCCTACCGTACGGCATATTATAGCACGCCGTTTTTCATCATTTTTGAGGATTTTAAAAAAAATTAAAATTTAAAAAAACATGGGTTATAGCCCATCGTTTTTTGAAATTTTGAAAAAAACTTTAAGCTAGCTTTTCATCATTTTTGAACATGGGCTATAGCCCCTACCGTTCGGCATACTATAGCACGCCGTTTTTCATCATTTTTGAGGATTTGAAAAAAAATCAAAATTTCAAAAAACATGGGTTATAGCCCATCGTTTTTTTAAATTTTGAAAAAAAGATTTAACCTAGTTTTTCATCATTTTTGAACATGGGCTATAGCCCCTACCGTACGGCATACTATAGCACGCCGTTTTTCATCATTTTTGAGGATTTGAAAAAAAATCTAAATTTCAAAAAACATGGGTTATAGCCCATCGTTTTTTTAAATTTTGAAAAAAAAAAATACCTCGCTTTTCATCATTTTTGAACATGGGCTATAGCCCCTACCGTTCGGCATACTATAGCACGCCGTTTTTCATCATTTTTGAGGATTTGAAAACATTTCAAAATTTCAAAAAACATGCGTTGTAGCCCATCGTTTTTTGAAATTTTCATATTTTTTTTTACCTCGTTTTTCATCATTTTTGAACATGGGCTATAGCCCCTACTGTACGGCATACAATAGCACGCTGTTTTTCATCATTTTTGAGGATTTGAAAAAAATTCAAAATTTTAAAAAACATGGGTTATAGCCCATCGTTTTTTGAAATTTTGAAAAAAAGATTTAACCTAGTTTTTCATCATTTTTGAACATGGGCTATAGCCCCTACCGTTCGGCATACTATAGCACGCCGTTTTTCATCATTTTTGAGGATTTGAAAAAAAATCAAAATTTCAAAAAACATGGGTTATAGCCCATCGTTTTTTTAAATTTTGAAAAAAAGATTTAACCTAGTTTTTCATCATTTTTGAACATGGGCTATAGCCCCTACCGTACGGCATACTATAGCACGCCGTTTTTCATCATTTTTGAGGATTTGAAAAAAAATCTAAATTTCAAAAAACATGGGTTATAGCCCATCGTTTTTTGAAATTTTGAAAAAAAAAGTTTAACCCCGTTTTTCATCATTTTTGAACATGGGCTATAGCCCCTACCGTACGGCATACTATAGCACGCCGTTTTTCATCATTTTTGAGGATTTGAAATTTTTTTAAAATTTAAAAAAACATGGGTTATAGCCCATCGTTTTTTGAAATTTTGAAAAAAAAAATTAACCTAGTTTTTCATCATTTTTGAACATGGGCTATAGCCCCTACCGTACGGCATATTATAGCACGCCGTTTTTCATCATTTTTGAGGATTTTAAAAAAAATTAAAATTTAAAAAAACATGGGTTATAGCCCATCGTTTTTTGAAATTTTGAAAAAAACTTTAAGCTAGCTTTTCATCATTTTTGAACATGGGCTATAGCCCCTACCGTTCGGCATACTATAGCACGCCGTTTTTCATCATTTTTGAGGATTTGAAAAAAAATCAAAATTTCAAAAAACATGGGTTATAGCCCATCGTTTTTTTAAATTTTGAAAAAAAGATTTAACCTAGTTTTTCATCATTTTTGAACATGGGCTATAGCCCCTACCGTACGGCATACTATAGCACGCCGTTTTTCATCATTTTTGAGGATTTGAAAAAAAATCTAAATTTCAAAAAACATGGGTTATAGCCCATCGTTTTTTTAAATTTTGAAAAAAAAAAATACCTCGCTTTTCATCATTTTTGAACATGGGCTATAGCCCCTACCGTTCGGCATACTATAGCACGCCGTTTTTCATCATTTTTGAGGATTTGAAAACATTTCAAAATTTCAAAAAACATGCGTTGTAGCCCATCGTTTTTTGAAATTTTCATATTTTTTTTTACCTCGTTTTTCATCATTTTTGAACATGGGCTATAGCCCCTACTGTACGGCATACAATAGCACGCTGTTTTTCATCATTTTTGAGGATTTGAAAAAAATTCAAAATTTTAAAAAACATGGGTTATAGCCCATCGTTTTTTGAAATTTTGAAAAAAAAAGTTTAACCCCGTTTTTCATCATTTTTGAACATGGGCTATAGCCCCTACCGTACGGCATACTATAGCACGCCGTTTTTCATCATTTTTGAGGATTTGAAAAAATTTAAAAATTAAAAAAAACATGGTTATAGCCCATCGTTTTTTGAAATTTTGAAAAAAAAAATTAACCTAGTTTTTCATCATTTTTGAACATGGGCTATAGCCCCTACCGTACGGCATACTATAGCACGCCGTTTTTCATCATTTTTGAGGATTTGAAAAAAAAATAAAATTTCAAAAAACATGGGTTATAGCCCATCGTTTTTTGAAATTTTGAAAAAAACTTTAACCTCGCTTTTCATCATTTTTGAACATGGGCTATAGCCCCTACCGTTCGGCATACTATAGCACGCCGTTTTTCATCATTTTTGAGGATTTGAAAACATTTCAAAATTTCAAAAAACATGGGTTATAGCCCATCATTTTTTGAAAATTTGAAAAAAAAATTAACCTCGTTTTTCATCATTTTTGAACATGGGCTATAGCCCCTACCGTTCGGCATACTATAGCACGCCGTTTTTCATCATTTTTGAGGATTTGAAAAAAACTCAAAATTTAAAAAAACATGGGTTATAGCCCATCGTTTTTTGAAATTTTGAAAAAAAAATTAACCTCGTTTTTTATCATTTTTGAACATGGGCTATAGCCCCTACCGTTCGGCATACTATAGCACGCCGTTTTTCATCATTTTTGAGGATTTGAAAAAAATTCAAAATTTCAAAAAACATGGGTTATAGCCCATCGTTTTTTGAAATTTTGAAAAAAACTTTAACCTCGCTTTTCATCATTTTTGAACATGGGCTACAGCCCCTACCGTTCGGCATACTATAGCACGCCGTTTTTCATCATTTTTGAGGATTTGAAAAAAATCAAAATTTCAAAAAACATGGGTTATAGCCCATCGTTTTTTGAAATTTTGAAAAAAAAATTAGCCTCGTTTTTCATCATTTTTGAACATGGGCTATAGCCCCTACCGTTCGGCATACTATAGCACGCCGTTTTTCATCATTTTTGAGGATTTGAAAAAAATTCAAAATTTCAAAAAACATGGGTTATAGCCCATCATTTTTTTAAATTTTGAAAAAAACTTTAACCTCGCTTTTCATCATTTTTGAACATGGGCTACAGCCCCTACCGTTCGGCATACTATAGCACGCCGTTTTTCATCATTTTTGAGGATTTGAAAAAAATTCAAAATTTCAAAAACATGGGTTATAGCCCAACGTTTTTTGAAAATTTGAAAAAAAAAATTAACCTCGTTTTTTATCATTTTTGAACATGGGCTATAGCCCCTATCGTAAGGCATACTATAGCACGCCGTTTTTCATCATTTTTGAGGATTTGAAAAAAAATCCAAATTTAAAAAAACATGGGTTATAGCCCATTGTTTTTTGAAATTTTGAAAAAAATAATTAACCTCGTTTTTCATCATTTTTGAACATGGGCTATAGCCCCTACCGTACGGCATACTATAGTACGCTGTTTTTCATCATTTTTGAGGATTTGAAAAAAATTCAAAATTTCAAAAAACATGGGTTATAGCCCATCGTTTTTTGAAATTTTGAAAAAAAAAGTTTAACCCCGTTTTTCATCATTTTTGAACATGGGCTATAGCCCCTACCGTACGGCATACTATAGCACGCCGTTTTTCATCATTTTTGAGGATTTGAAAAAATTTAAAAATTTAAAAAACATGGGTTATAGCCCATCGTTTTTTGAAATTTTGGAAAAAAAAATTAACCTAGTTTTTCATCATTTTTGAACATGGGCTATAGCCCCTACCGTACGGCATATTATAGCACGCCGTTTTTCATCATTTTTGAGGATTTGAAAAAAATTAAAAATTTCAAAAACATGGGTTATAGCCCATCGTTTTTTTAAATTTAAAAAAAAACTTTAACCTCGCTTTTCATCATTTTTGAACATGGGCTATAGCCCCTACCGTTCGGCATACTATAGCACGCCGTTTTTCATCATTTTTGAGGATTTGAAAACATTTCAAAATTTCAAAAAACATGGGTTATAGCCCATCATTTTTTGAAAATTTTAAAAAAAAATTAACCTCGTTTTTCATCATTTTTGAACATGGGCTATAGCCCCTACCGTTCGGCATACTATAGCACGCCGTTTTTCATCATTTTTGAGGATTTGAAAAAAACTCAAAATTTAAAAAAACATGGGTTATAGCCCATCGTTTTTTGAAATTTTGAAAAAAAAATTAACCTCGTTTTTTATCATTTTTGAACATGGGCTATAGCCCCTACCGTTCGGCATACTATAGCACGCCGTTTTTCATCATTTTTGAGGATTTGAAAAAAATTCAAAATTTCAAAAAACATGGGTTATAGCCCATCGTTTTTTGAAATTTTGAAAAAAACTTTAACCTCGCTTTTCATCATTTTTGAACATGGGCTACAGCCCCTACCGTTCGGCATACTATAGCACGCCGTTTTTCATCATTTTTGAGGATTTGAAAAAAATCAAAATTTCAAAAAACATGGGTTATAGCCCATCGTTTTTTGAAATTTTGAAAAAAGAATTAGCCTCGTTTTTCATCATTTTTGAACATGGGCTATAGCCCCTACCGTTCGGCATACTATAGCACGCCGTTTTTCATCATTTTTGAGGATTTGAAAAAAATTCAAAATTTCAAAAAACATGGGTTATAGCCCATCGTTTTTTTAAATTTTGAAAAAAACTTTAACCTCGCTTTTCATCATTTTTGAACATGGGCTACAGCCCCTACCGTTCGGCATACTATAGCACGCCGTTTTTCATCATTTTTGAGGATTTGAAAAAAAATCAAAATTTCAAAAAACATGGGTTATAGCCCATCGTTTTTTGAAATTTTGAAAAAAACTTTAACCTCGCTTTTCATCATTTTTGAACATGGGCTACAGCCCCTACCGTACGGCATACTATAGCACGCCGTTTTTCATCATTTTTGAGGATTTGAAAAAATTTAAAAATTAAAAAAAACATGGGTTATAGCCCATCGTTTTTTGAAATTTAAAAAAAAAACTTTAACCTCGCTTTTCATCATTTTTGAACATGGGCTATAGCCCCTACCGTTCGGCATACTATAGCACGCCGTTTTTCATCATTTTTGAGGATTTGAAAACATTTCAAAATTTCAAAAAACATGGGTTATAGCCCATAATTTTTTGAAAATTTGAAAAAAAAATTTACCTCCTTTTTCATCATTTTTGAACATGGGCTATAGCCCCTACCGTTCGGCATACTATAGCACGCCGTTTTTCATCATTTTTGAGGATTTGAAAAAAATTCAAAATTTCAAAAAACATGGGTTATAGCCCATCGTTTTTTGAAATTTTGAAAAAAACTTTAACCTCGCTTTTCATCATTTTTGAACATGGGCTACAGCCCCTACCGTTCGGCATACTATAGCACGCCGTTTTTCATCATTTTTGAGGATTTGAAAAAAATTCAAAATTTCAAAAAACATGGGTTATAGCCCATCGTTTTTTGAAATTTTGAAAAAAACTTTAACCTCGCTTTTCATCATTTTTGAACATGGGCTACAGCCCCTACCGTTCGGCATACTATAGCACGCCGTTTTTCATCATTTTTGAGGATTTGAAAAAAAATCAAAATTTAAAAAAACATGGGTTATAGCCCATCGTTTTTTGAAATTTTGGAAAAAAAATTTACCTCGTTTTTCATCATTTTTGAACATGGGCTATAGCCCCTACCGTTCGGCATACTATAGCACGCCGTTTTTCATCATTTTTGAGGATTTAAAAAAAAATCTAAATTTAAAAAAAACATGGATTATAGCCCATCGTTTTTTGAAATTTTGATTTTTTTTAACCTCGTTTTTCATCATTTTTGAACATGGGCTATAGCCCCTACCGTACGGCATACTATAGCACGCCGTTTTTCATCATTTTTGAGGATTTGAAAAATAATCAAAATTTCAAAAAACATGGGTTATAGCCCATCGTTTTTTGAAATGTTGAAAAAAAATTAACCTCGTTTTTCATCATTTTTGAACATGGGCTATAGCCCCTACCGTACGCCATACTATAGCACGCTGTTTTTCATCATTTTTGAGGATTTGAAAAAAATTCAAAATTTCAAAAAACATGGGTTATAGCCCATCGTTTTTTGAAATTTTGAAAAAAACTTTAACCTCGCTTTTCATCATTTTTGAACATGGGCTACAGCCCCTACCGTACGGCATACTATAGCACGCCGTTTTTCATCATTTTTGAGGATTTGAAAAAATTTAAAAATTAAAAAAAACATGGGTTATAGCCCATCGTTTTTTGAAATTTAAAAAAAAAACTTTAACCTCGCTTTTCATCATTTTTGAACATGGGCTATAGCCCCTACCGTTCGGCATACTATAGCACGCCGTTTTTCATCATTTTTGAGGATTTGAAAACATTTCAAAATTTCAAAAAACATGGGTTATAGCCCATAATTTTTTGAAAATTTGAAAAAAAAAATTACCTCGTTTTTCATCATTTTTGAACATGGGCTATAGCCCCTACCGTTCGGCATACTATAGCACGCCGTTTTTCATCATTTTTGAGGATTTGAAAAAAATTCAAAATTTCAAAAAACATGGGTTATAGCCCATCGTTTTTTGAAATTTTGAAAAAAACTTTAACCTCGCTTTTCATCATTTTTGAACATGGGCTACAGCCCCTACCGTTCGGCATACTATAGCACGCCGTTTTTCATCATTTTTGAGGATTTGAAAAAAATTCAAAATTTCAAAAAACATGGGTTATAGCCCATCGTTTTTTGAAATTTTGAAAAAAACTTTAACCTCGCTTTTCATCATTTTTGAACATGGGCTACAGCCCCTACCGTTCGGCATACTATAGCACGCCGTTTTTCATCATTTTTGAGGATTTGAAAAAAAATCAAAATTTAAAAAAACATGGGTTATAGCCCATCGTTTTTTGAAATTTTGGAAAAAAAATTAACCTCGTTTTTCATCATTTTTGAACATGGGCTATAGCCCCTACCGTTCGGCATACTATAGCACGCCGTTTTTCATCATTTTTGAGGATTTGAAAAATAATCAAAATTTAAAAAAACATGGATTATAGCCCATCGTTTTTTGAAATTTTGATTTTTTTTAACCTCGTTTTTCATCATTTTTGAACATGGGCTATAGCCCCTACCGTACGGCATACTATAGCACGCCGTTTTTCATCATTTTTGAGGATTTGAAAAATAATCAAAATTTCAAAAAACATGGGTTATAGCCCATCGTTTTTTGAAATGTTGAAAAAAAATTAACCTCGTTTTTCATCATTTTTGAACATGGGCTATAGCCCCTACCGTACGCCATACTATAGCACGCTGTTTTTCATCATTTTTGAGGATTTGAAAAAAATTCAAAATTTCAAAAAACATGGGTTATAGCCCATCGTTTTTTGAAATTTTGAAATTGTTTTTTTAACCTCGTTTTTCATCATTTTTGAACATGGGCTATAGCCCCTACCGTACGGCATACTATAGCACGCTGTTTTTCATCATTTTTGAGGATTTGAAAAAAATTCAAAATTTCAAAAAACATGGGTTATGGCCCATCGTTTTTTGAAATTTAGATTTTTTTTTTAACCTCGTTTTTTATCATTTTTGAACATGGGCTATAGCCCCTACCGTACGGCATACTATAGAACGCCGTTTTTCATCATTTTTGAGGATTTAAAAAAAAATCAAAATTTCAAAAAACATGGGTTATAGCCCATCGTTTTTTGAAATTTTGGAAAAAAAAATTAACCTCGTTTTTCATCATTTTTGAACATGGGCTATAGCCCCTACCGTACGGCATACTATAGCACGCCGTTTTTCATCATTTTTGAGGATTTTAAAAAATTTAAAAATTTAAAAAAACATGGGTTATAGCCCATCGTTTGTTGAAATTTTGAAAAAAAAATTAACCTCGTTTTTCATCATTTTTGAACATGGGCTATAGCCCCTACCGTACGGCATACTATAGCACGCCGTTTTTCATCATTTTTGAGGATTTGAAAAAATTTCAAAATTTCAAAAAACATGGGTTATAGCCCATCGTTTTTTGAAATTTTGAAAAAAAAAGTTTAACCCCGTTTTTCATCATTTTTGAACATGGGCTATAGCCCCTACCGTACGGCATACTATAGCACGCCGTTTTTCATCCTTTTTGAGGATTTGAAAAAAATTCAAAATTTCAAAAAACATGGGTTATAGCCGATCGTTTTTTGAAATTTTCATTTTTTTTTAACCTAGTTTTTCATCATTTTTGAACATGGGCTATAGCCCCTACCGTACAGCATACTATAGCACGCCGTTTTTCATCATTTTTGAGGATTTGAAAAAATTTCAAAATTTAAAAAAACATGGGTTATAGCCCAACGTTTTTTGAAAATTTGAAAAAAAAATTAACCTCGTTTTTCATCATTTTTGAACATGGGCTATAGCCCCTACCGTACGGCATACTATAGCACTCCGTTTTTCATCATTTTTGAGGATTTGGAAAAAAATCAAAATTTCAAAAACATGGGTTATAGCCCATCGTTTTTTGAAATTTTGAAAAAAAAGATTAACCTCGTTTTTCATCATTTTTGAACATGGGCTATAGCCCCCACCGTACGGCATACTATAGCACTCCGTTTTTCATCATTTTTGAGGATTTGAAAAAAAATCTAAATTTCAAAAAACATGGGTTATAGCCCATCGTTTTTTTTAATTTTGAAAAAAAAAAAATAACCTCGTTTTTCATCATTTTTGAACATGGGCTATAGCCCCTACCATAAGGCATACTATAGCACGCCGTTTTTCATCATTTTTGAGGATTTGAAAAAAAGAAAAAAAAGAAAACATGGGTTATAGCCCATCGTTTTTTGAATTAAAAAAAAAAAAAAAAAATCGTTTTTCATCATTTTTGAACATGGGCTATAGCCCCTACCATAAGGCATACTATAGCACGCCGTTTTTCATCATTTTTGAGGATTTGAAAAAAAAACTAAAAAGAAAACATGGGTTATAGCCCATCGTTTTTTGAATTAAAAAAAAAAAAAAAAAAACTCGTTTTTCATTATTTATGACAATGGGCTCTAGCCTATACAGTATGGCATACTATAGCACGCCGTTTTTCATCATTTTTGAGGATTAAAAAAAACAAAACAAAAAAACATGGGGTTTTTTTTATTTTAGATTTTTTTTTTTTATCCTCGTTTTTCATCATTTTTGACCATGGGCTATAGTCCATACCGTACGGCATACTATAGCACGCCGTTTTTCATCATTTTTGAGGATTTAAAAAAAATGGAAAAAAATAAAAAACATGGGTTATAGCCCATCGTTTTTTTTTTTTTTTTTGTATATATATCCTCGTTTTTCATCATTTTTGACCATCCCACTGAGCAATAGCCGGCTATTAGACGTGCGTCTAAAAATGGGATGAAAAACAGCTAAAAATAGATGTCTAAAAAACGTCTAATAATAGACGTCTAAAACACGTCTATTTTTAGACATGTTTTAGACGTCTATTTTTAGACGGTTTTTATCCCATTTTTAGACGCTCGTCTAATAGCCCATATCAAACGGCATACTGTAGCATGCCGTTTTTCATCATTTTTGAGGATTAAAAAAAAAAAAAAAAAAAAACATGGGTTATAGCCCATCGTTTTTTGAATTTTAGATATATTTTTTTTATCCTCGTTTTACATAATTTTTGACAATGGGCTAAAGCCCATACCGTACGGCATACTATAGCACGCCGTTTTTCATCATTTTTGAGGATTTGAAAATAATTAAAAAGAAAAAAAAACATGGGTTATAGCCCATCATTTTTTGAATTTTTGAAAAAAAAATTAACCTCGTTTTTCATTATTTATGACAATGGGCTCTAGCCCATACAGTACGGCATACTATAGCACGCCGTTTTTCATCATTTTTGAGGATTTGAAAAAAAAAAAAAAAAAACATGGGTTATAGCCCATCGTTTTTTGATTTTTTTTCTTTTCTTTTTATCCTCGTTTTTCATCATTTTTGACCATCCCACTGAGCAATAGCCGGCTATTAGACGTGCGTCTAAAAATGGGATAAAAAACGTCTAAAAATAGATGTCTAAAAAACGTCTAATAATAGACGTCTCAAACACGTCTATTCTTAGACGTGTTTTAGACGTCTATTTTTAGACGTTTTTTATCCCATGTTTAGACGCTCGTCTATTAGCCCATATCGTACGGCATACTATAGCACGCCGTTTTTCATAATTTTTGAGGATTTGAAAAAAATGAAAATAACGATGGGTTATAGCCCATCGTTTTTTGAATAAAAAAAATTAATTATCCTCGTTTTTCATCATTTTGGACCATGGGCTATATATAGCCCATATTGTATGGCATACTATAGCACGCCGTTTTTCATCATTTTTGTGGATTTGAAAAAATGAAAAAAACGATGGGTTATAGCCCATCCTTTTTGGAAATTTTGAATCTTTTTTTTATCCTCGTTTTTCATCATTTTGTATGTAGGACTAGTAGCAAATCCTCAAATCCTCCGAAATCGTGAAAAACGACATACTATTGTATGCCCTCCGAGACCATGGACTATAGCCTTTCGCTTTTCCTTGATTTTCACCTTTTTTGAAATCCTCAACAATGATGAAGAATCGTGCACTATAGCGCGCCGCTCAATGACCTCTGAGACCATGGACCAATGAACCATGTAAATACAACACATTGAGCAGGGCACTGCAGGGATTTGAACCCCGTTCCGGTAAACCAGAAGTACGACACCAGCGCCTTAGTTTTTGTGTTGTCATTTACATGTCCTTTCGTGAAATGTAAATTTTACATTTCAACAGTAAACACAAAAGCACAAAAATAACATTTTCGAATTACCGGTATTTGCTTTGATTTTTTAAACTTTCTCTTGCCGACCTCCCACATTTCATTCGATGATTAACAAAAAACAGTGTTAAACAAATCTGTAAGTATCCATTTGGTTACACGTGCGTGCGTGCATGCGTGTGTGTGTGTACGCTTCGATAACCAGTGTTGGACCTGTAAGGGTCCATATGGTTACATGTGTTACACTCTCAGACTTACAGACCTGTAAGTGTCCATTTGGTTACATGTGTTACACTCTCAGAGTTACAGACATGTAATGGATGGTCCATTTGGTTACATGTGTTACACTCTCAGAATGACAGACCTGTAAGGGTCCATTTGGTTACATGTGTTACACTCTGTTACATTTGGTTAGCGTGTGCATGCGCATTGTTAATTAAATCTTTCTGTGAGGACTTATAACACAGTTAAACAACATAATGAGACAGACACAATTCAGAGTTTCAGAGTATTTGAATAATGTATTCGAATACGGAGCCAGCAATGAAGCGTTGCAATGGAACACCATATACTGATTCAACACATCTTAGTCAGACTTCAGCTTAAATACATTCCTACCCCCCTCAGGGAGTAGGTGGGTCTTAACACATACCAATGGGAAGACCCCCCCAGACCACACAAGTCACAGGTCAAATGTCAGTGGGGACAGAAAACAGCTTCTCATGGTTTGGTTCCCACAAGTGATTTGATTTCCTTAAATGTATAACTTATAGGTATTCCACATTTCCTTGACAGCATGTGTGCCTGTGCGTGTGTAGGTGCATGTGTGCGTGGGTGTGTGTGCACTGTTGGACCCCTTGGGGATCAGGGACCTCAGGGAGCCACCCATAATCAAAACGGTCATAGCAAACTCTGTTGCATCACAACTGGTGGCCAACAGTCGTAACAAACACCGCTGCCGACCCACAGGAGAATACCACCACACAGTGATATCAGACCAACCACAATCAGCCAGCCCTCAAAACAAACCCTTCGACCTAGAAGAACTCGAAACTGCAATGGGAAAGTTGAAACCCGGAAAAGCAGCAGGGATTGATGACATACTGGCCGAAATGATACAGCACCTGGGACCTAACGTAAAGACCTGGCTTGTGGGGAAGCTGAACACATGCATGGCAGAGAAAGCCATCCCTTCTGTCTGGAAAAAGGCCAAATTAAGTGGTTGCAATCCCCAAACCTGGCAAAGACCCATCATCCCCAAAGAGCTACCGACCCATTTTCCTCCTCTGCATCACTTACAAGCTCTATGAGATGCTGCTACTCCAACGCCTTGTTGCTACTCATAGATACCAAGCTGACTAAAGACCAAGCTGGTTTCCGTCTCGGCCGCTCCTGTGCTGGACAGAGCTCAACCTCACCCAACACATTGAGGATGGGTTTGAGGGAAAACAAATAACTGGAGCAGCATTCAGAGATCTCTCTGCTGCCTATGACACTGTCCAACACCGCACAATGGTCAGGAAAAGCCTCCTCAACAACAGGCGCTTCTATATCCAGTTAAATGACCAGAGGAGTAAATGGAAAGCCCAAAAGAACGGCCACCCACAAGGTAGCGTGCTCGCCCCCTCCTTTTCAATATCTACACAAACGACCAGCCACTACCCACAGAATGCCAGCATTTCATCTACGCTGACGACCTCTGCATTACCACCCAACAAGCAGAAGATTGAGTCTGTCCTTGAAAGTGCCCTCCAAGAAATGTGAAGCTACTACAATACAACCACCTGAAACCCAACCCATCAAAAACCCAACTATGCAGCTTCCACCTGAGGAACCGAGATGCGAAAAAAGAACTGAGCGTCACTTGGGATGGTCACAAACTCTCCAACCATACCCACCCCATGTAACTTGGAGTTACACTGGACAGGACACTCATACATGTAGGCTGGCAGGCAGGCAGGCAGGACGAGACAGGCAAGCATGCAGTCAAGCAAGCAAGCAAGCAGGCCGAGGCAGGCACGCAGGTAGGCCGGCCGAGGCAGGCAGGGGCAGGCACGCAAGCAGGCAGGGCGAGGCAAGCACGCAGGCAGGCAGCCAACGCAGCCAGCCAGCTCCGCCAGTCAGCCAGTGTAGAAAGTCAGGCTGCCAAGCCAGCGCACATCAGCCCTTGCAGTCAGCCATTGCAGCCATACCAGCCTTGCTCAGTCAGCTCAGCCTGGGCTCTCTGTCTGCCTGGCCCGGTCTTCCCCGCCCTGCCTTGCAGCAACAGAACCAGCCGGCTTGGCAAGCCAGCCAGCTCAGAATGCGAGCTCAGCAAGCCAGCGCAGGTGGCAAGCACGCAGTCAGGCAAAACCAGTTTCAGACAGGCAGGCCAGGGCAGACAGACAGGAAGACAGAGGCAGGCAGGCAGGCAAGGCCAGGAAGGCAACAAAGTGCAGGCAGGGGGACTATCCGACCTAAGGCTGCACTGCAAGGGTTGGAGCCCTGCTGGTCTGGGCTGGCTGGCTGTTGGCTGCACAGGCTGTCTGGTGATCCTGAGTCTGGGCTTGTAAAAGCTTTCGCTGCGCTGGCTTACTCTCTCTCTCTCTCTCTCTCTCTCTCTCTCTCTCGTCACTTATCTAACTGAGGTTACTTAAGTACTGAAGTAACCCGAAGTTTCACCCCTATTAGAAACCCATAGCTAAATACCAGTTTTATGCATTTAAGTTAACATTCCTACCTTTATACAGAGTTATCGGTTGAAAATGTGACATGTCATATTTCATAATACTAGACGGTAATGTTGATTGGCTGTTTCTCATCACAGATTAAGCGACTATCATCACAGAGTATCTCTGGCAGAGTTTGTGCCCAACTATGCCACCTACCTATCATTAAAGTTACCCATCTGTCTTGGCCAATATGTTGGAAAGCGTTTGATGAGTTGAAGGCTGCCCTTCTGTTGAACTGAGCACCTGTCCTTTTATCGCTCCATGTGCTTCCCTGGGCCAGCCTGCCTGCTGAAACCCCAGTCATTAAACACACAGTTGGTTAAAAGTACCTCATGTCTACCTCACACTCTGTAAATCCTCTCTGACCACAACACTTTCATCTCATGGTCGTCATCTGTCATCTATCATCCATCTTTTTGTGGATTTGGATGAAAGCAGCAGAAGGATGGATGAACCTCAGTCAGTGCACAACGGAACAAGACAAAGGGAGCTGAAGAGAAAGAATGAAATATATATCTCTGCTCAAACACCGTTCAGTTTCCAATCCCCCACCCTTCGCATCCGCTCAATCTCTACCCATTATGGTCCGGATGTCTCCTCCGGCCTCTGAAGCTGGAGGCATCACAGTCATTTCCATCTCCGCCTTTCTCTCGCCTGAGGTTAGAAGCTTCACAGGTAAATGACAAAACTGGAAGCAGAGCAGAACTTTCTGTTCCGTGTGCAGGACGCTGAAAATGTTCGTCATTCTTCTGGATTTCTTCAGTTCTGGACTTCTGGTAAAAGCTCTTCTGTAAGTGGATTGAATGCAATCTTTTTTTTTTCTTTTAATATTCTGTTTTTATTTTCAATTTTTCGTCCACAGTATCTAATAGGGGATTCCTCTTTCAACATCATATAATTACAATCATATATTGCAAATACTGGCAGATGATCACTTATGTCATTAATAATTAATCCACTCACTAGGTTATTTTCCATGTTGTTAGTATATATATTATCTATTATAGTGGCTGAATGTGATGTTATTCTACTAGGCTTATTAATAAGAAGATCTAGACTCATGCCAAACATTACATCAATAAATTAATCAATCAAAGCATTCTTATTAGGATTATTAATATCAATATTACAGTCACCAGCTATGTACGTGACCTTCTGTCCGGTTTTTCTAAATGTACTTTCCATAAAGTTGGTAAGTAGTCTGGGGCTCTATAAACACAGCTGACAATAGTATTTTTCTTTTTTCCCATATCAATTTCTATAGTAATACATTCACAAACATCAACATCAACATACAATGGCGATAGTCATTGTATCTATAACCTTATGTTTGAGTCTACTGTCCACATACAGAGCAGTCCCTCCTCCTGTTTTAGTATTTCTGTTCATGAGGTTCAGCTCATAGCCCTATTACACTGAATGGTGTATCTACTGTCCACATACAGAGCAGTCCCTCCTCCTGTTTTAGTATTTCTGTTCATGAGGTTCAGCTCATAGCCCTATTACACTGAATGGTGTAGTGTGCTGACTAAGGTACATTCTGATTTTTTCAAAGTTGGCATACATACTTCTGGCGTTAAAGTGGATAATTGATATGGTATTATGTATTTTTATATTATTATATTATTACTGTTCGTCAGTGTAGTAACAGGAGTTATTTAAATTAGCAAAGAAATTTATTTAATTTATCCTGATTTATGTCATTCATGTTCCGAGCCTAGAGTCCTTAGTATAGCCATATATGTTGTGAACTTAACATTTCCAAAAAAAGAAATACCATGCACACTCCGCACACACACCCACGCACACACAAGCACGAACACATGCACACACGCTCGCTACGTAGCCCGAGAGAGAGAGAGAAAGAGACAGAGAGCAAGAGAGAACTGGGGAGAGAGAGAGAGGGAAAGAGAGAGAGACTCAGATGTAAACACAGCCAAGCTAGAAGACCAGTCCATAACAACCGCACCAGTCCACGGGGAGGACAAAAGTTCAGTAGATAAAAACACTAGAAAAGAGCACAGTTCCTCCAGACAGATGGGCGAGTTGTTTTGTGTTGCATCCATGCAGTAGGTTCGGGAAAGTCAAAACAAAAAGGCTGCAGTAGGATTGCAAGCCGAAAAGATAGTTTATTTAAATAAATGCCCTTTGGGTTCGTGCAATGTCCCTGCAGTATATTAAAGGATATAATGTCAAAGGGGGAAAATAGAACCCATTGGCGGAAGCACAAAGTCGCAAAACACCAAGCAAAAAATGAAAAAGTTAACAGGAAAAAAGATTGGATATATTCCTTGGGATTTATCTTCACCAGAGAGAAGTAGTTAGTTGGCGTGGCGGGCCAGCCAAAGCAGCTACGGTAAGGCTTATCAAAAAATGAAAAAGTTAATAGGAAAAAAATTTGGATATATTCCTTGGGATTCTATCTTCACCAGAGAGAAGTAGTTAGTTGGCGTGGCGGGCCAGCCAAAGCAGCTACGGTAAGGCTTATCGATAGTCATTTAAGTCTTCGAGCTCTCTTACCATTAGTACTTTGGCTACTTCAGGCGTTTCTCCATTGAGTCGGATCATCACTTTGCAGTTTCGGGTCCAGGTGGCTTGTATCTTTTTTTGTTTCTTCAGGATGCGGGCTTCTCTGGCAATATTAGCGTTCCTCTTGGTCAAATGTTCATTCATAAAGACGTCGGTACCCAGTATTTTTTTCCATTGCATCATCAGCTGGACTTTATGTTTACGGTTTGTGAAGCGAACAATAATAGCGGGTTTGGTCGTCTTGTCCTTCCTGGGGAGTGGGTGACAAGCAGCAATGTTGCCAGCATCAAGGTGGATGTCTTGGGTCTCGAGGAAGGTTATTAGTTGCGATTCGATTGTGTCGCTCCTGTCCCTGGCCACCGCCCTAGCATAGGACCGTGGCTTGACGGCCAAACCGCTAATGATCACGTCCTCCATTCTGGCGTATTGCTCCAGGTCATCAATCCTCCGCTCCAAACCATCAATCCTCACATCCTTCTCTTTAATCTCATTTCTTAGTTGCTTCACTTCTTCCATCAGGTCGAGCAGCACGGTTTGCTGTTTAGCTACCGTGCTGAGCTCACCTGACATGTAGTTGAGAGATTTCTGGATCTCCTCCAACTCTTTCTCTATTCCATTTTTCTTTGCCATTTCTTCTTCCTTTTCCTCGTTTATCAATCTGCCATTTTAACATCAGAGTAGCGTCCGCTCACACAGACACGTCCGACGAATCCTCATCTTTCTGGTTCATCCATTTGTGAAATTTAGTTTACTTTTGAACAATTAAAAGAAAGTATGTATCCTACACAGTTACCGTAATTTCCGGACTATAAGCCGCGACTTTTTACCCGTGATTTGAACCCTGCGGCTTATACAATGGTGCGGCTAATCTATGGATTTTTACAGCTAACGCAGAGCCATCTAACGGCCACTAGGGGGTCACCTGCGGCTTATAGTCTGGTGCGGCTTGTATACGTACATATTTGTAGGGCTGGGGCGGTATGGGATTTTTATTACCGCGGTTATTGCCGGCCCCCATACCGCCGGTATGGCGGTTATTACCGCCCCCCCCCCCCCCCCCCCCCCCCCCCCCCCCCCAAAAAAAAAAAAAAAAAAAAGTTTTTTTTTAATAACAAGTAAGACGCGCAAACGCGGGAAGCGAACGCAGCTCGTGTGTGTGTGGTTGTGTGTGTGTGTGTGTGTGTGCTACAGCTGCGCCCTGTGTGTGTGTGTGTGTGTGTGTGTGCTACAGCTGCGCCCTCTGGTGGCGGGCGGGTGGTGTCACAGCGGGACAGACACACAGACATGAGCAGCAGGGTCTCATAGTAAGTGGCTCACTGCGTTCGCAATAAGAGGGCTAATAAAAGTTACAGGTATGGTGTGTGCGATATTAATTGTGAGATTACCATAATGACGGTAATCATTAAAGGACCACTTTTGAACCTATCTTCATATAATAGGTCCTCACTAATAGTCATGATAAAATGGCACGTTTCTTTCTACTCGGTCTGTGTCACATAGGAGGCCTAATCTAATTGAATACCCCTGCCATAAAGCATTACACTTGTTTACAAGAGGGTCCACCATTTTCAATTCATTTTTGTACACTATGCACTTCTATAAAGCCAAAAACAGGAAATCATCATAAAGGAGGTAAAAAGGGGGAAAACGTATACAGTGAGGGGGGAAAGGGGTGGGTGGAGTCAAGGGATTTACATCTTAAAGGTATATTCAGTGATTTCACTCAAAAAACCTTAGGTTTCGTTTTTGGCTGTGGGACCCAGCCTTTCGTCCAATCAGGATAGAGAGTCAAAAACGAAACCTAAGGTTTTTTGACCCCCAGGGGTTAACTGGGGACAGGGAGGAACTCCTTATATGGCCAGCACACTCTATAGTAGAGAGGATTATCACAACAAAACAAAAAAATAAGTGATATTTGAATTAAGTGAAATCACTGAATATACCTTTAATGACAGTTGGTAGGGCGTTCCACATTTTTGTGGCATAGGAGTGAAATGAATTTAGGTGGACCCTCTTGTAAACAAGTGTCCACTCACAGTTAACAGTCTTTGTATTGAGTTGTGCTTGAAATGTAGTGTAATTCTGCAAACTGTTAATACATATTTTAATCAATCAATCAATCCTTGTTTGTGCCGAATCTGGGTTGCACATGGTTTTTTGAACTCCCTCTGGTGTTGTTGTGTTGCTGGCATGATTAGACTGACTGAGCGTCACTGTTTATTATGATACACTTTTCATTTCATAAAAAAAAAAAAAAATCATTTCATAAAAAATAACCGCTTTTTTTTTAACCGCTTTAACCCGATACCGCGGTATGCGTCACATACCGGCGGTATGGCGGTATTGCGGTTATTGCACCCAGCCCTACATATTTGGGATTTTCCCTAAATTTGGCTGGTGCGGCTTATATTCAGGTGCGCCTTATGGTCCGGAAATTACGGTACATTACTGTCCTTGTTTGAATATGCAAGCTGCATTCACTAACAACAAATCAGCAGTGTTCCAAAGCTTTGTCAGCCTTGTCTATCTGAAGCCACAGGATTGATGACTCATGTGCCCACAGTACATGTCCACAAATGTGTCTCGACGCATAGCATGTGTCCGCAGACGCCACTTTGAGAACCGTGGCTGTACAGAGAGCGGTGCTTCTGTTGTTTCTGTCCTCACTGATGAAATGCGTGTGCAGTCTGTGCACATGCACAAGCATGCATGAAAGACAAAGCGAAAGTGTCTATTACAAGTTTGCATGAAGGGCTGTGAATGTGCCATCATCATGTGAATGTGCCATCATGAGAGATAATCAGAGGGCTGCATGCAGGAAGACGACAATCCAGAGAGAATGAAGGGAAAGGCAGTATGATTTGGCTGTCATACTGATAACAGGTCTGGCTTGTGTTATTTGCACGTGTACTGTCTTCTGTCTCTAAAGGGAGAGAGAGGGGGGCAACTGGGAAAGAGCTTGCCACATCTCTAACATATGTGAGTGTGAGCCTTCTACATCTATGTCTAGGCCAGGGCACACACACACACAGATCATGTTTCAGAAATTCGTTTCTATTCGTTGCTATTACATAAAGGACAATGGATGCACATATTATCCCTTAGTGTGTTAATAAGTTTTATCTCTCCATTCTGGTCACATTTATTCAAAACTCACCTGTAATTGCACTTTTTTTAAATGGCATCCATTAATACATGATAGTTAAAAAAAAAAACTCTATTCTTCTTCTCTCTTTTCTCCAGGAGGAACGGCGCCCTGGGATTGGCTGCAGAAGACAAAGCATCCGTCCACAGAAAGGTCTGCTCAACGGCAGACACACCGTGAATAGAATGGAAGAAGTCACTGCTCCTATTATACGTTTTATTGTGTGTTCTTGTGCTTGCCCTGACTGAAAATATATGTGAGGATATTAGAAAGAAATATGAGAAAACAGTTACCATCTACACAATAGCTAGTGTATTGTCTCAGTACAGAGCTGAAAGGAGCAGACTCTGGGCCATTGGTAGCAATAATTCCGCTCTCTGTGGATTTAAGGTTTAATCACAGCTGGAGAAGTAAAGTTTCATAACTTCGTAAAAAAAAGTGCACTACAGCAAATTATGTAATTAAAGTTATATGAATGAAAATGATTATGTTTGAGCAGTGTGGTTGGAATGTTCAAGAGGCAGGGAAAACAAATGATCTCAATTGTCAAAAAAGTGAATACTTGAATTAAGTGATAATTACATTTGGCTTTCAACTTAAAGCTACTATGGAACCCCAGTAAACATTTCCAGTTAGCTCTGCAGTCTATAAAGCCTATAGCCTCTGCTAAGAAATAGCAGATCTACATTGCATCATACACGATGCGGGCTTAACGTAGAATCAACCATCTGAACTAGAAAATCTAGCATCAGTTGGGGTCTAATCTAAACACAATTTCCATTCACATATCTCTGTTATTATTGTGGTTCTGTCATGAAAAGTGCCAGTAACCGGCAGTAACCAGTATGGGAACCTATACTGTATATTCTCTAAAAGAAAAAAGGAAAAGATTTGCAGGATGTGTCTTCACAGATAGGTACAGTGCAGATCTGAAACTGTGTGAGTTTAAGTCATGCAAAGCATTTTCAACTGGAGAGAAAAGAAATGCAGAAATCTCAAAATAAAATCATAAAAACCTGAAGATGACATGTTAAGGAATGAGAAATGAGGAGTGTGTCTGCATTTTTAAAACTCAATGTGTTTGACTTTGGGTGGCATTGATTTACTCTCAGTATTTTTTCACAGACTCCTAAGAATCAATAAATCAGTTCCGTTTTCAAGGTTGTTTTTCTCCCCCAAGTTAGCTCGCACTCTCAAAATGTAATTTGTTAAAACACAATTACAGTTATTGATGCCTGACAGTGGTTGCTGATGCTTACTGAGTTGTAGCTCCCAGGAAAATTATTTATTGTTACAACGGTTCGACCTCTGTGCGTCTTCGTCAGGTATGAGTGTACAACATCAAGAGGCGTATTATATACAACAGCATATGGGCAGGTCTACAAGGAACAAGCTAGACACGCCCACCACACCTAAAAGGATGAGGCTGCAATCAGCATGTATAGGCATGTCAAGCTAAGGACTCTATATATAAATATATTGAAAATAGTGGCTCTAAGGCCAACTTTTTAGAACCCAAAAGTATAAAGGTGCAGACATAGTTAAAAGTAAGCTGCAAACCAAATAAAAACATTGCAATGGATAAAAAAAATACTGCCTACAGGATGAGACCAAAATATAATAGTAAAATATGTACTTGTAAACAAAAACCCAGTACTTAAGAAACTGTATGAGGTCATAAACCCTTCCAAAAAGGGACCCCTTGCAGCTCTCCCTGGGTGTTACCTGCTTGTTGCCAAAGCCCATACTGATTACTGAACCTCCGCATCCTGCAGCCTCCTTATATACTGGGTGAGATCATACCAAGACACAGAACTAATTGGTAACCACTTAACTCAAATACGGCAAACTACGGCCCATGAGTTGATTTACACAATTATATATGGTTTTACTAAACTTATTCCAAATACACGCAAACATTTCAGGCACCACATTATTCACATAAGAGAACATATAACACAAGAGCTCTTGAAACATAAGACAGACACCCCTCCTGCTCTATAGCACTTGGTACCTTCCCCCACTCAATCAAGAGGATCACCAGTACTGCAGGAGAGCCAGGTGCCACACAATCATTAAACACAATACCCAATCAACAGGAATGCTGTTAAAACCCATGCACCATCTTTGTGTCCTTTTATAATTCATGTTTGTACAAATAATAAAATAAGAATAACATGCAACACTAATGTCCCGTCACAGTCCTCCAAACCGGCTTGCTGTTAAATGGAAGCAGCTGTGTAGTAGTATATGCCTGTTTGTTCCTCTTTAGTCTATAGGGCACGGGCTGCAGCGTGACAGTCCTCATTCATCATGTGATGATGAAACCAGAACACATTGGTTGAGTGGATACCTTTTATGTATTACTAACTACTCCTATATATATCATTATCAATGCTTGTTGGACAGAAAACTTGTATCTACAAATTTCATAATCTTTTTGTTTTCTTTGTCATAAATAGATGCACTATTTTTATACTATACTACATTTTCATCTGTAACAATAACATGCCCAAAAATAGGAATGCAGGTGCATTATTTTTATACTATATTATATTATTATATAATATCTGCACTATTATATTTATTGCCTCTCTCTCTCTCTTTCTCTCTCTGGATGAGGCAGATGCCCGCCCACCCTAGAGCCTGGGTCTGCCTGACGTTTCTTCCAGTTAAGGGGGAGTTTTATTTGCCACTGTCGCAAACATTGCTTCCTCAGGGTGGAACAATGCCAGGTCTCTGCACATAATGTAAAGTGCCAACTTGTTGTGATTTGACACTTTAATAAAATGTAATTGAATTTGGGGTTTTATAAATATTTCAGTGAAAGTCAGTGAAAAGAACTAATCACTACATTGGATCCAATCGAACACAGGTTATTTTTCCCCATTTCCTGAAAAGTCAGTGTTGTTTACAACGTTTCTGCATGACAGTGAAGATCACAGTCTGAAAGGGAAGCCACTGGTGCATACTGTAGTGTACACCATCACGCTGCTCAGTGTGCATGTGGAAATGTGGCATTTGGTAAAGGGAAGCAAAGTAAAATGATGGGGAGGCAACAAAACTGTGCCAGTGCACCACACACAAATGAAGTGCCTGGTGGCTGCCTGCTTCTTCAAGGGAGCTAACAGTATGGTGCCACAAGGCAGTGTAGAGGTGGGGATATGTGACCTGTCATGGAGTGAAGTGTGTGTGTGATGACTTCACATCACCCTTTCAGCTCCAGCAACTTCTCATTTATATTGTAATGCAAATCCAGGGCTTATGGCCCAGATGGTGCTTTTCCAGCATGGTGGATGCATATAGAAATATGATTATCCCCGATGCTCTCAAGTCTTTAACTCTCCATCCTGTCTACACTGGCACTAGTTTAAAGTCTCTACACTGTCATGTGTCTCTCCCTAATGATACTGAATGGGCACGCACGCAGGCACGCACACACGCAGAGAGAGAGAATATGCCTCATAGATGACAAGTGAGTGAGAGAGAAAGAAATTAATATGAAATAGGTAAGTTATGGAGCGACATTGGCTAAGCATCACACTGAGTCTCACATGCTAAAGTCTAATGACTCGCATGCTCTTTTCATCACCTCCGCTGGAGTAAACTTAACGTATAAGGTCTCATGTCACGCACGCACGCACGCACACACACACACAGCATGACAGACAGCTGCCAGACTGATCGAGTACCACAGTTTTATAAGAGCAGGGAAGGAATTGCACACAGAAACAGAGCTTAGACAAATACGTGTTGCTTGCAAACTAAAAGCCTGTTATTAGAAATATCCAGGGCTGTACAGAATAAGGCACCCAAGGCAAACATTTCAGTCCACGCAGAGACTATCATCAGTGCATGAATCACTGCTGTTATGAAACTAGGCAAAGAGAGATAGTAATATTTAAACAAAATGAGTTGACAAATAGTAACGCATAGGAATAAAGTACCAGAATAAAGATTATGTAGGACTACGTTTCTTTTTTTTTCTTTTTTATATTTTTTTATCCCACGATTTTGCAGCCCATTTTTTTGGGTCATCCCTATGTGCCCCAGGTTCTATGTTCCGCAGGTTCTGTGTTCCACAGGTTCTATGTTCCCCACTCACCCGGCCCCCCAAAAAAAGGTTCTATGTTCCCCGCTCAACCAAAAAGAGGTTTATGTTCACCACTCAAAAAAGGTTCTATGTTCCCCATATAACTAAGAAAAGGTTCTATAAAAGGTTCTATGTTCCCCACTCAACCATGGAGGCTGTGGACAGTTCAGAAGTTAACATGGTATTATGAGAAAAAGGGAAAAAGGAGTGGAACCTGACAATGATGTCACTGATAGGCAGGAGTGTTCCCTTAATGATTAGGTAAGCAGAAACGTTTTTTTTTCCTGTAAAAGTCTCCTTTTATTGATTTCAGCTGTTACAATTCCAAACATGCAAACATGAGGCACTTTAATTATTAGCTTAATCCCCATACATGGGAATGTCCCCATATTAGAGTTTATCAGGCCCGAAACTTAAGGCCCTGCCCTAACTGATCAGGCCCAAGGCCCGGCCCTACTGATTAGCAAAGATTTTAGGCCCGGCCCAGCCCTAAAACGCAATGTGAGTCTATTTTGAAAATTGACAGAAAGAAAACAGGCAAAACTTACTTTTTGCATTTCAAAAGTTGTATTCTGATTAAATACTTTGGGGCATGTAAAAGAGGGTGACATTTATTTATATAAATATTGTCCATGTAAATGCAGTTAATGGCAAACACTATAATGGACTCAGTGTTGAAAACCACTGCTCTAGTCTAGTCTATACCACCAAGATGACCACCAGGGTGCCCTTAGGTCGCCCAAAGGGAAGGTTTCTGATAGTAATTTCTCCCCATTATGTTCCGTTACATGTGTTTAGAGACGAAGATTTCTAGAGATTGAAATTCAAAATGAATATTTCCTGCATTTTTGGGTGAGCGGGGAACATAGAACCTTTTCTTAGAGGAAAATAGGGAACATAGAACCTTTATAGCTAAATGGGGAACATAGAACCTTTTTAGTTGAGTGGGGAAAATAGAACCTTTTTTGGGTAAGCGGGGAACATAGAACCTTTTTTTAGAGGAAAATAGGGAACATAGAACCTTTATAGCTAAATGGGGAACATAGAACCTTTTTTGGGTAAGCGGGGAACATGGAACCTTTTTTGCAGGGGTAAGTGGGGAACATAGAACCTGGGGAACAGGTACGCTCCCCCATTTTTTTCACCCAGTGTCAATTATCTAATGTAATCCTGCTACACTTCCTCTACCAACCTAGGGGGCAGCGGACTGACCTCAAGCTTCCTTCTATGCATGAGGAGTCCAAGCTGCTTCTTTTCACCTGACAGGGAAGAGTTTCCCTGGCCGGACGTAGCGTGTGGAGGCACACATTATTCCGACCAGTTCCTTTCCCCTCCATCAGGCGCCCCGGCTGGCCAGGGGGAGGTAGTTTAGAGACCAGGATTACTGCATGTTTTTTGTGAGGGTACCTAACCTAGGGTACATGGGGAGAACATGCAAACTCCACACAGAAAGGCCCTTTCACCAACCCCGCCTCGGGTATGGGCACTGATGACGCGGAGGAGAGAACACGCCCCCAGCGCCCACAGCGGGAATCGAACCCAGGACCTTCTAGCTGTGAGGCGACAACACTCACAGCTCACTATATGTAGGCCCACTACAAAACTCTTGTTCAGCCCTCTGCACATGTACCACCCATGATTTGAGTTCTGTATGAGTAATAAACTGATTCACTATGCATTATTTTTAAATTAGGTATATAGTCAAACTATCAGACTACCTAAGCAATCTGTAGTAGTGTGGTCACAAATGAGCAGTCAAACCATAGTAAATATTGTTTCCGTACATTTCCTCTGCCTGCAGTGCATGCAAGTCCCTTTACAATCTGTTCTTTTTTTCTTTTTCTTTTTTTAAGTGAAATCACTTTGTAGTCTCTGCTGACGGGAGTAGCTGAACGAGGTTATGCACAGTAGCATCATATAGCTGGAAGCTGTGCGAGATGGGAGTAATCCTGAGGGACTGCATGTGCCTGTAATCAGCTGTGTATTATAAGAATGTCTGATGTGTTGACAGCACAACCGCACTTGCATCGTCTATACTGGATCTGCTGTCTGCCACAACACCATTTATTTATTAGATCACACAGTTCCACACTGCCAAGCGCACGGTATTAGATCACAATCAGGAATCAGACCAAATCCTCCAACCTATCCTATAGCTCCTTATTGTACACTGTGACAAGCACACGTCTCTCCACACACTGTAATGCAATAACTGCTCCTGAAAGAGCTCCTCGCTGACATGTAAGGCAGTAGGGCACAGAAATGTGTGGGAAGGAAGGAATTATCACGACTAAATTGGGATTAAAACGGGGTTAACAAGAAAGAAAATATATATTACAAAATCATTGACATTTAGCCTGCGGATAGTACTAGAGGCAATGTCATTGTGTCACTCAAAGGTTTAGGGTTTATCCTGCTGGAAACATGAACATGGCATTCCAGCCAGTCATGCATTGCAGACCAACATCACCATCTGTGGAGCCTGCTGTTACTGTTCTTGGCTATGACTGTCATCCACACAAAAGCAAATTAAATTATGTTTTGAAAAACGCAAAAGCTTCAGGAATACGAATGCTCACAGGTGAAATTAACCAGTGTTCCTAACCCAAACAATGAGCACTCCATAATTATGGTTTCATTGTGCCTTTGTTCAACTGTAATCACAGGGCATTCCCCACATAGTGCAGCTCAGTGAATTGAATGTTAAGAGGTTGCAGTATATCCCTCTATGCATGGGGCGCTATGTAGCCCTGCGCTGTGCGCGCCTGCATGAGCAGGGGCACCTTCCACAAAGCTTGCCTAGCTAGGAGTCTTAGAGGCTTATAGCTGGCCCTGCCTCTATGCATCTGATACTAGGCCTACAAAGTCTGAAATGCAAGAGCATACAATGATTGGCCACAATAACCTGCAGTTCATTTCTGGGTTAAACATTTTCATAGTTCTTCTAGTGAATTATGAAACATGCTCACAACGTGAGTGGCTATTTTCAGCTAGGACACGTGGCGAGGGGGGACAAAAAGTAAGATGCCTTATTATAGACACCTGGGGTTTATTAAACGTTTAAAATATGTTAAAACGTTAACATATTTTGAACCACTACAATAGAAATTGTAAGACCTGGAGGCGTGATCAATGCCATTTGGCTATTCTGAGTGGCCAAAGAGCATTGATCACGCCTCCAGGTCTTTAGTTTACTCAAGATAGGTAATAAGACCTGGTACTTAAGACACGCTAACAGGGGTCTTATCTCCCATTGGCTTAGAGGATACGGCTTCATGTTGCAGCATTCAGACTATGGGTTTTATCTCCCATTGGCTTAGAGGATACGGCTTCATGTTGCAGCATTCAGACTATGGGTTTTATCTCCCATTGGCTTAGAGGCGCTAGAGGCAGCCAATCATGAAAAAGGGTATGTTATGGAAAGCTTCGGTTTTGATAGAGGATCACTATAGTGTCAATACTGCATTTGTCAGGACATTGTGTTCCTCTCTAGCCTGACATTAGGCTGCTAACATTCCAACCAAGACAAGAGTAATGTATCATGCTCAAGATCAGGCTGCTATCCTGGATATTAATGTACTGTAGTATAGTTATGTAAAATGTATACCATAATGGCTTTCATATTTCATAGAAGACATATTTCTAAAGTGGCATGCAGTGTTTGTGCAATTTATTGCATATTGAAAGTTCTTAGTGCACTGATTAAAATGTACATGTATGAATATATTAGTTTGAAAGCCATACATCAAAACGATAAATTCAGTGTTACTGAGAACACAGCATTTTTGATCGCTTATTTGTGTGATCCATGAAATATAATATATTTGCCGCTTAAAGACGCTTAAACACAACAAAAATAAAACCAAAATATAGCTGCAAGCAGCGATAAGGCGGGACCAAGAAAGAAGACAATACGCAATAAGAACAGTATGCCCAAATAAGACTGACGAGCTTAGTTGTCTGTACCCGGATTTGAACACACAACCTTGTGAAGGCTGGGAGGTTGGCGTGTACGTGCAAATGCTTCATGCCGATCAGTGCAGCGGTGCCCAAGATTAGTAGTTAGTAGACAGAAACACGGACGGACGCACAGACACTCATGGGATTGAAAATATAATCTCCAGCCTGGCGGAGATGAGAGATAAGAGAAAGTTAGCTGGCAAGGGGCAAGCATTCTTGACTCCCTGTGTGTTTTCTAATACACAGCCAAGATGGCCATATTGTGTCTGAACTAGTGGAATGGCTGGCACTGTGACGAGGCAGTCTCTCTCTGTGTGGTGCAGAGACACAGAGTCATCAGAAGCCTGCTCGTTCATTCCCAGGTCACCACATGCTGCAGGCTGCAGGGAGCCTCAGTCATGTTAACTCTGCAGTTGGATGGATGAACTGTCATTAAGCCTTTTGGCCGGGAGGCAGGAGTATAATGTATCGTCACTGTCGGGTAGAAACCTTGTATGTCCTTCCACCCCCCCCCCCCCCCACACACACACACACCCGCCAGCAGCACGTGCAGCACTCTCTCTCTCTCTCTCTCTCTCTGTTTCTGGCACAACAACGCCCCTACTGGTACTAATAGTCATACTGGTGCTCATTAACGTCACAGGCGGACACATAGGTGAACACATAGGTGAACACCACTCAAAAATAGAAGATCTACAGTACAACTATTGTAGTTACTATATTATTAGTAGTAGTAGTAGTATAGTAGTTAGTAGTAGTAGTGGTAGTAGTAGTAGTATTGTGACAGAGTTCCTGCTACGTGAAGACAGTGTGCTACTTCAATAACGTAAGGATAGGACAAACAGTGTAAGTTATTCTGGTATGTAGGTTAACTTCTATACTATCTATGTCCAATTGTCCATAAGGGAGTCATATGTCCTGGATCTGTATCTCACAAAAGACAGAGACCTTGTTGCATTACACTTACAAAGACAAATCACTGACATACACTCATTCGCTCACGTTTACTATAACAACTGACTTGCCCTAGCCTTACAAGAGATAGGACAAAACATTTCTCTGGTGACATATTAGTTATTACAATCTGCACTATACTCGTAAGTGGCCAATGAGGGCAAATGTCCCTTAGGGACATGTACCCATCTTATAATGGACAAATTAGTTTCTACAGGCCCGTTTTGAAGCCACTATTTCAGCCAATTCAAATCCACCATCCTGAAATTTCCAGTCCTGAATGTAACCGGAAAACAAATGCTATTGGGTGGAAGGGCAGCCAGGGTGGGTCTTCAGTACCTTCTTTTAATCCGTTAAAAATACTGGGATAATTTTCCAAAAACACCATATGATAACTGAAACAAGGCATGCAACTATAGCGACTGAAAACAAAGAACATGTAGACCTAATGTTTACTAAAATAATAAAAATTAAATCCGGTCAAATATCCATAGACAAATGTCCCTTATCTTGGGCTTTCACCACTGCTGCAGCCACACACAAAACATCAGAGACATAACACAGGAATTAGGCATGAGGCCGATTACCTATGCTGTCATATCACCAGAAGGGTCCAGAAACTCTTTTGCCATGAGAACAGAGATGATTCTCTCTCTTCAATGACAAATGTTTATTTTATGACCATGATGCTAAAAAGTCTCTCTCTCAGATGCATACACGTGCGCACACACCCATGACTATCCTAGATCCACAATTCCAAGAGACATAGAAGCACTTTGACACCTGTCACACCTCCAGTTGTGTCAAAGCTCTGAACAAGAACTGTCCAGAGAGAGCTAAAACAATCGATGAAGTTAAGAGGGAGGGAGTGAAAAAGGAGTGAGATTAGTGGTGTCTTGCTGTGCGCTCACTGGAACGCTAGCAGGCTAATTGCTTGGAGACCAAAGCGAGGAGCTGGACAGCAGAGGGGAGCAAAAGGAATCAATGGTTAGAAGTTGAGGTGATGTATGCAGGGAGTGCATCTAACAGACTAGCCCTGCCTGAGGTCAAAGGGGGTAAATGTAACATATAACCCTGCCCTGCACTCCATAAGCAGCAATATATAATATAATGGGGATTCCTCTTTGGATGAAGGGTAGATGTTTGGTTTACCACGTGCAAGACAAAGGTTGTGTTAAAGCCCACTTCAGTCTAGAGCTTTAATCAGACCTGAAAGGTTGAGCCCAGCAATTCCTGGCTGGGACGACAAAATTCTGTCCAAACATTAGAGTTTATTTGGCCCGATTATTTTTTGCCAAATAGCCTACGTAGATATTGTCTTGATATTGTGATACAATCATAAAATACCAAAATAGTGAAATATCCAATTTACAAACTCAAAGCACATTAGTAGCCTATACTGTAGCCTGTAAAAAGGGTTTAAGTGATTAAAACAGAGAAAATACATTGCTTGTTTGTCATATATTACAATATCCAATACAATATCTAGTCTGTCTCATATGACCAATTAAATGTGGTCAGATTGGCCAGCCCTAATATGTCATATACAAGCAATGGTCACAGAGCTCTGTTCTGTTCACTATATTTCACAGAAGTTCATTGTCAAAGTCATTGAAATATTATTCTAATTTCTAGATGATCTGCAGGTCATGTGTTCCTCCCTAAAATATTATTTGGGTACTTCAATAGCCGCAATTTGCATCTCTAGATTTTGTTATAATGGGATGAATCTAGAGTTGCAATACCCTCCATTGACTCCGCACTCATCCACATTGCTTTTGCGATCTGTATTAAACAACATTAAACTCACCAACATTAAGCTGTAGGGAAAACTTGAATTGTCCTCTTTCAATCTGCAAAGCATTTGTTTCATAAAAATCCACCGTAGACATGTTATGAGCTACTTTCTGTCAAGAAATTGTGCAGATGATTATTTTTAATTTAAAGTGTTGGGGTCGCGCTGCTGCCTCCTGCATTATGTGTAAATTCGAAACAGGTGGTACGCAGGGCCGTTCAGTGACTTTGACGAGTGCTTCCAAACTCGAACACTTAAAAAAAGAATCACCTGCACAGAATTTATTGACATAAAGTAGCTCATAACATGTCTACGGTGTATTTTTTATGGAACAAACGCTTTGCAGATTGAAAGAGAATAATTCAAGCTTGGCCTACAGCTGCAATGTTGGCGAGTTTAACATTGTTTAATACAAGCAGATCGCAGATGCAAATTGGATGAATGGGGAGTCAATGGAGGGTATTGCAACTCTAGATTCATCCCATTATGAAAAAAATCGAGAGTTGCAAATTGCGGCTTGTGCTGATCTATAGTAAGGTAACTTTAATTATATTTATCCTCTGCATGTGCAGGCCCAATATGCTGTTCTAGGCCAATTATCCTCGTTTACCAGCAGTTTCATAACAATAATTGATTCATAAAATCAACTCAAAATCATTACAAACAAAGTCTTTCATTTTGTAATCGATGTGTGTGTGCGTAAGAGTGGTTGAACCAAAAACAGAATCTCATGGCGCATTCATTCTGCTACGCACACCTGTGGCTTGATGGCGACATACCCAGCAAGCACATGTAACCCCCACCTGTATCCCACTCTGCGTATTATGGTGGACGCTTTGTTCTAGGTCCGTTAAAGCTGTTATGTTCGATGTACAATGACCAGTGACACATCAGACGACACAGTAACTTTTGTTGAGTAACCTCTTGGCACCCTTTTAGTATTTTTTAGCAGCTGTAGATAGTGCACATGAAATACATACAAATAAACAATGGTACATTAGCCGGCATGAACAATAACCCCCAAAATAAAAATAGAAAATAAATGTCTTTAAGTGAAGTCACTTTTTAGAGCTTTGTACTCCCATTATTGTCTCCACCAGGCCGAAGGCATGTGGGGAGAGTATGTTTTGCACTCCGTCCGTCCGTGTGTCCGTCCGTGTGTCCGTGTGTCCGTCCGTCCGTTAGCAGCTAATCTCGGCCACCGTTAACCCGGTCGATGCCAAATTTTGCACACACACTCCCTGGATGCCAACGATGAACCTCTGCCCCAAACTTTCCAGAACGGCCTGTTATAGCGCCACCAGGAGGCCGCTTTGTGCAAAACAAGTTTTTGCACAGTACACCTACAGATTTTGTCCAAACATCACGTAAATTGGTACACAGTCTCTCTAGAGCCATTCAACGAAACGGGTCTTTCAGATTTCTCAGACTCCATCCTGATTGGTTAAGATTGGCTTCCAAAGTTCACAGGAGTGCTCAGTTTCAAACAAAATGCTGCAAATCATGAACACATCGCATGATTTCCTTGAAATTGTGCACCCACATTCCCACTAGGCCGAGGACTAAATGCCACATGAACAATTTCAACTCAGCCTCAAGGTGGCGCTATAACTGGCCGAAAAGTGTTTTTACCTCTAACTGCACGAATCTGTGGATCACTTTGTATGCCAACTCCCTAGAGGCCAAGGAAAAACCTTTGTCTGGAATTTTTCACATCTGCTCTTTATAGCGCCACCAGGAGGCCCACATATGTAAAACACATTTTCTATTATTACTCCTTCAGATTTTATCCAAATTTCACGCAAATCGGTACACATGATCCCCATAGTCATGTGATCAACACAGGTTTGTTTGATTTCTCATATTCCATCCTGATTGGCCACGATTGGCTCCTACAGTTTTCAGGAGTAGCAAATGGCCACAACTCCTCACGAGTCAACGCAGCGTCCGATTGCGATGAAACTGTGCACGCATATTCCCACTAGGCTGAGGAAGAATCCTGGTGGAGACCTGTGCCGATTGGCACTTTATCTAGTTGGGTCTAAAGTCAAGTCAATAGTTCGTTGGGATCAGACTGATCAGGTCTGACTATGATCCTGAGTTCCACACAGACTTAGTCGGTGTGATCAATGTTCGTTGGAGTGCACTCTTAATTCACGCGTTCGGGTCAGCACCAGTCGGCTGACTGGCACAATCCTACCATCAACAGACCGGCCGTCTGCTGTCTGAGAACGTGGTTGATGCAGATCTGGGTCCTGGAATCATCAAACTGGGTAGCTCGCCATCAACTACGTCTCCAGGGTTACTGGGTCTCCAGGGATACTGGTTTCCAGGAATACTGGTCTCCAGGGATCTTCAACCTCATCAAAAAACCTGACCTGTATTTGAAACAGGTCTTTTAGTTCTATAATCTAACTCTATATGAATTAAATCCCTTCAAGTGTCTCTATCATGATCTTTTGTAACAACCTTTTTTATCTCAATATCAACTGAGTATTGCGGAATGCAAATACTCTATGAACTCAGTTTTTAACTCTAAACCCGAATACCATATGAAATGAATTTTTAGAATTATATCTTCACATACAGTCACATATGCTTGGCATATTTTTAACCAATAACTGGTTGAATACAAAATAAAAGTATTAAACTGCTTCAGATTAACCATTATATCAACATACAAAAATATCAAATAAATCTTATTAATCATGAACTCAAAATTACATTTAGTGCTAAATAAAATACATAGTGCTTTTCTGTCATAATAAAGCACACAAAGGCACTAATTAACTCTCACTGTGTTTAACACATACTGATAATATAAATAGAATACCTCCTGTCATTTACTAGCATGTATGACCAAAACATGTGGAATGCACCTTTAAAATGCATTTGCACCATAAGAAGTAATTGTAAAATTTCCCATGTCAAATCAAATCCCGTTTTTGTGCAGTTAGTACAATAACAGTAAAATATTATATTTCCCACAACACTAGTAAGTTACAACAACATTTCAACAGCCATAGCCCTGTAAACATGACTCTCGTATTCATACGAGTCATGACGCAACTTCACCCTGGTTTTTGCAGACGCTACATTTACAAATAATTAAAATATATAAACATTCGCATTTCAAATATAAAGTACTCACAAAGTGTCCCGCGGGTGTTAGTAGCAGCGCCAGCGATTAGAATTTCTGCATCCCGCGTTGTTTAATAAAAAGCATTTTTATCCGAGGTGATATTTTGCCATTGGCTTTCAACTACGCGCCCCTATCGGTCGGGAGGAGGGTGGCACTCGGTGTGTTCGATATAGGTACGCTGACCGCCCTGCCAATACAGACTAATAGGCGAGTGCGTTCCCGGTGTGCAACTGTGGATTTCCCAAACGAACCCCGTTTGAAAAAAGTAGCCGGAGAGCTCGGACAAAAATGCTTTTTATTAAAGAACGCGGGACACAGCAATTCTAATCGCTCGCACTGCTACTAACTAACACCCGTGGGACACTTTGTGAGTACTTTATATTTGAAATCTGAATGTTTATATATACGGAAATCTTGTAAATGCAGCGACTGCAAAAAACAGGGCAAAGTAACTGCATGACTGTCATGATAATTATCATGGCAGTCATGTTCCAGGGCTACAACAGCCACAGAAATCTGAATCCCCCCCACCCCATTTCCCTCACTGTATATTGTATATTTTCCCAGTGCTTGTATATTTTCCCTTTTTTGCTTCCCATATGATGAATTCCTGTTCTGTTCTTTAGCTACATAGAAATGTCTATTTGTATGTCTCTAAATGGTTGTATGTCCTTAAATGTTTTGATGAATTGAACAATGTGGACCCTGTTGTAAACAAGTGTAATGCTTAATTGGGTCGTCCACTCACAGTTGACAGTAGCCCCTTTCGGGACCCTACGTAAAACTTTTCTGATATTTTGTTGAGTTTTACGTTGGGTCCCTGCTCGCTACTGTACTTTCGTATGGAAATTCCTATATGCGGATATGGAGATTCTCTCTAAAATAGGACCCGCGGCATGTGACGCCATTATTTTCCTTGAGTTATTCTGAATTCGGTAACTTTAAGTAGCTATACATCCAGCTGCGAATATCTCCTGTGGCGCGGAAGCCGTTAAGTATTTTTAATCTTTGTTTGACCGATTTGGTCGCTTTATTTCTTCTTGTTTGTTTACCGTTTATTGTACCGCCTCCCGGTGTGCGGTTGGCTTGTGAGGCTACGTCCCTGCCTCTGATCTGCTGTGTCATAGCTATAGCGCCACTAGCTAGCCAGATAGGCGGTACAATGAGGTGTCAATAAACAATTTACAATTTACAATTTAGGCATTTAGCAGACGCTCTTAATCCAGAGCGACTTACATTTAGGCAAGAACAAAAGCATGGGAATACATCACATAAAAGCATTTATCATGAAACATGCGTAAGATAAGAAGGTAACAGTGGAATATCTATATGATGAAACTATACATACACTATACATAATAAACTATACATATTCACTACTATGCTATACATATGTACTATGGCGTGCTATGACTATATACAATACAATTATAGTGCTGTCTACATAACATGCTATAAGTCTGTGTCAAATGCTATCTAAGCCAACAGAAATGCTATGTAAGGGGTTAGGGTAAGTGCTATGGGCCATGATGGAGTCTGAAAAGGTGGGTTTTCAGGCTACGGCGGAAGATTGGGAGTGATGCTGCAGTTCTGACTGCAATGGGAAGTGCATTCCACAGTTTTGGAGCCAGAAGGGAGAAGAGTTTGGGACGTGTGGAGCGTTGTCCCGGCGTTTTTAGTGAGGGTACTTCCAGTTTCCCTGCGTTGGCTGATCTGAGTGCGCGGGAGGGTTTGTAGGGTTCAATCATACTTGTAAGATATGGGGGAGCCATACCTTTGGTTGCTTTGAATGCCAGCATCAGAGTTTTGTATTCTGTGCGGGCAGCGACCGGGAGCCAGTGGAGGGAGCGGAGCAGGGGGGAGACATGTGAGAATTTTGGCTGGTTGAAGACCAAGCGAGCTGCTGCATTTTGGATCAGCTGGAGAGGCTTAAGTGCACATGCTGGTAGGCCAGTAAGGAGGGAGTTACAATAGTCGAGTTTTGACAAGACTGTTGTCTGGATTAGGAGCTGGGCTGAAGGAACAAGGAAGGAAAAGAAGAATCCAAGCTTCCAAATCGGGCAAACATATATTAAAAATACTTAACGGCTTCCGCGCCACAGGAGATATTCGCAAAGGTATGTATGTGTACTTATAGCCTACTTTACATATTCAGAAAGCCTCATACTGAAGAATATCGTCAAAGAGCGCGGGGAGGCGTTTTAACATGTAAACATGAGCCAGTAAATGTTTTAATCAGGTGGCATGGACGACGTGGAACAGGACCCAATGCACTGGGTCGAACAAATGTCAGAAACTTCAGTAGCATTTGGGTTCTGCTTGGAGGGCTAAGTTGACAGTCTTTGTATTGAGTTTGTGCTTAAAATGTACTGTAAATTCTACAAACTGTTAATAAATATTTCAATCAATCAAAAAACAGATATCTCACAGAATCACATCCAATGTTCCAGTACTGAGCGACGTCAGGACTCAACTCTCACAACAGGGGTTTGCCTGTATAAAACAGGGTGCTATCTGTTAGCATCATGTATGAAAGACGTTAGCATTAGCTAGTTAGCAAAACATGTCAGTGTGTTGGTTTGTTTATTGTTTAACGTTTGGTTCACACACCAAACGGCTGCAGGATTCTCCCCTGGCAAGGCTAACATACAGCACCACACTGTAGCCACAGCTGGTGTATCTGTTCTGTTATGTATATCGGTTTTATGAACGTAATCTGTCTCAGTAGATTCACTGCTGCTTCCATGCATTCGCGCCAACGTGAAAGAGGAAGTGTAGACGTGGTGACGTCACTTTCAGCTGCGCTGTTGTGATATGCTTGTAAAAAGCAGTGCTACCCTCTAGTGTTGCTTCCAAGTATACCTCATGAACAACTAAACCGTTGAGTATTATTATTTTGAGGTAGGTTCTTTTGTACATGTTTTTAAATAAAACAATACCTTATAATGAATTTCAATACAAATAAAATAATAGCTTGGTTAACCTTGTTAACTCTTCTAGCTTGTAAGCTGGGTTTTCCACCTGGGTCGACGACAGAGTACAGCATCTTGCAATGGGTCTGGTCCACAAGATTCGATACACCACCAAGATACCCATGTACCTGTCTAAATACTTCCTTAATGTAAACGAAGTCCACACCCACAACACCAGAGGGACTAAATTATTTTCGCTCCTATGCCACCAAAATGTGGAACGCCCTACCAACAGTCATTAAGACATGTGAATCCCTTGACTCCTTCAAAACCGCTCTCAAAGGGCACCTACGGATGGCTGCAATTCGAAACTGGCCTCTGTAAAATCTGAATCCCCCCCACCCCCCCATTTTCCCTCACTGTATATTGTATCCTTTCCCTTTTTTGCTTCCCATATGATGAATTCCTGTTCTGTACTTTAGCTACATAGAAATGTCTATTTGTATGTCTCTAAATGTCTGTATGTCTTTAAATGTTTTGATGAATTGAACAATGTGGACCCTGTTGTAAACAAGTGTAATGCTTAATTGGGTCTCACAGTTGACAGTCTTTGTATTGAGTTTGTGCTTAAAATGTACTGTAAATTCTACAAACTGTTAATAAATATTTCAATCAATCAAAAAAAGTTACACACGGTTAGGACCTGGACGAATTAGTGACATCTTGATTGTGGCCAGACCAAGTCAAACCAAGACTAGTCAGATCTGGCCCAGAATATCACCTGATTTCAACCAACATACATTCTGCCCACTAAGACGGATGTCCCTGGATGAATCAGAGAGAATCCGATCGAGGCCAGATCAACTTAAGTCAGATCTGCCACAGCATAAGCTATATTATTTCAACTGGTGAAGATGTCCTGTAAATGACGTAAAGATCATCCCCAGATCTGGCCTAGTCCTGAACGTCACAATGTCATCATGGCGTCATTTGGCTTGCTGGGTAATTATCCAAGGCGACCAGTAGGGGCGACATTTAGTCAAGAAATATAAAATTAAATCTGCAGAGGCCCAATATTGTTAATTCTCCCTCCATTTGTTTTCATGTATGATGGAAATTTCACGAGTTCATTGTAGTCACATCTTCGGTCAGTGTCAAAGTCTGTTGCACACCAATAAGGTTTGAAGCAAAGAGGGAGCATTTTCAGTTTAAATTAATTCCACAAAGCAGCCAGATGGCTATTCATTTATCTGTCAAATTGTATTCCTGCAGAACAGATGGCAATGGAATTTAGTTTGGAGACAATTAAATCTATCTATAAAAAAACAAATACAAATAAATGGTGTGTGTGTGTGTGTGTGTGTGTGTGTGTGTGAGTGTGAGTGTGTGTGTGTGTGTGTGTGTGTGTGTGTGTGTGTGTGTGTGTGTGTGTGTGTGTGTGTGTGTGTGTGTGTGTGTGTGCGTGCGTGCGTGCGTGCGTGCGTGCGTGCGTGCATATGTGTGTGCTTATGTTTGCTTAGTACACATTAGCATGAACCCAATATACTTTACACAACACAGATGAGCCAAGCCAAGCCATGAAAGAAGAAAAAAAACAGTTAAAAAAATTCCTGAAATAAATGTCAGAGCTGAAATTGACATTAAATATGAAATAAATGCTTAAATATGTAGCTAGGTGTAATGTTAGAGAGAGACCACAGAAGTGAACCTTTCAAGCCTGTTTTCTCAACTCGCTGTTTCTGCAAGACATTACTCTATAAGCCATATCTCCAAAACTAGTGGGTCAAACTGAACAACCAAGGCCTATGTCAATTTGAAGCTTGTCATTTTTAGCCTCGGTCAGAAATATAGTGATGGTCAGTATGCTTTGGGTGATAGCAGAGTAGAAGGACTTCATCAGGATTTTCTGTGACACCCTGCATTTCCGTAAGTGCCTGAGGGCATAACAGGCGCTGTCTCTGCGTCTTTGCCACAGACTCAGTGTACATCCTCCATGCCAGTTCCTTGTAGAGATGCAACGATGCTGATTTTTCAATTCCGATCCGATCCGATATATTCATTTTGAAATTTCCCGATATCCGATATTTGCAGATCCGATATTTGCTGTAGGCTACATAGCAAAACAAATAAATAAAAAAAAAATCAAAGAGGGGATGTTTATGGTTAAGTGTTTAACCTGTAAAAATAAGAATATGAACTGTTTAACCTGTAAACCTTAAGGGAATGGCAACCTGTTAATTAATACTATGTATTATTATTATGTGCAAAGGTAAATTTTTACCCCTAAAGTGATGCCTGCATGTAACCTGTTAATTCATTCTATGGTTTATTAATAATAATAATAATAGTAATTATTATTATTGCTATATACACATGGTACCTTTTTCAAATCCGATCTCCGATACATTAATTAAGCTGGATCGGAGGCCGATACCGATATAATATCGGATCGGTTGCATCTCTAGTTCCTTGATGATGTACAGCAAGGTACACTCTCTCCTCTGGTGACCCAGCGATCAAAGAGGGCCGTGTAGGACTTCTATCGATTCCCGCAGAAGTCCATCATTATTCTTCAGCAAGAGGCAGTTGTCTTGGCATGCCTGTGAGAGCACTGCCACATCCTCCATGACCTCTTCTAGTCATTTGAGATCATGCCCAGCCCACCACCAGTGTGTCATCAGCAAACTTGGCCATAACCTTAATGGAGAGAGAATGACATAAAAAAATGTCAAAGGTAGAATAAGCGTAACAATGAAATATCAACTTAAGCTTGTACTGTATTATTACAAGATGGAATGCCCATAATAAAGATCTGGCTTATCTCCTTCTCTGTCCTCCCCTCACTCGTGAACAAGACCCCGAGATACTTAAACACCTTCACCTGGGGTAATGTCTCATTCCATACCCGGACTCTGCACAATCCATCGGTTTCCTGCTGAGAACCATGGCTTCAGATTTGGAGATGCTGATCCTCATCCCATCCGCCATACACTCAACTGCAACCAGTCCAGTTAGAGCTGAAGAAAGGTCTTGGACCGATGGCGCCATCAGGACCACATCATCTGCAAAAAGCAGTGAAGCAACCCTTATCTCACCGAGCCGTATACCCTCTCTGCCACGACTTCGCCTTGAGATCCTCACCGAGCCGTATACCCTCTCCGCCACGACTTCACCTTGAGATCCTCACCGAGCCGTATACCCTCTCTGCCACGACTTCGCCTTGAGATCCTGTCCATGAGATCCTGTCCATGAAACAGGATAGGTGTGCAGCCCTGGCGGAGGCCAACCCCCACCGGAAACGAATCTGACATACTCCCAAGCACACGGACACAGCTCTCTCATATATATATATATATATATATATATAGAGAGAGACAACAACTTGTCTTCCGCAACAACAGCTATTTATAACTCTTCACAGATCTTGAAAGTGCAGATGTCACAATCTTTTTCATGGAGTTTGAAGTTCTGAAAGGAGACAGATTGTGAGTGTTGCCAAATCCGTGGCTCAGCTCTCTCCCTTACTATGACAGGGACTGGCAACAGAGATTGTACATCAAAAATCTGTTTTAATAACACTGAATAAGACAATCCCTCCCCCCAAAATAATAAATTAAACAAACTACAGACGAAAAGATGATTAGACGATTAGTGCTCACACAATTCAGTATGTGTTAGATGTCATCTAGTAGTCCATGAATCATATTTTTTATTAAATCTTTTCAACACATTTACCTCACAATAACTGGTATCATGTTGATAACCTTTGGGTGTGTAGATAAACATGCAAAACCCCACCTGAACTTAAATAACCCTCGTATGTACTTCAAATAGCAATGGAAAAGGTAAAGTGGTTCATCAATTTTTATCAAAACTCAGCAACACGCCTTATCAAGTGTTACAGTAGGTGCACAATAATCAGACCTCAAAACGAACACAAACACTATCAAAGCCATGATTAACAAGGACACATCTTCTTTCCAATGTTGTACATCCATTCTTGTTATTTGATCACATTCAAGTTGACTATATGATCTAGGAGCTCAGATGTGCCAGACAAAAAATAAATGATTTGTCTGTAACTTATCCTGAGCCATTGTTGGCTTATATAAACAGAACACCTTCATATGTCAGTGATGCCTCCAGAAGCAGCACTAACATGTCCCGCAGCTACCATGGCCCTGCAGGAAATCACAATTAGCATGGGAAGGTCCAAGTTAAAGGGTCATGGGTCATATGGTGGGCAGGTAAGCCCATGAAATGAAAACCAATCCTGAGTTAGCAGGAATCTGCAAGATACGCACCACTGAAGGCACTTCTTAAACAACAGTGCTTCTCTTCTAAGTAATTCAATATCAAGTAGCCTTCCACACAGGAAGGACTTAAATTTCTGTACTGTCTGTTTTTTCTTTAGTTCTCAAAGCAAGCAGCAGAGCCTAATGTATAATATCTGCACAACGACAGACAGAAGGGCTTTTGGTGAAGATAGAGTATAGTGAACCCTCAGCAACAGTAAATGGCTCACATCTTAAGGGGAGTTTGGATAACAGAATCTAAACTCAAACCCCAATAAACATTAAATCAGACAAACAAAACTAACACCTACGTCCCGCATAAATTATAATAAAAAAGCACATCTTTTTTTTTTAATACAAACAATCGGAAGCCTGCAGTCCTAGGCTCCATTTTCAGTCTGGAACAGCTCCATTTTCAGTCATTTTCAGTTTTAGAGCTGGAGAGAAGGCTAAGAAATGGCACCCAGAACTGCCTCTCGGCACAGTCCACTGTGGCAGATCATTTGATTGGTCGGTTGGTTTGTCAGTGTGTGTTGTCATCATTATGTGTGTTCAGGAACAGCGTTCAGCCCTGATTTGTTGGGGGATAGAGCATGGCAGGCCAGCTGACAGGGCAGCGGTGTGTGTGTTTGTGTCTGCACGTGTACGTGTACGTATGTGTGTGTGTGTTGGAGCACAGAGTTTAATCGTCGTCGCCTCCTCCATACATGTCCGCCAGCTTTTTGAAGCGGGGGCCCCAGTCGTTGAGGTAGTCATAGTCTTGGTCTCCTGTGCTGGTGGAGTTGAGGGAGCTGACGGAGCCGGCGGTGGAGCCGCCGCCCTCGTAGTCGAACACCAGCAGGGAGTCGTAGGGAGGGGCCGTGGGGTCGTTGTCCGCTGCTCGTAGACCCTTGGACGGCACAGAGAGAAAGGAACACAGCCATCAGTATCCACCAGGCTATGAGAAACAAGAATTAGAGCATTGAGGCGATTGCACCGCTGTTCCGACTGATATGTCTGGGTCCATCGGCTGGAACTATAGTGCTCCAGGAGGACCAACAAAAATACATGCACACGACAGTTTTTACAAAATATCATTGTTTGTATCTTTCTTTCTTTTTTTTATGATCAGTACTTTATTTAGATTTTTTACAAAAACAGAAAATACTAACACAACAACAACAACAGCATACGTATTCATGGACATTATGTATGAACACAGAAACATAATATAAAACAAGGATAGACAAGATAAACAAATTAAAATACATATAAATTAAATTAAAAGTTTAAAATAGTTTACACGACCAAACACGCAGCATCATCAACCGTATCATAATACAATACAATAAACAATCAAGAGGGCATTGCCTGACCATGGATCACACCAAAGGACCTGCAACATGACTGAGGAACATGTTCCACTTCGAATCATATTTATCCAACTGATTATTCATCTTAAAGGATAACCTCTCCAAAGCAGCCACAATACCAAGCTGAGTGAACCAGCTGGAGGTAAATCCTCAGACTTTCATTCCTTAACAATGATTTTCCTGCCCACCATTAATGCTGTATGAATTCAGTCAGGTGCGGGGAGGTGTTTTAATGGCGATGGATCACTCAGAATAACTTTGAGAGCCGGTGTATAAGGAATATCCTGGTTTGTGATTTGCATTATATTCTCTTGAATAGCACACCATAGCGTCTGTACCCTAGGGCATTGTTTGTATCTTTCTTTGAGTGTTACACTAGACACAAAGTATACCTTTCAAAACTATCAGGTAGAAATCGAGGATGTTACCGTGATGTTACCGTAGATTTCCTGCCAAACCGTTTCATATTTGATATAAAGCTTTATGTACAAGATAGGTATATCTGATATCTTAGCTAGTGTGTAGTAGGGCATTAACATAAAAATCGATTTGTCGACTAGTCGACTAGCAAAACGGTAGTTGACACTGTAAATCAAAAATCCAGTAATCGTTAATATTATTTTTTATTAAATCTTTATTAAATCTTTATTAAATGCTTTTCTACAGCAGACATGCAGCTGTGAGCTCTGTTGTTTTGTTGGTAGTTCGCCAACTTCAGTACTAATCCATTCCTGGCTGATTGTTTTCATATCATATACAAGCCTACTGTACGTGGGTTTTGCCGTCACCCTCACTCGTGTAGGTGCGGTGGGCGGCTGACCGGTGGTGGCACTAGCAGAATTCAAGACAGATTTTCTTTGGGAAAAGCATATGCAATATGCCTCATAGGCTCATACGCTCAATGGGGACAACTACAGTGTGTAAATACTTTTACTATTGGTGAGTTTATTACTGTAGTTTGTTCAACAAGTTAGATTGGAGACGTGTCGTCGTGTCGTCCGGTACAGTAAAGTATAGCAGGAGTTCCTCCTCACTCTGCTCAATATTATCCAGTTTGGTGACAGTCAAACTATAGTAGCTCTTGCCGTGATTTCATGTTTCTTAATGCTTATCCAACACAAGTGCAGGCGTGCCGCATTATTAAAAACAAACAGCTATGCCGCACGATCATAGTTATAATAGTCGCGATGGAGTTAAGTAGTTGATCATCTGATTCATAGCCTGGCAGCCTGCTAGCTAGCAAACCTAGTATGTAATCATAACCTCCTCCTAGCTTGTAGCTCCTTCTAAAAACCAAAGGAACTGTGGTTGTAATTTGTTGTTGAACATTTAGGGTTGTATGAAAAACATCGCATTGTTCATTCCTCCTCCTCCCCGCTCGTCTCCACCCCCCAACTGAACAAACATTGTGAACAACGTAACATGCTATGCTGCTCCGTAGAAAGGTCTTGCGCATCAAAAATAGCAGATCTACAAGCTCACAACGAGTTCATCTGTGAGTCATTGTGGACTTGCAACTTTGACTTGAAACAGTTGAGCTAATTTCGCCAATCAGAGCGGCATTCAGCGTAATCTAGTAAGAGAGTGGCGACACTAGCGTTGACTCCCACTGTAATAATGGAATGCGGAAGTGCTCAAACTATCTCAATGGGATAGTTCCAATGTTTGGAACTATAGTCCATAGGTACCCGCTTTGCGGTGAAATCAAAGTGTGTCGACACTCTCTTACTATTCCACTCGGCCTGCATTCACCGGCTCTGTTTTGCAGTTAATCTTTCACTCGCTGGCTGTTTCAGAACACAATGTTTTAATGCTTGATTGGATGGAAAAAATATAATATTTTACCGCCGACTAATCGACTATATATCGATTTTGATGGTAGTCGAGTCGACTATCAAAAATCACGTTTGGTTAATGCCCTAGTGTGTAGTAGGGATAGTATGCAAAATATCGTACTTGGCATAGAAAGAGTTAGGCTCACCTCATGGATGAAGTCTCCTATGTCTCCAGGGTGGGGGATGAGAGGCCTGATGGGATACTGTGACTCAGGGATGATGGGGCGTTCGTCCACCCTGCGGACACCTGGAGGCTTACTGATGATGTGTTCCAGAGAGTCTGGCTGCTGAAGCTGGCTCAGGTCATAGTCCTGTCACAGGGAAACAGCTGGATCAATGTTGCTTATTGAGACAGATGCTACTGTAGATATGTCATTTAGCCCGGGAACGATGCAAGTTGGGAATGCATGCCCCATCTCATTATATAATTCCTCCACCACCACACCTGGTGTTGACTGACATGGGTTAATTTCCCTTCATTCAGGGATTTTGCTCAGGATACAAGCTCTATACTAAATGCTTGTAATACTTGTAAATTGTGTGCCCAGGTGTTCCAACGAGGAGTGTGTACCCAGGTGTTCCTAATGAGGAGTGTTTACCCAGGTGTTCCAATGAGGAGTGTGTACCCAGGTGTTCCAACGAGGAGTGTGTACCCACCTGGTCCTCCTCGCCTCCTCCCTCCTCGTCGTATTTCAGGATGTTATCTCGGACGTCGTCCTCAGGATCGATGAGAAGCTGCTTCGTCTGCCTCTCCTTTTCTCTGCGCTTCATCCACACCACGAACAGAAGCACCATACCTGTAGGACACAGCCATCATGTTTAACTTCAACCAGGTGGTCCACACTGCTACAAAACACCATCATACTTATCGAAAGAAAACGACACTCAAAAGTCTACCTTTAAAAATATGAAGGTGAAAGGAGTGATTTGTACGCACGCAGTATGGCTACAGTTGCAGCTGTACATACTGTACATCTGTTTAAAAATCCCATGAGTGCTGCAACACATGGGAACAAAGGAACCCGGCAGCATAATGTGTTTGTAGAGACTTGTATGTCAACAGATGCAGGAGAGGATTCCCATGGCCGAGGCATTCATCTATAATACCAACTACTGTACAGTTTATGTGGTACCACCTGCTGAATGTTTTATGAGGTCCCAACATAATCTGCTTGGGAGAGATGCCAATCAAATAAAATCAATGGCAGTTTTGACACTATGGCTGTGTGTGACTGTGTGTGCGTGCATGCATGCGTGCATGTGTGTGTGTGTGTGTGTGTGTGTGTGTGTGTGTGTGTGTGTGTGTGTGTGTGTGTGTGTACTTACTGAGAAGAATGATGATGCAGATAAGTATAGAAATGATGGCTCCAGTGCCCAGCCCGGCTGCAGCCACAGCCCCCAGGGTGGTACAGTCTCCGTTCTCATCGCAGGGGCACACCTTCAACCTGATGATAGACCTATTGGACAGGGGAGGGTTCCCCGAATCCGACACGACTACAGGGACCTCGTACATCCCCGGCTCCAAATACACCTGGTACCGCAGACCCAAACGGGCATAGTCCCCTGTGATGAGAGAGAGAGAGAGAGAGAGAGAGAGAGAGAGAGAGAGAGAGAGAGAGAGAGACAGAGAGAGAGAGACAGAGACAGAGACAGAGAGAGAGAGAGAGAGAGAGAGAGAGAGAGACAGAGACAGAGAGAGAGAGAGAGAGAGAGAGAGAGATAGTTGCTACCGATGAAAATAACACACATTCATTCAAACAATGGTCATTTGGTATTAAAACAACAACTGGCATATTAGTTATTATTCTGGGGAAAGCGTGTCACAGCTACAATAAATGCTTCGGTGTAAGAAAGATTAAACTCTCCTAACTCAGATGCAATACTTCATGAAAGTAAACATTTTGGCAGACAAGCTGTCTTCTATAATAGGAAGAAAAAGAACGGATAGACAGAGCTTTATTGATCCCATGGCAGACATTCAGTTGTCATCGCAGAAGCAGCACGTCTGCCAGAACTATGTCTTTAATACTAAAGTATTGCATTGGAGTTATACGTTTGCAGCATCTCCCTTAGACCTTAGCTGGTGTTCCTGATAATTCCAGCTCATCAACAGGAGCACGCCTCTACTTTCTTCCGCAAGGTATGCTTATAAAAGGATCGCACTGTGGAGCACTTCAATACAGATCCTATAACTTGTTCTGGTATGAGTATCTGGTACTAGTACAGCCATATACTGTATATATGATCCTCTGCCTACGACCTCTCCTCACCGTTGATCCGGGTTATGGTCCAGTTACGCCGAGCGCTGGAGGGGAAGCTGGGCAGCTCGAAGACGAAGGGTCCAGCGTTGGGCTCGATGTCGGCGTCGACGGCCGTGATGTTGACCCCGTTGGCATTCCTGTTCACCCGCTCACAGATCTGAGCCTCCTTGGGTACCAGCGCCGGGGGGTTGTCATTAATATCTATCAGGTATATCTGCAGAGTGCCCGTCCCGCTGGCTGCAGGAGAGCCTGGAAGCATGAATGAGAGCAGGAGGAGAATATGAGGTCCACAAGAATACAATGGAAGGGATTGATGGAGAAGGAAGCGGAGAGAATGAGACGGCCCAGCGAAGGAAGGCAGGGGGAAATGGACGGGTGGATGAGATGAAGAGAAGGAACAGAGAGGAGAGGGAAGAGTAGGGCAGAGAAAACAACAATACAGTCATACTGTATAGTGAACGAGAAGCTCTGCTCCAGATGGAAGTTGAGAGTGTGTATTTGTCAAATGAGAGAGATGGAAGAGAGAGGCCAGAGGAGAATTTCTGTTTTCCACCTCTGCTCTTCCCACTCTGTCAGCAGCGATACATGCACAACACAGCCGAACACCCAGAGAGGCACAGATGTTCAGTAATGATGACTAACACAGTAAAAGAAGTCCACGTGTGGGTGGACAACATACGATTTCTGATACTTCTTAGAGTTCACATACACTGTGCAAATGAACATTCCCACACAGACCAATCTTGAGGTCATTTACATTGATTAGGCAGAAAAAAAGCATTTTGGAAGAATCAGATTAATAAAGCCTCCAGCATTGAGGGAGTAAGAAAGCAGTTTGTGTGGGCTGTCTCAGAATTAGTGATTTGTGAGCGGCAGAGCTGTTTATTGAGCGTGTGTCAGGGGTTGGCAACCCTTGGCTGCCTTCAATTAACAATAATTTCCCCACCACGCCCCACCAAGCCAGAGGGGAACTATCCCAAGAACCCACCCTGTGGCTGAGATAAGGGCTATTTCATTAGAGAGCGAGAGAGAGAGAGAAAGAAAGAGAGAGAGAGAGAGAGAGACTGACTGACTCCAGGTTGTAAGGATGCACGCACGCACGCACGCACACACACACACACACACACACACACACACACACACACACACACACACACACACACACACACACACACACACACACACACACACACACACACACACACACACACGCACGCACGCACACATCTCAGCCAGGCATGGAGGACATGCAGCTTGCTCAGCTGATAGGAGAATTATGTGGGCTTTAACAAGCTAAATAAATAATTATGTTTGTGTAAATTCCTGGAAAGGATTTGTATTAAGTTTCTCTTATTGGTGGCAGCTGAGCAATTTGAAAAGGTAGCTTATGTTCTTAAAAGACAAAACAACAACATACAGTAGGTGTGTGTGCTGTAGGTGTAAGGCAGATGGTGCAGGGACGTGATAATATGTCTCCTTCTCAGACTGTCCACCTGTATGTATCTCTGCTCTGTCCCTCCTCTCAGTCACATCACCACACTGTATGTATCTCTGCTCTGTCCCTCCTCTCAGTCACTCACCACCCTGTATGTATCTCTGCTCTGTCCCTCCTCTCAGTCACATCACCACCCTGTATGTATCTCTGCTCTGTCCCTCCTCTCAGTCACATCACCACCCTGTATGTATCTCTGCTCTGTCCCTGCTCTCAGTCACATCACCACCCTGTATGTATCTCTGCTCTGTCCCTCCTCTCAGTCACTCACCACCCTGTATGTATCTCTGCTCTGTCCCTCCTCTCAGTCACATCACCACCCTGTATGTATCTCTGCTCTGTCCCTCCTCTCAGTCACATCACCACCCTGTATGTATCTCTGCTCTGTCCCTGCTCTCAGTCACATCACCACCCTGTATGTATCTCTGCTCTGTCCCTCCTCTCAGTCACTCACCACCCTGTATGTATCTCTGCTCTGTCCCTCCTCTCAGTCACATCACCACCCTGTATGTATCTCTGCTCTGTCCCTCCTCTCAGTCACTCACCACCCTGTATGTATCTCTGCTCTGTCCCTCCTCTCAGTCACTCACCACCCTGTATGTATCTCTGCTCTGTCCCTCCTCTCAGTCACTCACCACCCTGTATGTATCTCTGCTCTGTCCCTGCTCTCAGTCACATCACCACCCTGTATGTATCTCTGCTCTGTCCCTCCTCTCAGTCACTCACCACCCTGTATGTATCTCTGCTCTGTCCCTCCTCTCAGTCACTCACCACCCTGTATGTATCTCTGCTCTGTCCCTCCTCTCAGTCACTCACCACCCTGTATGTATCTCTGCTCTGTCCCTCCTCTCAGTCACATCACCACCCTGTATGTATCTCTGCTCTGTCCCTCCTCTCAGTCACATCACCACCCCTCCATGTCTTACTACAATCCCCTCTCACATTATGATGGCTGACACTCCAACACCCACACAGTCTGCTGCAATCACACAGATACATAAGCATAAACCTAAGCATAAACACAGTCTCAAACAAATGTTGGCACAAAATCATATACTGCATATCATGAAACAAAGATGTGCACATGCACTCACAGGCGCAGGCGCACGCACGCACACACACACACACACACACACACACACACACACACACACACACACACACACACACACACACACACACACACACACACACACACACACACACACACACACACACACACACACACACACACACACACACACACACAGTGAGTGGTGATTCACACCCATCCCAACTCGAGGTAAACACACCAGTGCACTGCACGTCACTGATAAAGCACTTTTGGAGAGAAAAAAGCATTGCTTCTTGCTTAAGGAAAAAACAATGATTGAGTTTGTGCTCGGCTAAGCTAAGGATCAGTATGGATTCATGGCTGCCAGCTCTAAGCCAGCTGTACTTCTCTCTGAACCAGAGCCAGCGAGCCCAGACTCCATGTCCTCCATGGTTCTAGAGACACACAAAGTTCAGTCTGGAGTTTGGTTTTGGCACTGATTAATGAACTGCACTTTCATACAGAGAGAGAAAGGATAAAGGTTGTATGGAAATGAGAAGGATAAGAAGAAGCACTCCTGTATAGGAGTGGAATGGAACACTGTAAGAGGCTTCTTACCATTGTCGGTGGCCAGGAAGGTGGCTTCATAGATATTGTTTTTGACATAGATGGACTCTCGGTCCAGGGTTGCCGTGGTAACGATCTGACCGTTGGTTCTGTTGATGGCCAACCAGTCTGCAGGGTCGTTCATCTTTGAATACCTGAGTGTGCACAGGGACACATCAATAGAGAAGTTACTAACACACCAAATACATTTCCTTTCATGCTATGTGTCTCACATACCACCAAGCACATACACATGTCGCTAGACGCCCACACATAAACACCTATACAAATCCACCCACTGACCTCCACACAGTTCACAGTTCACTGTCCAGAGTCTGCAGCTTACAGTCAATTTCACCTAATTTTAGTATCCCCTGTATAACGCAATGAAGCCAGTTACCTCATCTGTTAAAGGACCTATAACATAAAATTCAACTTTTTCCATTTCTTTTGTGTTTTTGGGGCTCCCATATGTGTTTTCTATCCCCACAAATAACCAATTTTGAACAATCAGGCTTTCATATCATACAGGTGCTTTAATGGAAATTTCTCTCTGGAACAGCTCAACTGATTTTGGTCTCATCGTGATGTCATCAATGTCACCCTACTTTGTATAATTCCTCCTCTTCTTTAGTCTTCAGTTCCAAATTTGCATTTCCACTTTGTTTACAATGTCCACCATTGTTGATTTTCCAAGTTGGCATGTAATAGAAACAAGCCTGGTTTTATCTAGCATCAGTATTATAATGACTCAAATATTAAATAATCTGCATATCAGCACCCCCACCACCTCAGGACATTGTGGTACTGCATCTAAAACTGCTTTCAAAGTCCAGAAAGAAATGACAAGGACTGGTTATATCAGAGTGGTGATTGAGGCTCAAACCATTAGAAACTAGAAAATTCGCAATTTTAAAAAATTGCAGAGTGTGGTTGCCGCAGTGGCTTACATATGCCCCTCCCACTAGTATTGCCAGCCAATTACAATTTCAAGTCACGCCTTAGATCATGCGTAAGTAATTCGGAGGGGATTTAACCCCCGAAATTCATGTTTTTGCGACAAACGGTTACATTTCTCGCATTTGCGGCGCCCCCTATGGATGAAAATGGAATTGCTTTTAGAACTTGGTTGATTGAACCACCCCGGACATGTGATTGAAATTTGGGATGGATTGGACATTCCGTTCATGATTTATGGCATTTTTGTGATATAGGCCCCTCCTACTAACTTCGGAAGACGATTACGGCCGAACGATACGCACTTTCAAAATTCTGCGGCTCAGTTTTAATTGGATGGGTCCAGAGATCACGTGTGCCGATTTCTGTGAGATTTGAACGAAATCTGTAGGAGGAAAAGCAAAAAGTGTGTTTTGGACAAAATTCAAAATGGCGGAAAATCTATCATGGCGGAAATGGGCGTGGCCTATATGGGGAGATGCGTCATGACCCAAGGAATCCAGGGAAAAAATAATTTTGATTTTACGACCTACGGTTCAAGAGTTATAAGCCAAAAGGTAAAGTGGGCTGTTATAGCGCCACCATGAGGCCGACCTATAAAATTATAATTTTAATTAATTTGAGTGATAATTAAGAAATATCCCTAACAGTTTTGTAACTATAGTGATTACAGTCTCCGAGGAACAAATACTTTTATGTGAATTTTTGCCTTTTCCCATTCATGTCAATGGGGAAATTTAATTCACTAATAAATTCATATCAATTAAACTATACAACATTTCTCTTAACAAAATACACGCACACGATTCCCGATTTTTCCGGTCAATTTGACATATGGCTCAAGTGCGTACAGCGTACAGTGTGGGAGGTATAAAGCGTCAAAATAAAGACTACTCCAGTGAAAAAAAAATAATAATAATAATAACTAGAAAATTCGCAATTTAAAAAAATTGCAGAGTGTGGTTGCCGCAGTGGCTTACATATGCCCCTCCCAGTAGTATTGCCAGCCAATTACAATTTCAAGTCACGCCTTAGATCATGCGTAAGTAATTCGGAGGGGATTTAACCCCCGAAATTCATGTTTTTGCGACAAACGGTTACATTTCTTGCATTTGCGGCGCCCCCTATGGATGAAAATGGAATTGCTTTTAGAACTTGGTTGATTGAACCACCCCGGACATGTGATTGAAATTTGGGATGGATTGGACATTCCGTTCATGATTTATGGCATTTTTGTGATATAGGCCCCTCCTACTAACTTCGGAAGACGATTACGGCCGAACGATACGCACTTTCAAAATTCTGCGGCTCAGTTTTAATTGGATGGGTCCAGAGATCACGTGTGCCGATTTCTGTGAGATTTGAACGAAATCTGTAGGAGGAAAAGCAAAAAGTGTGTTTTGGACAAAATTCAAAATGGCGGAAAATCTATCATGGCGGAAATGGGCGTGGCCTATATGGGGAGATGCGTCATGACCCAAGGAATCCAGGGAAAAAATAATTTTGATTTTACGACCTACGGTTCAAGAGTTATAAGCCAAAAGGTAAAGTGGGCTGTTATAGCGCCACCATGAGGCCGACCTATAAAATTATAATTTTAATTAATTTGAGTGATAATTAAGAAATATCCCTAACAGTTTTGTAACTATAGTGATTACAGTCTCCGAGGAACAAATACTTTTATGTGAATTTTTGCCTTTTCCCATTCATGTCAATGGGGAAATTTAATTCACTAATAAATTCATATCAATTAAACTATACAACATTTCTCTTAACAAAATACACGCACACGATTCCCGATTTTTCCGGTCAATTTGACATATGGCTCAAGTGCGTACAGCGTACAGTGTGGGAGGTATAAAGCGTCAAAATAAAGACTACTCCAGTGAAAAAATAATAACTAGAAAGAGGCAATTCTGGGAAATTGCAAAGTGTGGTTGCCTACATCGCACCCGTCGAAAATGGAATCGCTTTTGGCTCTGCGTTGATTAAGCCACCCTCGACATGTGATTCATATTTGGGATGGATCGGACATTCCGTGCGTGAATTGTGGCATGTTTTGTAAAATAGGCCCCTCCCACTAACTTCGGAAGACGATTACGGCCGAACGATACAGATGATCTAAATTCTGACTGTGCTGTTTTAATCGGATAGGTCCGGAGATCATGTGTACCGACTTTTGTGAGATTTGGACAAAATCTGTAGGAGGAGGAGCAAAAAGTGTGTTTTGAACAAAATTCAAAATGGCGGGAAATCTATCTAGACGCAAATGGGCGTGGCCTATATGGGGAGATGTGTCATGACCCAAGGAATCCAGGGAAAAAATATCATTTATTTTACGACCTACGGTTCAAGAGTTATACCCCAAAAGGTAAAGTTGGCTGTTATAGCGCCACCATGAGGCCGACCCATCATGTTTTTGCAACAAACGGGTATAGGCCCATCCCAGTAATTTTGCCAGCCAATTACAATGTCAAGTCACCCTTTGTGATCATGCATAAGTCATTCAAAGGGGATTTCCCCCCCAAAATCGTGTTTTTGCAACAAACGGGTAATTGTTTTTGCAATTGTAGCGCCCCCTATGGATGGAAATGGAATTGCTTTTGGCTCTGTGTTGATTAGGCCATCCTAAACATGTGATTCAAATTTGGGGAGGATTGGACTTTCCGTTCGTGATTTGTGAATTTTTTTGTAAAATAGGCCCCTCCCACTAACTTTGGAAGCTGATTACGGACGAACGATATGGAATATCGAAATTCTGACTGTGCTGTTTTCATCGGATAGGTCCCGAGATCATGTGTACCGATTTCTGTGAGATTTGGACAAAATCTGTAGGAGGAGTAGCAAAAAGTGTGTTTTGAAGAAAATGCTAATTTGCTGCAAATTCGTTCTAGACGGAAATGGGCGTGGCCTATATGGGGAGATGCGTCATGACCCAAGGAATCCAGGGAAAAAAACATTTTGATTTTACGACCTACGGTTCAAGAGTTATACCCAAAAATGTAAAGTTGGCTGTTATAGCGCCACCATGAGGCCGACCGATATACTTCTAAGGTAATTAATTTTAGTAATTATTATGAATCTCTCCTCCAAGTCTTGTAAGTATAGCCCTTACGGTCTCAGAGGAAAAAATACTTGAAAGTGAGTTTTTGCATTTTCCCATTCATGTCTATGGAGAAATTTAATGCACTAATTAATTCATATCAATTAAACTATCCAACAAATGTCTTATCCCAATACACGCACACGATTCCCGATGTAGCCCGTCGTTTTGACATATGGCTCGAGTGCGTGCGACAAAAACTGTGGGAGGTATAATGCGACAAAATAAAGTTTATCTATAATAAAAACAACAATAATAAAAGGTCACTAAAGCAATAGTATGGTTGCCCTCAGGGCAACCACACTAATAATAATAATAACTAGAAAATTCGCAATTTAAAAAAATTGCAGAGTGTGGTTGCCGCAGTGGCTTACATATGCCCCTCCCAGTAGTATTGCCAGCCAATTACAATTTCAAGTCACGCCTTAGATCATGCGTAAGTAATTCGGAGGGGATTTAACCCCCGAAATTCATGTTTTTGCGACAAACGGTTACATTTCTTGCATTTGCGGCGCCCCCTATGGATGAAAATGGAATTGCTTTTAGAACTTGGTTGATTGAACCACCCCGGACATGTGATTGAAATTTGGGATGGATTGGACATTCCGTTCGTGATTTATGGCATTTTTTGTGATATAGGCCCCTCCTACTAACTTCGGAAGACGATTACGGCCGAACGATACGCACTTTCAAAATTCTGCGGCTCAGTTTTAATTGGATGGGTCCAGAGATCACGTGTGCCGATTTCTGTGAGATTTGGACGAAATCTGTAGGAGGAAAAGCAAAAAGTGTGTTTTGGACAAAATTCAAAATGGCGGAAAATCTATCATGGCGGAAATGGGCGTGGCCTATATGGGGAGATGCGTCATGACCCAAGGAATCCAGGGAAAAAATAATTTTGATTTTACGACCTACGGTTCAAGAGTTATAAGCCAAAAGGTAAAGTGGGCTGTTATAGCGCCACCATGAGGCCGACCGATAAAATTTTAGGGTTAAATAATTTTAGGGATAATGTTGAATTATCCCTAAAAGTTTTGTAACTGTAGTGATTACAGTCTCCGACGAACAAATACTTTTATGTGAATTTTTGCCTTTTCCCATTCATGTCAATGGGGAAATTTAATTCACTAATAAATTCATATCAATTAAACTATACAACATTTCTCTTAACAAAATACAAGCACACGATTCCCGATTTTTCCGGTCAATTTGACATATGGCTCAAGTGCGTACAGCGTACAGTGTGGGAGGTATAAAGCGTCAAAATAAAGACTACTCCTGTGAAAAAATAATAACTAGAAAGAGGCAATTCTGGGAAATTGCAAAGTGTGGTTGCCCACATCGCACCCGTCGAAAATGGAATCGCTTTTGTCTCTGCGTTGATGAAACCACCCTCGACATGTGATTCAAATTTGGGATGGATCGGACATTCCGTGCGTGAATTGTGGCGTTTTTTGTAAAATAGGCCCCTCCCACTAACTTGGGAAGACGATTACGACCGAACGATACAGAAGATCTAAATTCTGACTGTGCTGTTGAAATCGGATAGGTTGGCTGATATAGGCCCCTCCCAGTAATTATACCAGCCAATTACAATGTCAAGTCATCCTTTGTGATCATGCATAAGTCATTCAAAGAGGATTTCACCCCCAAAATCATGTTTTTGCAACAAAGGGGTATAGGCCCCTCCCAGTAATTTTGCCAGCCAATTACAATGTCAAGTCACCTTTTGTGATCATGCGTAAGTCATTCAAAGGGGATTTCCCCCCCCCAAAATCGTGTTTTTGCAACAAACGGGTAATTGTTTTTGCAATTGTAGCGCCCCCTATGGATGGAAATGGAATTGCTTTTGGCTCTGTGTTGATTAGGCCATCCTAAACATGTGATTCAAATTTGGGGAGGATTGGACTTTCCGTTCGTGATTTGTGCATTTTTTTGTAAAATAGGCCCCTCCCACTAACTTTGGAAGCTGATTACGGACGAACGATATGGAATATCGAAATTCTGACTGTGCTGTTTTCATCGGATAGATCCCGAGATCATGTCTACCGATTTCTGTGAGATTTGGACAAAATCTGTAGGAGGAGGAGCAAAAAGTGTGTTTTGAAGAAAATGCTAATTTGCTGCAAATTCGTTCTAGACGGAAATGGGCGTGGCCTATATGGGAAGATGCGTCATGACCCAAGGAATCCATGGAAAAAAACATTTTGATTTTACGACCTACGGTTCAAGAGTTATACCCAAAAACGTAAAGTTGGCTGTTATAGCGCCACCATGAGGCCGACCGATATACTTCTAAGGTAATTAATTTTAGTAATTATTATGAATCTCTCCTCCAAGTCTTGTATGTATAGCCCTTACGGTCTCAGAGGAAAAAATACTTGAAAGTGAGTCTTTGCATTTTCCCATTCATGTCTATGGGGCAATTTAATGCACTAATTAATTCATATCAATTAAACTATTCAACAAATGTCTTAGCAAAATACACGCACACGATTCCCGATGTAGCCCGTCGTTTTGACATATGGCTCGAGTGCGTGCGACAAAAACTGTGGGAGGTATAACGCGACAAAATAAAGTTTATCTATAAGAATAATAAAAGGTCACAAAAACAATAGTATGGTTGCCTTCAGGCAACCACACTAATAAGTATAAAGTGTCACAGTTACAAGAGTCTGGTTGCCCATTCGGGCAACCACACTAATAAAGTGTCACAGTTACAAGAGTCTGGTTGCCCATTCGGGCAACCACACTAATAACTTTGAGGGACATAGACAATATGATATTAAATATTAAAAGCAGTTTTAAAATGCATGTTATTTGCGCTTTAAGCAATGCAGCCGTGTGTGTGTGTGTGTGTGTGTGTGTGTGTGTGTGTGTGTGTGTGTGTGTGTGTGTGTGTGCGCACGCACGTGTGTGTGCGTGTGTGTGTGCGTGTGTGCCCAACTGCGCGTGCATGCGTGTGGGAGGGGGGGAGGGTTTTGATGGGGATGGATGGATGCCCATGTGGAGGGCTGGATGGAGGGTGTAATCTCCTCTCCCCTGCAGAGAAGGAGGAGGGATTTTCCCAGCAGGTGGTGGGTGGGAACCTGGCTGTGTAGCACAGTACGGGGTACGGATTCAAAGGGATGATATTCCTGCACTACTGAGGTGAGCTGAGCCCTGTGGCCACTGACTGTCAGACTGTGAAATGACTGGCAGGGCTGGAGCATGTCTAAGCACCCAGGGGCATTCAGGGATAAAAGTTTGAGCAGGTATACAGCAGTCCGAGACATAAGAGGAACAAGGGGAAATTCAAAGTCGAAGCACAGTATAATGTGATCTGGATAAGTTGTTACTATCCTCAGTCAGCAGGACCTGCAATTTGGCACTAAATTGTAAAGCTAAATCTTTTCTTTTCACCCCCATGTTTCTCGTTTTCCTCTCCACTTTACGGCTATCGCCTTTACCCCCGGCGCGGCTGAGATTTGGGACACCTTTCTCTCTCCATTGTGTCCATTGAAAGGTGGACAGACCCTGTTCTTTCTGTGGCTCTCTGTGGTCTGGTAACACGTTAAGAGGATTAGAGATGGGGTGCCTAGTTGCGGCACCAAACAATATCCTCCTAGTGAGTACTAGGATCCTGTGGTACTGTATATGTTCAGCTGTTATACCAGGTTTAAAATTCGACCCTGTATTCATGTCTCACATGTATCTCCTCTCTCTGCCATTAGTTTTCTACACTGAGCAATCTGAAACAAAGCACAACAATGCAACAACAATTTTAATAAAAGAGGATAATAGAGCCCTATAGAGTTTTATTTAGTTTTAGTTTTCAAATGTCATTCCGGCCAATCACTTTTAGCGTCTTCACTTTTCTGCCCACACTTTTATCTGTACTTTACTCAGCCAATCAAATCACTAGGGGGTGATCAGCCAATCGTCAGTCAACGTTTGTGTTCACACAAACCCTCAAAGCTGGGCATAGGAGGTGCTAGCGCCCCTCAAAAAAGGTGGAAGACAAGTCAGGGTAAGTTGCTTGATTAAGTATTTAGATATTTGATATTAATTTTGGCTGCACCGCCCCCATTCCTATACAAACCCATTGTAACTGTCCGCCTGCTTCCCTGTCTCCCTCGCCTGATGAGCACCTGTCAGGTTGTAAGTTCCCAACTTCATTTATCTTTTTTTAGGAATATAAAAAAAAAAAATGCATGTTTTCACCGATTTTGCCCCCCAATGATAGGGCCCCCCATGAAATGTTAGTTTTTTTGTGAAAAGTCATGATGAAATATTAAAGAAGAGTACTTCAAGTTGCCATGTATTGCTGTACTGCAATATATTTTGATGAGAAATATTTGTATGGAATATTTTATATTGGGTAAAATATACCCGTGTTTAGTGATGGTGTAACAAAAAATATGTTTAGTGTTCTAGGGTTAAATGTAATTTATCACGTGTGAGCCAAGGGGGGTAGGACCCAAGTGCAGAACAGGGAGGCAGAGAAGTCCAAATGCTAGAGGGTTTATTCCAAAATCCAGGATACAAGGCAACATCACACTTAACATACAACAATGATCTGACAAAGGAAATGAAAAACCAGGGGAGTATAAATACACAAAGACACAGGTGAACTCAACAGATAATCAACACAATGATTGGCTAAAAGACTAACAAGACAAGGTGGAAACACTGGGGTAATCAGGGTGAGACAACACAGGTAACAACAGCAACAGAGGAAACCAAGGGACCAAAAATACTACAAAACAAAACAAAACTGAAAACGTCACGTATCGTGACACAATTTACAATTTAGGCATTTAGCAGACGCTCTTAATCCAGAGCGACTTACATTAAGCAAGAACAAAAAAAAGCATGGGAATACATCACATAAAAACATGCGTAAGCTAAGAAAGTAACAGTGGAATATCTATATAATGAAACTATACATATAAACTATACATATATACTACTATGCTATACATATGTACTATGACGTGCTATGACTACATACAATGCAATTATAGTGCTGTCTACATAACATGCTATAAGTCTGTATCAAATGCTACAGTCTACAGAAATGCTATCTAAGGGGGGTGGATGGAGTCTGAAAAGGTGGGTTTTCAGACTACGGCGGAAGATTGGGAGTGATGCTGCTGTTCTGACTGCAATGGGAAGTGCATTCCACAGTTTTGGAGCCAGAAGGGAGAAGAGTTTGGGACGTGTGGAGCGTTGTCCCGGCGTTTTTAGTGAGGGTACTTCCAGCTTCCCTGCGTTGGCTGATCTGAGAGACACCATTGACAATGAATTGCCAGCTTTGAGTGTTTGTCCCAACACGAACATCAAATGCCATTGACAATGAACATTTTTTTAGTGTAAACACAAACATTGTGTAAACATGAAGACGAAGGTGAGGAGGCAAATTGTGATTGGCCGGAATGAGATGATGTATGATGATGTGTAATGATGATAAGAGCGACCCTCACTTTACACAGGTGTGATTTTTTTATTCAGGTTCAGGGTTTTCAGGTGACTCACAATTATGCTGTCCCTGTCCGATCAAACTAAAGGGGTTCCTTTTAGGGTTCCTAAAAAAACACTGTTTTTAGGAAGGCAGCTACAGTGTTTGCAAGTAGGCTACTCACCATTACCAACACCGCTTTTGGGTGACTGAAGTCAATGGAAGACTAACTTCCCCCTGTGCTTTTTGTGAGAAGAAAATAAATGCAAATGCATAATCAAGCAGCTGTCTACACTGAAGTTTGCTTCATTATTCGGGGGTCAGTGTGTGAGTGTGTGGATGATTGAGGCTGGCAGGATTAGTGATAGTGATAGCTATAGCGATAGCTATAGCAGCAGGGAGGTGGTACGACATTTATTATTCAAACCCATGACCCGAGGATGAAAAATGCATGTCTCAAGCTCAGGCACGGTGTTGTGGGTAATCATTTATGTGAGTGTCTCCAATCCCATGTGGACCTGAACGTGCAGCATCTGACAGATGATACCTCACTCTGCCCTCCTTTGTCCCCCACCTCCGCTTGGCCCTCCTAGTCCAAATCAACCCCCAACGTCCCCCCAGGACACTGTCCGCCTGCTTCCCTGCCTCCCTCGCCTGATGAGCACCTGTCAGGTTCAAGCTACCACACCTGCCCTCATCTCTTCACCGCCACAAGCATCAGGTCTGTTTCACTTGATTATCCCACTTTTATAACTCTTTAAATCTTCCCTCCACCATCCATTTTACAGAAATATATGATATATCCATGTCTTTGTGTCTACTTTATGTTTGAATTATTCACATGAAGACAGTCAAAAGCAAAAGCATCTTCCCACTCAAATGACACATAATCGGCTAACCTTTGGAAGAACGGTTATACGTAAATTGCCCACTGGTGCATTCACTGTTCTCTGGTCTGTGGGAAGATGAAAGTTCAATGGCTTTGGCTTGAAGTAATAATATACTGTATATACTGTAAATATATACAGTGTTTCACTGATTGGCAGATAGCGGAGGTGGAACATTTTACTTTGGTACAAGAAAGGTGAGAACAGGACGTTTGGTTTAATCCCAAAGCACACCAAAGGGTCGAGACGGGACAAGACGGTTTTAGCGTTCGTCCTAGCGGGGTGATATGTCCTGTTGCACGTCGACCCACGTCGACCCAAGTGAATCAACTGGTTCAATTCAATGGCCCAAACCACACCAATGGGTCGCCACTCGCCATGCAGCTACTCGCAACCGTTAGGTTGCAAGGACTTGCATGGCGACCCATTGGTGTGGTTTGGGTGAGAAAGTATTAGTATTTTGGAACGCTCGGTGGAGCTGTGTTTAAGTACCTGCCTACCATCGTGGGGTCTAGGGGTTCGAATCCACCGCAGTTCATCCAGCGTTGTCGAGCGTCTACTCAATGCGAACACATTCGGTCCGTGTTCGAGGGAGGGAATCGGGGCGGGGAGAGTGATTTGGATTAGCGTTACTGCACATGAAAAAGCGTGCAGTAAAAGTTTCTCTGTCTGTGTGTGTGTGTGTGTGTGTGTGTGTGTGTGTGTGTGTGTGTGTGTGCCTGCGAGGGTAGCAGGTTTACCATTGACACTGTGGCTGTGCGAGGCAAACTTATAAGATGTAATGTGCAAATGCAAATGTGATATGGAAAAACGGGAGGGAGGGGTGGAGAAAGGGAAGTAAACACACACAAGGAGGGAGAGAGAGAGAGAGAGAGACAGAGAGAGAGAGAGAGAGAGAGAGCAGCTGGCGTCCTCCTAAATTATAATGTACACCCAATTTACTGTGAAATTAGCTGGTAAATGTGTTAACATCTTCTCCCCAGAGAACACGCGGAGGAAAGGTTTCTGGTGGAGTTTGAGCTTTGGGTGTGAAGTAGGAGGCATTATTAATGTCACATACTGTACACCGACCCAGGGTTCTGTCTTGCTCCATCCATGCACAGTTGTTATCAACAGAGTACCAACCCTATCCTGATACTTCATCAGATTATGGAGGCATGAATCTCATAGACCAAACTCCGTAGATGGGGCGACAGAGCTTTTGCCTTTGCTGCCCCAACCCTGTGGAATGCACTCCCCAAAACACTCAGAGATGCCTCCACCCTCAAAACCCACCTCTTCAATATTTCTTTCCCTACATAACATTTTTCACAGTTTTTAATGTTTTTATCCCTTAGCTTTTATTTATTTTCTAATAAAGTTGTTTTTATTTTGTTGCTATTCCTCTGCCCCCATGTAAAGCGTCTTTGGGTACTCTATAAAAGTTTGAGATATTATAAAACATTAAAAGGTGAGTATACTCTGAGTCGTCAATGGCGTCATGCACAATAGCAGCACCCTGACTCTGTTTGACCAGAATGGAACAGAGCCTTAATTGGTATCGGTAACACCTGTGAAGTTAGTAGGAAAGGGGCCCGGAAGTAGGAAGAGTTAATCTGTTGTCCGCTGTACATAAAAGCATTCTGTATCATTGTACTTAAACAGGCTGTGTACCTGATGGTCTGTGGCATCTGCAGCCTGTCGGGGTCGGAGGCAGAGAACGTTGTCAGGCTGGAGCCAGCAGGGACACCCTCCTCAAAGCGGATGTGCTTGGGGTTGGTGGGGAAGTAAGGTGGCTCGTTAACGTCCTGGACGGAGATGGTGACTCCCGCTGTGGACTGGAGCGAGGACTGGATGCCGCTGGCCAGGTGGGCCTGGTTGGATACCACCACCGTCAGCATGAAGGCACGGTTCATCTCAAAGTCCACCGGCTAGAGGTAATGAGAGGGATGAGACACAGTAAGACCCAGGTTGTTATGTTCAGTTCTTCTGTAAACACAACACTGGAGGTAGGCTAGTGTCTGGATAGTTTGTACAATGTTTGTGGTTTGTACAATAGTCTACTTGCCAGCTTATAGAGCCCCATTGTGAACCTGGACATTTTGAGTACCCTAAAGTTTTATGGTACAAATCTCGAGTATGGGTCCCCAGCATTTAGAAACTGCTGGATGCTAACTTGCATATGTTGGGCAATTTTCATAATAGGGGGTTATATGTGACCATACCATTACTAACCTATAGAGGTTTGAACGCTGTGGGGGGTGGAGGTCTACCAGATGTATGATGTTGATGATTTGTTCACTGACACACATGTAACAAACAATGTTTAACATTCTGTAACCTGGCTGTGTGCTCGTCTTCATACAGGCATAAGTTCCGACATACTAACAGTCCGACAGTCATTAGTCCGACACCCAGTTGTGACCCTGCAGTGCTTCCCCTGGGAGCCCATCAACAAGCTGTTCCATGGCCAAAGAGCTTCGATAAACAGCCACTGGTATTCAGAGCACAGGCACAGACATGCCATACGCACTCACGCAGCCCGAGGGAAGGAAGCGGATGATAGTTCAATAACTTGGCCTCAACCATCTGCCCATGGGCAAACAAATCTCCACATCCACATCCCTGCGCTCCATCCCTTCTAATGAATCTGTTCCAACTTACTATGACTCACTCCTCCTCTCATTGAGATCCACCCACTCTCTGCTCCTTCCTCTCCTCATATAGCCACATTGAGCTGACATCCTCAGCGTTAATCATAAACTGTAATGTATGTACTGTATCTCAATGAGTCATTGGAACCAGGGCGGATGATGTTTGTTTGTGTGTTTACGTGAACACTTGTTTGTGTGCCGATGCTGAGGACGATCCCCAGAGAGCAGTGTAAATGTGTGACATGTTCTGGTTGAGACCTCAGCCAAGAGGAGCCGGGGTCCCTGGTGGGAGATTGCAACAAACGTAGATGCAGTGATGCATCTCTGCCAGCAGCAACAGAGGCCCTATAGTAAACACTCACAGTAAAAATACCAACGCAGAGCGCCTTCCAGTGACTTCTCGTCTGCCTATCCCAGGTTGTTTGATATGAAGCCGATTAGTGTCGGTAGCCATTCCAGCTCCTGGTCCCCAGGGAGAGTTAAAGCCTTTTTTGTTTACTCTCTGAGACAGTCACTGTTCCCTTGGGAGTCCTGTCTCTTATTTTATGATTTCCTGATAACTTCCCATGGGGTCACTATATTCGGAAGTTCATGCCCGCTGAATTGAGAGGAAAGGATTAGGCTATAAAGGCACTAGGCAGTCTAGCAATATGGCATAGAAACAAAATGCCAGCGCTCTGTGCTCTGGGTGCTGTTAGGATTAAAGAGGTGTTATTGCCATTTTCGTTTAATATAATTGTACAGTGAATAATATTTGTGTTGCAGTAGTCTGGAACACAGTAAAAAAAAACAGGGTCCTCGGGATTGGGAAAATAAGTTACCACAAAAAACCTGCTACATTCTGAATACATTTAAGGACAGACAGACAGACATGCAGGGAAAATATATACAACTAGAAACAACGTTTACTAACAACATGACATTGGCTGGTCATGAAAATGTACAGTACACATATTGTACAGTACATACAGTGCATCTAGTTATCTATTTAATTTCCTGTAGGTAAAAGTATAAATGGGCTGAAGCATTAAACAGTGTGTTTAAATGTACCAGAACAAGTAGTAACAAGAAAATACTTTGTTGTTGCAGCCATTTACCACATGCAGCAACAACTACATTAGGACTGCATAAAAACACTGCTATGTAAATGAGAAATCAATACCTCATTTCCTACAATGGCATTTCCTACAGAGGCTATTGGGTTGCAAGTCTGCACGCTTGTGTGTTGGCTGTGAAGGACACAGAGGTCTCCCATCCCTCACTTGGAGCATCTGTCTTCAGCTGACTCCCTGGACGATTGCTATCACCATTAGCAACCATCCTTACTGTGGAAAGCCATGGCCAAATAACACCACTGTGTGTTTGTTTGTGTGTGTGTGTGTGTGTGTGTGTGTGTGTGTGTGTGTGTGTGTGTGTGTGTGTGTGTGTGTGTGCGTGTTTGCAGTACGGCATTACCGGTAAGGTCAAGTGGCGGGCCACATGCTCATTGGCTGGTATGTTATCATTTTTTCAAAAGGTTTAAAAAAAGGCATGTGCTGGATCAGAAGTCAGAAGAAGAACCTTTCTGCTTTGAAGATTAAAGATCCCTTAGAAGGGAACTACTCTACGTGTCTCAATGCCACTCCGCATCGTACCTTCACCACGGTGACCATGCCGTCGTTGGAGACGGGGTCTGTGCGGATGGTGAAGTGTCCGGCGGGGTCTCCACTGATGATCCGGTAGACAGCGTTCCAGTTGGGCGAGTGAGGCTGGTCGGCATCGATCACAGTCAGGTTAGCCACTGCCACGTCCACCCTGTTCTCTGGAACCTCACCGGCAAACTGAGAGAGAGAGAGAGAGAGAGAGAGAGGGAGAGAGAGAGAGGAGAATGTTAGCCTGTACCACAACTGCGTCAATCCGTCTTTATCTTGGCTGGAGCTGCAGCCTTCTGGGATCTTTCACAAGCCATTTGAGGATGACAATATTTGTATATTATACAATATTTCACCACCTTGTTCATTGTTCTTGACAAAACAACAAGCCAACTTACACTTCATTTCCTTTTGGGTTTGGAGTTACGGCAAGCTTAACGAAGCCCAGCACTCACTCACTCACTCACTCACTCACTCACTCTCACACACACTCACACTCACACTCACACTCACACTCACACTCACACTCACACTCACACTCACACTCACACTCACACTCACTCACACACTCACACTCGCTCACGCTCACGCGCACGCGCACGCGCACACGCACACACGCACACACACACACACACACACACACACACACACACACACACACACACACACACACACACACACACACATACACACACACACACACAGATATCCTAGAGAGCAACTAGAACTGAGTGCCTATACTTGCTTGTTGCACCCAAGTAGGCCATGCATGGCCTACTTGGGTGCAAGCAGAGTGTGCAAGTACTGTCGACGGCTACAAACTTTCAAATCTCTGTGAAGTAACGGTTTCAATATTGAATTATTAGTTTTAGCTATTTTCTACGTACCTAGCTTTTGGAGGATGGAGGAAGTTTTCTTTTGTCCTGAGTCTGACACAGCGGTAGTCTGTCTAGAGCACAGCTCTATGACTTGCACTTTTCCTCTGGTACAAGATGATCTCTCTGTAACCTCTGTTCTACAGATATATTCCTTATCTTTCCTTTAAATAACCTGAAAAGTATCTTGAAACTATTTTGACAACAGTGAATGCCACAGACGAAAAACTGTCTATGTCCACACTATTGATCCATAATGTATAAATGATAGATAAGGGTTCAGGACAACGAGGCCTTTTCCTGGAGTCAGAATGAAATTTGGACAGTTTTTCGTCTGTGGTACTGTTGAAGGAGATGATGGTAATTCATTTTAAACAATTCAAAAACATTATTTTGTTACGTAATTAACAACGATCAATTAAGTAATGATGTAATTAATACGGGTGAGTGACGGGTTATAACTGGCTCTCAATGGTGACGTAATAAGGATGTGTTTCGGTGTCGGGTGGATTAAAGGAAATGCCTCTATGTATATATGTAATTTGATTAGCGGTAGGTATACTGTGGTTACTCGGGTCGTTTGATGCGTATGTCCCTTGAATCCACCCGACACTGAAACATATCATCATTACATCACCATCGTAAACCAATTCTACCCTGGCATTATTTGGTACATATCTTCATCAGTCATCACGTCATGGGACATACGCATCGTAGAACCGGACGAAAACATACCTGCACGGTCTGCTTGCGTATGTCCCGTGGCAGTGTATGACGTAATGATTACTTGTGCTTGTTATGGCAGTGGTGTCGTATTACATACATGTATACATAGGGGCATTACCTTTAATCCACCCGACACTGACACATATCATCATTACGTCACCATCGATAACCAATTATACCCTGGCATTGGTACATATCTTCATCACGTCATATGTGACTGCTACGGGACATACACATCGTAGCACCTGACGAAAAACATTACTTGCACGCTCTGCTTGTGCAAGTAATAATATTCCATTGTGTTAAAAGGCAATAAGGCAGAGGAGGAGGGAACGCGTGGAGACAGACAGAGGGCTGCAGTGACAGAGGCTCAAGCAGCTGTAAGTCATGTGCTTTGTCCTGATAAGCCTGATGAAGAGTGAAGCTCTGTCTGTCGTCTGTCTGTTCTGCTGGGATTGATCAAAGCTATCCAGACGCAAGGGATTAAAACAGAGAGAGAGAGAGAGAGAGAGAGAGAGAATGAGAATGAGGGACAGTGACATGTACCCAACCCAGAAATACGTCCATCAAACCCGCTCCTCTTCATCATGATCACATCACACCGTAGCAGACTTGTGTGGACTGCTGCGCCTCAGAGTCACAATTCACAGGGTCGCCATGATGTCAACCGGCGTGATAGAGTTACTGAGCTGCTTATTTGAGTGTAGGATATCAAATAGCAAAGCCCCCTGACCAAACACTCCACCATACCATAATACCCTGCCTGGCATCGCTCAACATCAGGCCAGCAAACAGCCCACAGCAGCGGGCAGATTAGGTGTGCAGTGTGTGTGTGTGTGTGTGTGTGTGTGTGTGTGTGTGTGTGTGTGTGTGTGCTTGTGTGTGTCAAAGTCAAAGTCAAAATATGACGGGAGCCATGGGGAGTGAGCCAGTGTTGAACACATTGGTCTCTCTTGCACACAAGTATTCCAAAGCCTCCTTATTCAGTACAGTTGGTTGTTGGACAACCCGGACATGTGTGTGGCGTGCGTGTGTGCACGTGTGTGCGTGTGTGTGTGTGTGTGTGTGTGTGTGTGTGTGTGCGTGCGTGTGTGCGTGTGTGCACGTGCATGCGTGAGAGAGCTGTGAGACTCCATGACATTCTTCAGACAACACACACATGTCCGGGTTGCCCAACACCCAACTGTACTGAATAAGGAGGCTTTGGAACACTTGTGTGGAAGAGAGACCAATGTGTTCCACACTGGCTCACTCCCCATGGCTCCCGTCATATTTTGACTTAGTGACCATACATGGCAAATCAGGCACATGTTGACTTTTCGGGACAAGTTTGTTTAGACAATCCGTCCAAAAAATGGTTATATCGTCAGAGGACTTGAAACACGAGAGCTAAAGCGAGCGAGTCGCCGTGCCAATCCAAATCCAATTCCAATTCGAAAAAAAGAGCTAGTACATTTTATGTGGTAACACTGGAGGGTCCAGCACAGATCTCTTATTATCAATATCCTAAAAGATAAAAGGGGGGGAAACAAGCACCAACCATGGACTTATATCAATCAATACAATTTCCTTTTAACCAATATTGCGTATATATGTTAATAAAACTGTTACATAATCGGGGATTATATATATTTATGAGATGATAACCTGATGATTGTATTTATATATATATATATATTATATGATAACGTGGTTATGCTTATATATATATATATATATATACTTATAATATATCGTGAATAGGTTACATTGTACAGAGTGCTGATCAACACTTTCAGTCACAGGTCTGATCTGCTGTGGTGCGTGGAGGCGGAGACCCATCAACCTGTCTGCTCACCCCCCCCCCCCCCCCCGTCACCCCCCCCCCCCGTCACCAGGAGCCAATCCGTGCTCGGAGGACCGACCTGGGAAGACTACTTAGCAGCACCTGTGACATGCAATCATTGGCAGTGTCTCTCAGTCTCCCCATACTGAGAGCACACTGTCCAGAGGAGCTAGGGAATGCTCAAATGTCTTGTAACTGTGTATAAGCGTAGGCCAGGGGCTATTTCTGTGTGGAGCCCCTGAGCTGATTCTGTGATTCCGTAGGCCAGGGGCTATATCTGTGTGGAGCCCCTGAGCTGATTCTGTGACTCTGTTATTTGTGATGCTGAGCTAAAGTTACAACTGATTATAATTATATATATATATATATATATATATATGTAGAGATATATAATATATACTATAATGTACGGAGTATGGGAGCGTGTTTATTGTAAATCTTTGTTAGGCAGTAGTTAGTGTAGACAGCTTAGATAGTTTTGAACTTGTGTAACCCCTCTTTTCTTTTTATTGGTTAGAGTTAGGTCAGAGGGTTATGTGACACTTTAGCATAGGGCTAGATAGTTTTGATGGTTTCATTTAAGTTGCCCCATACAGCCTGTCTTTGTGTTGAATTTGGAATCATTATTGTTATTATTATATACCTTATCATTCTACCGTTGAATAAACAACAATTCTCGGTCCAGCCGTGTTGCATCCTCTTCTTATACCCCTAGACATACAAGGGGAATGTAACAAAAACAATTACTTAATTTGCAGTGGTTGGAGGTGTCCCATACTCTTTCATTGAGAAGTTTCGACCCTGGAGTTGGCTAGGACATCAACAGGTTGACAAAGTCTTAAAGGTTATTTGATGCACACGGCAAAATGAATAAGCCACCATCTTTATAGACTCAACTCTATATCTACCAACTACCGGATCAATAGCTGGAGTGCAGTATCACACAACAGTGTCTCTTGTCATCAAGTGACACCTTCGTAATAAGGAGTATAATTTAGGCTTTACTTTACATCTTTAATCTTGTGTTTGAAGCTGCATGATATCTCGTACCCGTTAACACATACTGGTTTCACTCTAAGCTGACACTGGTTAAGGAGCTGATGATAATGCACAAGGCGCGTAGAAGCGTATTCATTGGAGACTCCGATTCTCTGATCAGATATTCATTCCTCTCTTTCTGCGACATGGTGTCTCTCATGATGGAACAAGAGGCGAGGCAGAGAACAGGCTTTCACCGTGACTGGCACGGGACGCGGCGTTCGACAAAACACTTCATGCCAGCGCAGCCACCCACCTGTCACTATGTGTTGGCAGCGGAGGAACTAGTGGAGGAGGCAGAGGGAGAGATGGGAAGAGAGAGAACATGTGACAAGGAACCTCATCATTGTGGAGATGACATGTACTGTAGGAAGGAGGCCAAGGCACAGCGGTGCTGCTACCTACTGTACTGCACAGAGATTTCCCACTGAGTGCATGGGCTCCTACTATACTCCATCCATCCGTTCAGACTGTGACTCCTTCCTTCATCCCTCACCCTGTATACCTGTATTCATTCATCCAAACCCTCCTTCAACCTCAGAAAATAGGACAGTGTGATGAAATGTTCATCATCAACGTTAAAGACACCTGATATAGTGCATTAAACTTATTTAATTCCTTATTTTATTTGGTGTGGTCTTTAGCTGTATGCATGTCTGTATGTCTCCCAGCCCCCCCGCCACACACACACAGCCACCTTGAAGAATGGGTCAGCTTCTAATAGGGATGATGAAATGTTAATCATCAACATTAACAACAAATTCCCCAAGCTTTCTATTTTGTGGGGTTTACTGCAAACACTAAACATTTGCATAATGGCCCCAAAATGGTGTTACCCCACTGTTAAACTGGATGATTTATGAGGGGAGTGGGTGAAAAGTGCTCTGCTTCTCACAGCTCCAAGTCCTCCACTAAAGTTCATCATCAATATCCATGATAGTATTAACTTGCTTCTGTGGCGATGATGGAAATGCACTTAAACACTGAAATGCAGTTAGATAATACTAATCTATTACTGGCCACTGTCATCCATATTATGCTGATGTCACGAGAGAATCCTAATGGACATGAGGGGGGTGCGGGGTGGGGGTGGTGAGTCAGGAAAGACTTCTGATTTACAACCATCCATGTCTGTGATTTACTGCTACTGTAACCAACAGCTCCTAGAATAAAACAACCCTTCATTCTCATCTCCTGTTCCCATCATTCTCTCATCACTTTTTCCTCCTTTCTTCTTTAGCAGCATCACTTGGTGTTGGCGGTGCTCCACAAATCTTATAGGTAAACACCTCCTCACTTTTCTCCTTCTGTCATTCTCTCTCCTGCTCCCCGTGTCTCCCCTGCTGTGTGAGATGTACGCAGTTTTCTGTGCACGCTTTGGCTGACACACCTGCGCATGCTCATCACCATGAGGGTCTCAATGGCCCCAGGGTGAATGCTAATGCTAATCTGTTAGCGCCTGCCTAGAGCTATAGGCCTGCTGCAGGTACAGTATAGGTACTGCCACAGCTGTGGTGATTACAGTTGCAATGCTAAGCACCTTATCTACCCAAGAGGCATAGCCGCACGTGTGCACACACACACACACACACACACACACACACACACACACACACACACACACACACACACACACACACACACACACACACACACACACACACAGAAGCTAGAGATACCTGGATAGAGACACTTTTCATCATAGCATTAATATCATAATATATGGTATCCTGGGATACAGGACACATGGACCTGCCTTGTCGCTATAAATAATACTGTCTACCTCCATCCCTGTGGCCCTCTTACATTACACTATACATATTTGCTTCTCCTGCCTCTAAAAAAACCTTTCCCAAATGCCATTGTTACACTGCCTCACTGCAGCCGAGCAGAGCACAAATCAGTCCTCTGACATTTCCACTTTTCACAGTTCTCAGGGGAAGAAAGTCCCACGCCACAACCATGACACCTGCTTCGGATGTTATCAACAGATAATCACCATTATGCTCCTTATCAGACCCTGCAATGGAGCAATATGGACATTTTATACTGCAAGTAGGCGACTAGGAAACACGGAAGGGAAGCCATACTGCCACCGAAGCTAAACCAACGTGAAACTGTGCTATACACTATACAGTGTGTATATGCTGTACAACAACTTTGCTTTACGTTTCCTTACGTGGCCGGTTCAGACTGAGGTCAGAGAGAGAGAGAGAGAGAGAGAGTCCAGCTAATTCCTTCAGCATTGCTGAGATGCACTGAATCATTTATAGTTACCTCCTGTCTTCACAATGACCTTTTGTAATGTAATCACTCCTGAAAACATCATTACCACCCTGATAATCATCATTAATGATGTGCTGGCCTGTATTCTTGCTGATGGAAGTCAATAGTAAACTGATTACTTAGTGTCTCTGTGTGTGTGTGTGTGTGTGTGTGTGTGTGTGTGTGTGCGTGCGTGCGTGCGTGCGTGCGTGCGTGCGTGCGTGCGTGCGTGCGTGCGTGCGTGCGTGCGTGCGTGCGTGCGTGCGTGCGTGCGTGCGTGCGTGCGTGCGTGCGTGCGTGCGTGCGTGCGTGTGCAACAAAATGTAATTAATTCTATCTCTCCTTCTTTAATATTCCATTTCTCTGAATTAAGTTACGATTAAGAATGCCACTTTTCTGCTCCTCCATCCACTGTTTTGTTTCATTCCTATCACCATCACTTCTATTTTCACTCCCTCACATACTCATCTCTTCATCTATCCACACTTTACTACCCCCAACCCCCCAATCATTCCCTCCATCATTCACACTTTCCTTCCCTCTATCTCTCTTTAGGCTCCTCCCTCACCACCCGCATTTCCTTCCCATCACTCACGGTTCTGGAGGTGAGCATGGGGGGATTGTCGTTGATGTCGGAGACAATTATGATGGCTGTAGCCGTGTTGGAGAGACCAAAGTTCAGGTTGCCCTCCATGTCCGTCGCCTGCACGATGATGGTGTACTGGGACACTTTCTGTGGGAGAGAAGGAGAACAGAGGAAGCACCATGTGATTCATCAGTAGCAGAAAACAGCAGGCTTGGCTCCTACCCTCCCAACCAGTCTACCCGTGTGAACTGAGTGGTGCAACTCCGTGTGGGGTCCCCGGAACTTCCAGACCCAGATGAACGCGCCCAGGGTGCCAGCCCGGTTCCGGCGTGCCGACCCACGTCCCAAACGGACGTGTCAACGCGCAACAGCAACTTGTGTAGGAGCTCTCCGTGGTGCTGGTATCAACACAAAACAGCTTGTGTGGGTGCTGTTCTTGGTTCTGGTATCAACACATAACAGCTTGTGTAGGAGCTGTCCGTGGTGCTGGTATCAACAAATAACAGCTTGTGTGGGTGCTGTCCTTGGTTCTGGTATCAACACATAACAGCTTGTGTAGGAGCTCTCCATGGTGCTGGGGTGAATACAACAGCTTGAGTAGGAACTGGGGGCAACTACACTGTGGTGCATGACATTACAATCAATCAATCAATCAATCAATCAATCAATTCCCCCAAAACAAAAATAAATGAAAAAGGAAACGAAAAGCACGACATGAGAGCTGCATTACAGTGCCAGCTCCCCATGGGGCTGTCAAGAAAGATGAAACTTATTCATCATCTCTGTTGGACAGATGTGAAGACAATGATCCGACTGACAGAGATTAATGGAGTATCATTGCCACAATAATATGAGACAATGACGAATGTAGCTTCATGTTTGGGGACAACAGGGCATCACTTTGACGGGGCTGCTGAAATACTGTTGCTCCACTGAATTGTACAAGTTCTGCAGCGCTACAGGCTGTGTGGGTCGCCCCTCCATGTCCCAGGGTGCTAATAGGCTGCAGGAAGGCTCAGAAGCTTCCTTTCGGTATAATGCATCCCGTCACTAGGATTCTCAATTACACTCCCAGCATCTCTCTCACCTGCTAATTACTGAGTAAATATCCCAATTAGACCGTGACTCCACATCAGGAGGATCAGACAGCCCTCCTCTCGGCTCCGTCTCAGCAAGACGCACGACTCCAGCCCCACATGTGCACCCTCATTAACACCCCCACTCACAAGTATGGACGTAAACAATGGCACTCACACACGCACGCACATGCACACGCGCGCGCACACACACACACACACACACACACACACACACACACACTATACTGTAGTTTCACAAAAAAGCTGAGATGTCTGGCCGTCCCTGCGTCCCATCATTCCATGTACGAACACCACTCTCACTAATTAACACTACGAAGTCTGAAAAAAATTCACTACTACTCAGTCTGACTATTCCGGCCCAATCGACCGCTCTCCCCCTTTCTCCCCCGCACCACTCGTTCACACCTCTTCAGCTGGAGACGTCATTGTTGCCTACACGCACGCACTTTTCTTTTTTTTTCTTCCCTCTCTTATAAATACATTATTATACACCCAATGAAAATGTACACTTCACGGATTATATAGGCATATATTGCAACATAGCCATGGAAGAGTGCCTTTGAAAGTTGCTGCCTTTTGTTGTTTTTCCTTCCAAAAGAGCCAAGATCACGTCTTTTCTTGTGTGTTAGCTTACATGTGCTAATATTATAAGCTAACAACATTAAAAGCCAATGTATTGTAAATGCGGCATGTCCGCGGTAAATTACTTATACAAGTGAGTCGCGTTATATTTACCTAAATTACCAGCCAAAGTACATTCCAAATAAACAAGTATTAGCCACGTTATGATGTTATCAGTTTAATTAATAAAAAACATTGCATTTCTTTGTCCCAACTACGTGACCGGGCTGTTTTCTGCCCCCTCAATGTCGCAACCCAAATATTTTATAAGATGGCTCTCCGCATCATAAGTGCATAATACTTGTTTATTTGGAGTGAACATGACAATGACGAGTAAATAAATATTAACACGACTCCCGTCGATAAGTTATTTCCGCATTTAGCTGAAAACAGGCTTAGTAGCCTACTATTATATTTGATTGATTGTGCCAAAGAATCGCATCGGGTCAAACCGGCCATGCAAACGAAAAAGTTATATAAATATATATAAAGTTATATATTGTCATTTTTATATAGAGGGGGAAACATTATAGGCTACGCGTGTTATCGATGTAATTAATATATATATTTGATTGATTGTGCCAAATAATCGCCTAGTTAGCTGTGTTGTGTGTAGTTGTGTGTTCTTTTTTTTCCCTCCACCCCTCTTTTCTTTCAATGATAACTCGCTCATTTTTTGCTCATTTAAAAAAACTCAAAATACCATGTAAACTACGACATTTGGTCTTTCATTTGGTATATAGATCGGTTATGTAGGCCCTATCTACGAAACGGTATCAAGTGAAAAGTTAATGTCGGGAAATCGGTTTATTGTGTCAAAGATTGGATACGTCTTTTCGAATACGGCCGTTAGTACTGTTAATTCAACATCCGGTGAGGAGAGGATACGGATCGTGTATGTATTGTGTATAGAAATCAGCGCATACACTTTAGACCGGATGTAAGCCTTGCACACTAGCAATAGCAGCAGCATTTGAGAGAGGGAGGAGGAGGAAAAATAATAATTGCCTTGCGTGCAGAGCAGGCACACTTGCAGATCAGGTGACGGGTCCATGTCGCTTGCAGAAAGAACTGTTCTTTTGACTGACAAAACATTTAGAGGTTCGGGAGGTCTATCTGGTTGGAATTATTTCAAACACTTTTTATTTTGTATCGCGCATCGGCAAGCATTCTCGCTTCATGGAAAGTAAATGTCGGTCGAGTCTAACCGAGCATTCAATAATAATAATAATAATAATAATAATAACAATGATAATAATCATTGTATTCGTATTCCTATTATCTTATCAAAATAATAAACAAATTCCAAGTTAATTAACCAGCCAAACGTATATGATTTAATTCGTTGGACATGGAATGCAGGCTTGAACAATGCCGTCTCCAGTTGTCGGAGGTGACAGACGAGTGGGGGAGAAAGGGTGACGGCGGTCGATTGGGCCGATATAGTCAGACTGAGTAAGAGATATATGCCTAAAAACATATTTACAAAACGTTTCAAATGGGGGAAAAAACAGAGATGATTTCAATCGAATATTTAGACAAAGTCATGCAAGGGGAACTTTCCCTGGACTCCATGGGCTAAGAAAATAAATGTTGAAATCTCAAATTCGGTCAGAACGGCTGCTCAGACTTCCTAGTGTTAAACAAGGGAGTAATTATATAGAGCTCTTCTGCAGTGACAACACCACAACATCCTAGACCTTCCTCTGAAGGACTGCCATCGTCAAAGCTGTCCAGCAAGGAGCCTCGCGGTCCTTCAGCGGCAAAGTAGCACAGTATGTTAGGAGACCGAGGGAGAGACAGGGATTTGGATGAACTCAAGGACAGTGGAGAGGACACAGAACAGCAAGGGAATAAAGCTGACAAGATCAGAGGGGCGCTAGCCCCTCCTATATACAGCTTTTGTCCCCACACGTCTCAATATTTGCCTTTGACAATTAAAGGAGAAATTAGATCAAATTTCCGTTTACGATAAAGCAAAACATGAAACAATACAATCAAAACAAAATGTGTGTACAATTGAAAGTCAGAATCTCCAATAACACCTTGTGTGACGTGTTGTTAATAGGTCTGTCAGTGGAGACAGTTTAGGGAGATGATCTGTCAGAGAGATTTCCTTACAGAGTCGTTGTTAGCACATCCGTGTGGACCATGTCATATGAGAATAAACACATTTGGATCTTGTCATAACTTACACAGTGCTATAAACAAGGTGACCACAGAGGGAGGCAATTTAATAAGGAAAAAGGATTAGCTGTGTTCATGTGTTGACGTTAATTAATGGCCACGAGCACACTCTAAAGATTAAACAGTGTGGTTTGGCTGGCAGAACTGTACTTTTGCTGTAGCTGTGCTCCGGGAGACCTCAACCTCAAGTGTTCTATTGGTTAAATAGACCACAGACTAGAACAGAAGGAGGAGCACTGACCTCACGATCGAGACCTGCCGCCACAGTCACGATGTCTCCGGTCTCACTGTTGATGGTGAACATGTTGGGGATAGGGCTGTGTGGCGTCTGGGACAGAATCCGGTAGCGCACCATGCCATTGGCCGTGGTGTTGTCGTCAGCATCAAACGCAGACATGTGCATCACATATGTACCTATGGGAGAAGGGGCAAATCTGTCAAAATCAACCCACTGTACTAATACCAGTAAGAGACCCCTAGGGCGAGGTCGCGCTGCAACAACAGAGCTTCTTTAATACAGCACAGTTGAGAAGCAGGAGTTAAACTATTAATCTGGTGTCAGTGAGGCCAGAGCTGACCGGCTCCCTATGTGCAGTTCTAGCATGTCAAACCATGTATGGCTATCCAAGGTTTGATGAAGTCAGTGTCATGATCTTCATATATGGAGATCCAGGTGATGATAGTCATCTCCACATATGGAGATCCATGTGTTGTACCAACTTGGTTCATTTGCAAGTGTGACTCGCGTCGCGGTAACCACACTGGTTATCATGAGACTGTCACAATACGGCCATATATTGATAGGTTTTAAATATACACTGCTGGTCCTGAGTACAATTTTCTTTTTATATGTGCAAACATGTGAAATGACAAATAAAGTGAACCTTGAAACCTTAACCGTGGCCATATATAGTGTGACTTGAGTGTAGAGGGTTTGATGATGTCAGATCGACATCGTCGTGAGACGGCCATATACAGTATGGAGCGTATCACGAGGCGTGATGGACTGACAACCTTCAGGAGTGTGTCACGAGGCGTCGTGATCTTCATATATGGAGACAGCCAGCCATATATGGAGCGTGTCACGAGGCGTGGTGTCACGAGGCGTGATCCATGATGGACTGACAACCATATATGGAGACGTGAGTGACGGAGCAGGTTTTGCAGGTTTTCATGGTAATCTGCGAACTACGGTCGCAACTAATAATGATCATATCTTTGTCAGAAGTGTCCCCGGACTCTGGAACGACCTGTCTAAGGATATTGGAGAAGCAACATCAGTGGAATCGTTTAAATGACTTCTCAAAACCCATTTTCTTCTGTATTATCTGTTTATTATTTTTTTATATTATAATATTATTATTATTATTATTATAATATATTTATTATTCTTACTTGGTACTTGTACGTGAATATGCAATGTACTTATATGTATGGTGCACTGCCTGAACTGTAACATACTTTAGAGCTGTTAGGGCACGCTAAAGGCCGTGTGCTGCAGGCAGTGATTGTGATGTCTAGTCAGTGACGTCATTAGGACATGAAGTATCCAAGCTATATATGATTCTGTATGTGTAATAAACTGTGTGAATGATTTAATGTGACCAAGCCTCGCGTCATGTTAATATCTTCTCCCGGGCCGGCCTGTCCGTCTTGCCCATGGAAATGCCAAAGGTCGTCACACACCAGAACCAGACGAGGGTCCAATACTTAGAACAGAGAATCATAACAGTGATATAGCCACGTTGTGTCAAGCGAGAATATGAAATGTGCTTTGTACAGTAAATAATATTATATTATTGTTTTATTATTGTTATTAATATGTCAATATTTGCACACAGGAGTGCTCGGTGAAACTGTCCACCCGTTCATGAGTACACACAACACAGATATACATTTGAATTATCTTCTGCTGTTTCTTTTAAACTCTGTGACAAATCTCTGTCTGCATGTTATCCATAAATAACTGTGTCTCAGTCTCTCTCCACCCATTGGGTTGGAGGCCAGTCTAATTGACAGAGATATAAATAGTAAAATCATGCCAGTGACAGCCTCGGTCCAAGGATAATTGTAACCGCGGCGCCCATTTCAAACTTCATTAAATCTCAAAGCAACATTTGTCAATGACTTGGTCAGAGGGAGACATCTAATGGACTCTCTGGGACGAGAGGAGCTGCACATTTGGTTTGATTCCAAGTTGAAACACTATCAATCTTCTATCCATCTCCTTTTCTGGAGATAGAGGGATCATGGGGGGGTTTAGGAATCGCAGCACGTCACACATCGCCTGGGTAATTTCATTAAGCTGCACTCTGCAGGCTTTAATGAGGACCCTTTGTACGGGCGTCCTTCACTGTGCCTGATGGGATTATGTCCCCTTAATGACTATTTACAGTTTTTCTACAATCACTTTGATATTAATTTCAGAGCCTTGAGTTAAATTTTCGAAACCTCACATACAACAAACGGCTACAAACGGCTAATCAAAAGTTCCATGTTTCAAAGCTCTAAAGATTGGTTTTCAACTGCCAGGCCACGCAGACGGTTTATTGCATGTCACTCATCTCCATATCTATCGTTAAAGGCAAAAAGGACAGTAATAAATAACTTAAAGAAAGACAAATAATTTATCCCATGTGGATCTGAGATTCAAATTGAGAACCAGAGATCTAAATGAATGTTCCAAAACAATTTCTTTTTAAACCAATGTTATTCTAAAATGAAAGGTGTACTCAAAGACATTGACTCATAATGCGAGGTTTGAATAAGGACAGGCATGTGATACAAGTGCTGTGAGAAGAAATATGGGGTGTGATGGTGGAAAAAACGTTATTCAGATCATTCAAGTCTGTGCATTTGCTTTCCATTGAACTCATTGGAACTGTACATTATACAACTCTTATTTATGGTTATTGTTCAGTTGAATGTCATGTGTGTACAGTAATAATGCATGCTGAGGCTTGCTGCTGTGTAGAAGGAGATGGGGGGAATGATGTATATGTAGCCATGAATAACTTCACACTGAAGAGTGATTATATTGGTCTATGTGGTTAGACATCAAATAAGCCAGTGGTGTAGTATAAATTTAATCCTCAATCTCCTCTCCATCCCCACATCCCTCTCTGCTTCATGAACACTAATAACCAGATAAATGAACATCCACCACAGAACAAGATCCTCCAACTGTGGACTAAATCAAGAGGAATGGGAAAAACTTTCTGTTACTTCAGTTGCTTCAATGGTGTGGTCTTAGTTTTTACAACATTCCCCCTGAACCCCTCTAATACACCATTATAAAATATCAGTTGACCTGAACCAGCCTTTCCTGAACTTAATTCCAAAATAATGTTTTGTTGATTCATTATTTAGCCATCATCCATTCATCCTGTGACTACCTGGCTTGGAGCCTTCGTCCACAGATCCGTTGTAGACCTGGTTCTTGAACTCGGGTCTGTTGTCGTTCATGTCAATGACATAGATGTAGAGGTCTATGGGGTTCTCCACCTGGTTCCCATTCATGTCCACAGCATGGGCTCGTAGCTGGACACACACACACACACACACACACACACACACACACACACACACACACACACACACACACACACACACACACACACACACACACACAGGGAGTCAGAAATTAGATGAGAGCTATTAACACAATAGCAATGTGACAAGGAGAGAGTAGGGAGCTCTTAGTCTCATGAGAGGACCACAACCGGGGCACCACCTCGACCATGACAGCTAGACAACTGAAATAGTCTCCAGCCAACAACGAGGCATGTTTCCTTGTGACAGGAAATAGAATAAGGACTATTTTTCGCCCTCAGCACGTTCCTCTTCCCCCAGATAGTTGAAGTTACTCTCCAATCTGCGCCTCTCTGGCTGCCTATCCTATGCTATTCTTTTCTCCACTGCCTCACCCTCCATGGCACTGAAATAGCATAGGTCTCTCTAAGGTTAATTTGACATAACGTTTCTCCCTGTGCATTGTCTGATCCTGTCCTTCACCCAATATATCCCTGTGCACAGTGCGCAATGCCCATCACATCACGCTATACCACAAAGGTGTAAGAGCCAGGTCCTTATCTATAGGCACGCACGCACGCACGCACACGCACGCACGCACGCACACAGATACATAAAGTATACTGTACAACCCCCACATCCTCCACCCCTCATGGACCTCGCTCTCTAATTCAATAATGTCAAGAGTCAGAGATTACCACCCCGTATAAAGAAGGCACAATGTAATTGTGGGTCCACATTAAAGTTATTATCTTGAAAGGCAGGGGGAGAAAACAGAGCGTGCCAGCCAGAGATTTTGGCTCAGAAGCAGCATCGTGATGGAGATAACGGCAGACTGCAGGAACATTGCGAGGCTCCAAGCTTTCCTCTCAGAAGAATGTGTTGACTTTACAAACACTTCTTCTTTAAGAAATGAGGGAGAACTGAACCATAACTTTGTTCTGCCCTTGACTGAAGTATGAGGTAAACAAAACAAAGTGAAGTCAAACTTTCACTGGATTGAGGTTTATTTATAGGATAAGTTTAAAGGACCATGTTTTTAATGAATAACTCATACTGCTGACGATTTGTCAAAATATACTTTCTTTTTTCTTTGTATTTTTTTTTCATGAAAGCCATTGGTATTCCATTCATGTCAGTGTAACATGAAAAAGAAAGGCTTGCCGAAAACATAGCCTAAAGAAAATATTGATTTACACACATTTCAAACATCCACGGCTTCTTAATAATCTTGAGTCAATTTTTAGGTTTTTCCTGTATCTTAGCTCTTTTTTTGTTGTTGTTGTTGTTGTTTTAACCTTTCATGCATATATTTTTGTCATTTTTTATTGTGTTTCTCGTTTATATTCTGTGTTCTCCTGCCTGTTTCTCAGTTTTTGCCACTGATGGTAACTTTGGTCAACCTTGGTTGTTTTAAAACGAGCTCTATAAATAAAGTTTGATTTGATTTAATAGGGATGGAATTAAGAGAAGCTGATAATAATGAATAACCCGAAAGTTTTAATTAAAATAATAATAACAATAATGATAATTATGCTTTGCAAACTGCTTGTGTCAAGAGAGTCAATGGGCTGATGATACCATATCAGCAGTATGGATACTGTTTGGGTTCTTATTAGTGGCAGTTCAACAGATCTTCAAGCTAACATAGCATGTTCTTAGCTTGAAGATCTGATCTTGTTGACATTGTTCTTGTTGACATGTGTCCTGATCTGTCCGTTCAATTGCTCCCTGTAAAGATGGACACTATTCTTCTGCGACCAACATGGGGTTTAACTTAGAAACTGCTGTCAGCAAGCCTGGACCTTTCTTAACAAATCATGTCATCGATCGGGGGTTCTCTCCTGGGTATAAATCTGTTCAGTTCCTGCTGTAACACTGGGCCTGCCAGTCGGCTCTGTGGGACTGTTCAACTAGGTTCACATAAGAGAGAGACAGAGATAAACACACCCAGAGAAAGAACAAAAGGAAAGGAAAGGGAATATAGATGCAGACAAACTCGCACATGTGAGGACACAAGCACACCCATAGCTCCACAGGAGAGAATCAGAGAAAATAGAACAAATGGAACACAATACAAGTGGTAATTTATCTGCGAGGGTGTCAAAATAGACCCATAATGTCAGAAGGAACGAGTGCATTCTCCGGCACGGCAATCAGACACGGCACGCTGCTGGGGGGAGGAGCGGCACTTGGCGGGGAAGGAGGGGGGGATTATGACACTCCACTGCCGCTCCGTTCCGTGGCAGTGTCGTTCCGTTTGGGGACGGACACCGCAACTGCCGAGACATTCGCTGTCGGTTAAAAATCTGCCGTGGCTTCCCTGTGAGGTTAGGGTTAAGGTCTGGGGTAGGGTGTCGGACTGCTGCCGCCGGTGGCAGACAATGCACTCACTATCTCTCCATAACGGTCCCGTTAAAGATAATATAACATTTAGGATGTAGCTGTGTAAAGGCTCTGACAAACAAAAAGGTATTTTCCAGATTATAATAGATTGGGAGACATTGGGTGACGGGTGTTACATAGTTGCTCCTGCACAATCTATCGTAAATTCTAAGATACTGGGTGAATACATGAAGGAATAACATTATAACCTTGCAAAAAAAGTCAACAAACTAATGAATGCAGTTCTTTGAGTTGTTCAGTGTGGTTTTATAATAGAGTTTTGTTTATTTGCAACGTTGACATTGACATTCCAGTTTGGGTTAGAATCTTAAAAGAGAGTGAGGCAGAAAGACTTATTTATAGACATAACTCACATGGTACGACGAGCACTTCTCTCGATCCAGAGGTTTGGTAACAAACATCTTGCCAGCAAGAGGGTCGATGCTGAACACCTCATTGGGTGGCTGGTCTGCTCCGACCCCTGTGATGCTGTAGCGGATCGATATGTCCCTGTCCTGGTCTGAACGGATCTGAGAGAGAGAGAGAGAGAGAGAGAGAGAGAGAGAGAGAGAGAGAGAGAGATAGAGAGAGAGAGAGAGAGAGAGAGAGAGATGTTTAGCCAAAGATGTTGTAAATGGCAAAAGTGGTAAATGGTGCATTCAATAGCATCATTCTTCAAAAGTGCTTTACAGTGTGTATTACTTTGTAAATTGTAAATGTGTCCATGTTAAGCTCATTCTGAAAGATAAAGATATACAGTAGTGTATTAAGCACAGTGCCAGGCCTGTGACTTACGTCGAGGTGTTGCATAAATGTTTAGATGTCCACAGTCCATGTGAACCACCGTGTGCAAGCCAATATGTGTGCAAGCCAGTATGTGTGAGTGCACATGGACATCTCTCTTCTAATCAGGGACTATTTCAGGGCAGAAAGAGTACACTTAAACAGTCTGACACTGTCCAAAGCTGTCTCCATCTTTCTCTCATGGACCCAATTTAGCCACACTTTTGACACACCAGGAAACCTGCCCTGCCAAGAAATAACTTGAGCAACTAACAAGGACCAGGGAAGGCTATACGATATTAGACAGGCGTCGTCGTGGCTGCTCCTAGCAGTGGAATAACAACCTGTCATTATCACCATCCTCATCATCACCACTCCATCCAGATCTGTCAATAGAGGAGCTTCTGGGAGGATGGATCCTCGAGGGGGTGTTATTTGTCTTAAGAACTGTGCTCATAATATATCTGCGAATTACAACTGACAGCTACCGCATGGTAATTAACAAGCATTAGGTGTCGGTGGTTATTACTTCAAAGAATGCTTACCTCATCAAACATACATGAGCTACCAGATTACTGCCTCTGAGGGGGCGACACTGATTACATCTACCACTATAACGCCTTCAACCCTCAACAGTCAGGAAGTGATGTGAATTGGCCATATATATTTAATTCAAGCATTTATCCGTATTCCTGTATCTGTCATCTTGTCTGCCTGTGTCCCTCACTCACTCACTGAACCCACGCACGCACGCACGCACGCACGCACGCACGCACGCACGCACACACGCACACACACACACACACACACACACACACACACACACACACACACACACACACACACACACACACACACACACACACACACACACACAAACACACACTTAGCTAATAAATGATAAAGGATAGGAGAGAGAGAGAGAGAGAGAGAGAGAGAGAGAGAGAGAGAGAGAGAGAGAGAGAGAGAGAGAGAGAGAGAGCTAGCTAGTTACTAGTGGTCTCGTGGATAGTCCATATTTGGTAACTGTGTTAATGTGATGGTTCATGAGAGAGGAGACTGCAGGTCTAGACTCTAGAGCAATCACCTCAGCCAAGTACCCTGTAGACTAGAGAATTATTTCAAAGTACTTTGAGGGCGGCTCTGTGAGGTGTGGGAGAAATGTAGCATTCCATTGTCTCAAGGAACCTTCTGGGATGTTTCTGAAGACACCAAATGTTTCTTTTCACTATGTAAAGTCTGGAAACTCCACCCTGTATTAAACTGTTTCATGTAAAACGTATATATAATAATAATAATAATAATAATAATATATACGATTTATATAGCGCTTTTCTAGGTACCCAAAGTCGCTTTACAGAAAGAAGTATTAATATATATATACATATTTATTAGAAAACAAATTAAAAGGTTTAAAAGGTTAAAAACTAGAAATAAAAATCAAAAGAGGGGCAAACAAGAAGGGTGTGTGTGTGTGTGTGTGTGTGTGTGTGTGGGGGGGGGGGGGTTTATGTATATATCTTGTCATGTTGTCAATGAAAGAGTTCAGTCTTAGCTGACTGGCCGCGTCCAGCGGTCAGGCAGTTTGCTGTGCTCCCGCGGGCCACCCATGGCCGCGGGAAGCTCTCTCTGTCTTTGTTTTCAATAAATACAACTCTGATGGGACCGTCATTTCATCTCTCTCTGCCTGCGTTCTTCATCTGATGCTTTGATGGCAAGGTTTCAACTACAGTCTGCAGTTTACTTTAGAGAACATTGTTCTTCTATAGTTTAGTGGTGTCTGTTCGTTCAGAGGGAGAGTGTACAGTAGGTTATGTGTGTGGGGTAAGAGAGAGAGAGAGAGAGAGAGAGAGAGAGAGAGAGAGACTGTATCACTCTGCATCAGAAACCAGGCACAGGCTAAATGGCCTATTTGTCGACAGATCAAAGCAATTCTCTTCATTACTGACAGCTTGTCTAGGTCTTAAGGAGATCTTATCAGCGAGCTTAGCTCCACTCTGCCTGGCAAAACTGGTTCAAATGTAAAATGATCATGATACTGGTTCTCCAGGGGAAACAGGGCCGAGGAGATGAAGAGAACGGATGAGAACACACGTCTACACACCACTGTAGAGAGGATGAGAACACACTTCTACACACCACTGTAGAGAGGATGAGAACGCACTTCTACACACCACTGTAGAGAGGATGAGAACACACTTCTACACACCACTGTAGAGAGGATGACGTGTTAATGCTATGCTGTACAGTACTACTATTCAGAAGAACAAGAAGAAGAACAAGAAGAAATAATAATAATTGCGACCGCACGTCACAATTACTATGAAATTGTGCATTTCCCGTCAGTCAGTTGTTTGGTTGGTCACCCCCAGGCATGACCATATATGGTGACATCATCAGGGATGGAGATCCATGACGTCATCATTGTCAATATTAAGCCCATATACAGTATGGAGATCCCTGACCTCATCAATATTAAGCCCATATACAGTATGGCAATCCCTGATGTCATCCATATTGGCCAGCAACTCTACATCTGACCTCAAACCCTTATATCTCTATATATGGAGCTGACCTGTTCTGACATTCCTTAAAGGGACACTTCACCCTTTTTGCAAAAAATATATGTTAATGACGTTTAGAAGCTTTAGATCACTTTCCTGGGGGTATTTATGTGTGTAATATGTGGTTTTAGTTATTTTAGATTGTAGCAGTGAGCCTGTTGTCTCTGATGTCATGGACACTGGTCTCACTACCTTCCTGGACTACAATTCCCATAATTATTTGGTGCACTGCTCCTCCTTGTGGATAGGGGGAGAGCTGTCTTACTGAGACAACATGTAGTCCAGGAAGGAAGTGAGCCCAGTGTCCATGACATCAGAGACAACAAAAAGGGTGAAGTGTCCCTTTAACCAGGGGGGCACACAACCGGTGCGCCAGTGTGCATGCGTCGTCAAAATGTTTTCTGCACGGCAGATCAAAGGAATACAAGGCGCATTTGTGCACCAACAGCTGAGACAGTTATGTAGAGAAAGGCATTCAAAAGGAACTCAAATGTGATGTTAACGTCCTGTAAGTATAGACTTAGAAATAAAACTAGTGTTGAATAATCATTACACGTGGCTCTTATTTTGAGTCAGTGCACAGGAATAGAAGTCCGTTTCAGTTGTAAACAAGCTACTTTCCCAAAGTTACGTGCTCCTGTCATAGTGGTAGTCGCTAAACCACGCGACCATAATTATTTAGAATATGAAAACCATGCATCTTGAACAACACTGCGATTACTTAAACATGGAACCTGCAGCAGTAGATGAGTAATTACTTTTATCTGGAAGTTTGTTTTGGTTCCAGTGGTTGAACAAACGTCCTCCTGCTGCTTAACGGCGAGCCTACAACTACACCGTCTGTGAGTATCTTTATGTTTTGCATCATAACAGCCCCCCACCGTGCACACCAACGTGCATGTACAGGTGCTCCTTTGAGAAGTAGCCCAAAATAATTATGTACAGCCCTGTCCATAACATGTTGATCCTTCCCCATCCATCCCTCCACTTCGATTTCTTCCTTTTGACTGATACCTGTTCATTTAAACTCTAGACGGGCCTCCCAGCTGACCTGTTCTGATATTGCACATGTTAATCTGACCTCATCAAACCCTGTACACTCAAGACACGCTCCATATATGGCCAGTACAGAATTAATTCCATAATGTTGATCTCCAAAGTGACAGTGCTCGCTCAGCAGTCTGATGTCACCCAGGCGGATGCGTGCACGCGACCTCGGTTGCTTCTCGCCCTCAGGCGTCTTACTGGTAATGAGAGTGCACGTTGAGTGCTATGCTATGTGTGTGTAGAGCTAAGCTATTTTTGAATTAGAGTAACATTTTAAAGGGACTGCACAGATAGTGAATACTCTGTAGCAATGCGACAGATTGACATATTCAATCATTAGCTTCTTTGGATGGAAAGCATCCACTAATTAGCATCCACCAGCAGAGCTGAGCTAGCTCCACAACATGGTCTTGGCTGGATCTATGTGAGTTAACCTTGGCTGGCTATGCTATTTAACCTTGCTTAAACTTTACTCTGGCCTTGACTAGACCAGACTACTACGCATATGTTAGCATTGGCAAATCTCTGTATGGCTTTGTGTGTTGGGTATCTCAGTGCTGATGGCTACCAGTACATGCTGAACGGCCTTAGCTGATTCTGCTGTGGGTGTTTGTAGCTCTGATAATGGCTGACCTCTGTTTTGTGTGCTATTGGAACATAACATAACAAGTGACACTGTGACAGAGGCAGATTTAAGAAAGAAGAACCGATTGTGGCATTCACGGTTACCCAGTAGACCTGGAACACCTATACGTTGTTACACCTTTCATATTCCCCCAATTTTATCGAAACGGTTCAGATTGGGTCTTGGCCATCTAGTGCCATGGTTGTCATCAAACCCCTGCTGACTGAAGGTCTTCCTTCTGACAACTGGGGGGGGGGGGGGGGGGGGGTCGTAACCCCAGCTAAACCATCTCCCACTGAGCCAGCACTGTCAAACATGACAGACACGACACTGCACTTCTGTTCCCTATAAAGGAAACCAAAGCTAAATCTAAAAACACAGCTAGGATTGATGTCAGATGATGCAGACCATGACACATTTTTGCATTGGATACACATACACTTTCAGGTAATGCCTATGTGCTCAGTCCGTTAATAGAAAACAGCATGTTTTGTGATTGCCTCCTAGCTTTTTTCCACCAGCCAAGACTGGTGACTGGAGACTGGAGAGTGGACCTACTATACAGTGTAATATGTGGCATGACAACAGTCACTAAAACCACGAGAACACAGATTCTTGTTGAACAACTAAACAAGATGTTTAGGGATAAGGGGTTTAGCGGTGACAAAAATGGAGCCCTTTGTGTTCCATTTAACAATACACAAAATGTGAAACACATGACAACAATAGTTGACATACAGCGTTGTAGTTACTACAAAAAAAGGAGGCCTTGCTCTGTATAGCTTCTTTCAGAAGAAATTAGCAATAAAATATACTGTACCAATCCCCCCACACCATTAGTTTCATGTTTTGAACATGCATAGGATTCTTTCTGAAGTTACTTCTGGAAAATAAATGAAGTATACAAAGCACAGACAGATGACAGATAAGACACAGACTGACAGAATATTGAGACAGATACGGGAATGCAGTTCCTTTCACACGCACGCACGCACACACACACACACACAGAAACAATAACAAAACACACACAGAGGCCTGTCATACCTCTACCAATTAGGGTGTGTGGTGGTTCAGACAGTGACTTTTCTGCAGTAGTAAATAAGCCCAGACACTGCCACTTGCAGCAGACAGCAAAGTCACAGCAAACACCTAAAGATCTGAAAGCTATAGAAATAGCTGGGCCCACCACAGCTTGAGAGCCCTAAACAAACGGTTCCAAATAAACAAGCAGAGAGAGATGTTCCTTTAACACTATATGGTGAGGCTGTACAGTAGGGGTGTAACGATATATGGTGAGGCTGTACAGTAGGGGTGTAACGATATGTGACCAGATTTGACTGAGAGCCTGCCATCGCGCAAATTCCAGCTTTTCACCAGAATGAGTTAATAGCACAGGCAGACTCTTCACATACTAGAGCATATCTGAAATGTAAATATGAAACAAATGCTTAAACATGTAGCTAGGTGTAATGTTAGAGGCCACAGAAGTGAACCTTTCAAGCCTGTTTTCTCAACTCGCTGTTTTCTGCAAGACATTACTCTATAAGCCATATCTCCTAAACTGGTGGGTCAAACTGAACAACCAATATGTCAATTTGAAGCTATGATTCCCTGCTTTCATATGAAATGAAAAAATTAAAATTAAAAAAAAATCCAATGGCAGTCCCTCAGTCAAATCTGGTCACATACATGGTGAGGCTGTACACTGGCAATCAGAGATACAGAGGTACTGGTCAACAGGTCACAACCTGAGATGGTTATAGCTTTCAACAGATAAGAGCTTTGACGAGAGGCAGATGAAGAGGAGGCTGCGATCTGCTGTTGGATCTAATATTTGTATGCCTGTTAGATGTTATATAACCGACATAACCATAATAAACCAGATGTCGCAGTGCTTCTTTGTAAAATACAGTAGACAAGTGCTCACAAAGGTAGCCACGTGTTTAGTATTTATTTTCTTTAGCTTTGAGTCAGGAAAGCATTTGCATTAAAAGCTTTCTTCAACACTCTAAGTTGCAACTTTGATCTGCTGTGATTGCTAAATGCTGTGTGTCCCTTCAAAACAGATGACTGGATTGATATCGAATGCTTTGTTCTTGAGATATCAATTTAAAGAACATGTTTAGCTCATTGGCTTGTTTTCAAGGAAGCCATTAAATACTACTTATTTAGACAGCAGTGGTCTGTCTGTCTGTCTGTCTGTCTGTCTGTCTGTCTGTCTGTCTGTCTGTCTGTCTGTCTGTCTTTCTCTCTCTCTCTCTCATTAGGGGATTGATTGACTATGAGGAAGGTTATGACTTCTTTAGCCACTCCTGCAGGCTTTGACATGGACAATATGAAGAAACCCTCAGACCCCTCCCCCAATCACCATGAGACACAATCGGGATGATTAGACTGAAGACCGAGGGAGACATTTCAAGAGTTCGGGACTAGAGAGAGAGAAGGGGAGAAAAAGAGAGAGGGCAGGAGGCAGTGGGGCAAATATGCTACTACTGCACTTTTGTCAGTCATTTACCCCCCCCCCCCTCCTCCATATGTGCATGATGTCCAGCTTCTATACCCCTCTCCCCCTTCATGCAGGTTTCCCTCCCTTCTTGTGCTCATTTCAGATCCAATTCAAGATCCAGCATTCTGCAGCCATGGTGAGAAATGCAGACTAGAGAGAATATATGAGTAAAAAAAAGAGTGAGAGGCGAAAGAGAGGAGGGAGAGAAGCAAAGTGGCTTTAAATTGACTGCCTCAGCAGAACTCTGTAATGGGATGTGAGCCCTGCTGTCTAGAAACAGGAAGTCAGGCGACCAATGGGAGTATGGGACAGCGTCCAGGGTTGTTGAGGACTCTGATTGGACACTATAGCATGGCAAGAGAAATCTTTGTTGCAAAGTGGTGTGAGCAGAGGTTGACGGAATCATCTATCCAGACCGCACATTGTGGCCTCGGCTTGATCGAACGCTGCCCGCCTCAATCTGTATCACGTTGCCTCCATCGGTCTAGTCTTACCAACATCCTGTTGCAACATCCTGTGGTTTAGTGTGAGCACAGCTGGAGGTGCGGTTTGGAGCGTACTGTATGTGGGCTATACTACAGCGCCCCCTTCAGCCTAGTGGGACCAACACCTCAGAGGTCTCTTCAGTTAAACACATGTGTACAGGTGGGGGGGATATTTGTGTTTGATGCTGCCAGGGTGGGAGCCCGGCAACATATTTCTTCTTCCTGCCAAGTGTGCCCATGTCAAAGACTGGCAAGCTGGAGGGTTGGCGGACCATGCCTTGACACGCACACACGCACGCACGCACACACACACACACACACACACACACACACACACACACACACACACACACACACACACACACACACACAGTCTGACTGCAGGACTGAATGTGTGTCAGAATCTTTCTCAGGATGTTCTGGCTGCTACTAAACCAGCTGAGGGATTTGGTTTGGCAAACTCCACCTCAGCCTGTACGTGTCCAGCTGTCATCTTGACAAATTAACCTAGGAAGAGTGAGGGGTTGTGTGTGTGTGTGTGTGCACTCTATTTGGTGAGCATGTTGACATTTGGAAGAACAAAATTCAGTAGGCTACAGATTGCCGCTTTTCACTTTGCTTACAGTGCATCAACCCCCGCCCCCATCTTTTCTTGACAGGATCAGAACATGCAGAACCTGGATCAGACCCAGCTTCACAGTTCCGGTGTCCACTAATCTCTTTCAAGTCTGAGGGGAGGTTATGTGGGAAAAGGTTATTGACAACCTGGACATGCACCAACATCCCCACTGGCTTTACACCAAGTCCTGTGCACAGCCAGTGACATTGACGGCTGAACCAGCCTCAAACTCAAAGAGTAGCGTTCTATAATGAAACGCTTTGCATATGGCCTCAACCACTCAATGTGCCACTGACCGCTATCCCATGTGTGCTGTTCTAACCAGACCCAGGGAAGGGAGTTATACAGTACACACACCAACTGTGCTTTTATGAGCAATGTGGGACATTTAAACTGTTAGGAGCAAATGTTCTTTTCTCCTGAAAATGATGCGAAAATAGTGTAGTGAAAATAATTACAGGCTGGGAACGCTCATGATGAGCAAGCAGCAATAAAAGGGCCCAAAGTTAAAATACATATAACACCTGCAACTTTTAATCTGTTTATCGTTGGGGCGGTTTCATCTCAAGATGGCTTAGAGCATTATGTTGCTCGATGAGGAATTGCATTATGTGCATAGACTGTGATGTGTACTTGAACAGCATATTTTAGGTATCTCTCTCTCTCTCTCTCTCTCTCTCTCCATTTGCGTACATATATGCGTGTGCATGTGTGTGTGCACCTGTTGACAGTATATGGGTGGGGGTTACCAGCATGCAAAAATGCTGTCACCCCAAGAGAGTATGCATTAGTCATGAAGAGATTCTGACAGAGGTCTTTCATTATGAATGACAAACTAAATAGGATCAGATTATTCTGCTACAGGCCTCAATTTATATTTTGGAAAGAAAGAGGCAAAGATTGCAAAATGGAAAAATACAAGCACATTAACTGAGATAGGAATTTCACATCAGATGTGCATCCAGACTCCAGAGGAGGTGAGATTCAATTCTAGCTCATGCCCAGGGGCTTTTTCACAAGCAATTACTTTCCTTTCCATTTCCACTAAATGTTGTTTATTTTAATGCAATCATTATGGAAGAGACACAAAACTCTCTACCTGATGTGATGTCGTCTGCCGTCTGCCTGTCTGTCTGTCTTTTCGACTCTGTGCCTGCATGACTCTTTCTGTGCTGATCTGCCTGCCTGCATGCATGTCTGCATCTCTGACAATCTTTCCGTCTACCTGTTTTGCCAACATCATCTGTCAAGTGTCCTTCCCTTCCGTTAGAAGGACTTCATCTCCCAATACCAGGACACAATTAATTCTCTCCCTCTTCAACACTGGTCCCAATCTCCCAGGGTCCCTTGCCATTCGGCAACAAGGGTGTGTTGGCCAATTTCACGGCACATTATTGTCTAATGTCTTTGAGGATTTCCGTTTCTCCTTCATCCTTCTGATCCACAGGGAAGCTCTTGTTTATCTCTCTCTTAGTGCATTCATACCAGAGAGCTTTGCTGCAATTAAAACAAATGCTGCTGCGCATTTTCAGAAAGTGCACTTTGTTTGGCAGGTGTGAAGGCACGGAGAAGGCATATTTTACACAGCGCAAAGATGTCCCGTTACCGTGGATAGACGTGGTCGAATGACTAATGAGGAGACTGAAGCCCTGATCAAAATGAGGACGAGTACATTAATCAATTGCTTAAGAAAACACATAAACAATGCAGTGCAGTGTATAGTATTATAGCCTACAGAATATTCTCTGTCTGTCTGTGCATGCCGTAAACATGGAGTGCTGTCACTGTGTGGGGACTAGTGGGGAGTAGGAACTTTCATCTCAATAAACGTGTAAACATTTTGCGCTGCTGTCTGTTATATCAGTGCGCTCAGCGCTGTGCCTCCATGCCCAAAAGAAGAGTGTGTGGCTGTGTGAGTATAGTGAGAGAGCGTATGCACGTATCATTTTATCACCATAGATTTCACTGTGTAGGCTAGTTTATGAATGGAACACATTGATAAAGGTCCCCCCTGCTGCGTTTCCAATTGCTGCGGATGACAGTGTGAAGGCAAACCGCAGCAAATTAAATAGGCAAGAATCCCAAATTCTCCGCCCAGGCCCCATACGCATTGAGTCTACCGAAGTATTAGGTGAGAATGTGACCTTAAAGTCTGTCCCATCTCCTATTAAAGAGACACAGCCTGGGACTGCTGCCCTTGACCCAGACGTAACTCTTGTGTCTTTTGGTAAGATAATAACGTTTTATTGAATGCTGATCCAAACCCAAGGAGACCTACCAAGGCATCAAGGAGTGTCATAAGAATGCAGGGGAATAAAGTCATATATCTGAACCATTGTGTGTATAGAATACAATATAGAGGAATAACTGTGCTTTGTGCTGTACTTTGAAAGACAAACAATATATGCCTCATTTCTTTTTTTGTTTGTATTGCACTGTACATACTATTATTGAAAATGTAATATAACAGCTGGTCGTTAAAAAATAAGTTCTACTTTCAATGAACAGAGGAGCAAACACAAAACATTTACTGTTGACCATTATCTAAACTAGCCCGTTGGGAATGATACCCATTGGGAACGCTCTCGTTATGCAATACCCGTTGCACCAATTACCAGAGTACTTAGTGAACTACCAATTACCAGAGTACTTAGTGAACTACCAATTACCAAAGTACTTAGTGAACTACCAATTACCAGAGTACTTAGTGAACTAGCTCTGGTCCATAGCTCTAATACGCGCATTAGAGCTATGTTACTCTCAACTTCCGCCGCTCGCATGAATGCAGACCAGCCTCTACTCTTTGGCATAAATAAAAATAAAGTTTTTGCTACTCACCAAAACAAAGGCGAGTTGTGTCATTAGAAAGCCTACTTTCCTTAGTGGACGCACTCTGAGCCCCCCACCACACGTATAAACTGTACTTTTTGGCCAAAAGTGGATTTTGTTTCCACCGGGAAAAAAATATTTTTAGTTACACCGCTGCGCCCTCTACTGATATTGCCCAGAGAACTGCCTCATAGAGAATATTTTTCCTCCGGTGAAAACAAATCCCTTTCTGGCCAAAAAGTACCGTTTATACGTGTGGTGGGGGGCTCAGAGTGCGTCCACTAAGGAAAGTATAGGCTTTCTAATGACACAACCCGCCTTTGTTTTGGTGAGTAGCAAAAACGTTCTTTTTATTTACGCCTAAGAGGAGAGGCTGGTCTGATTTCGATTTGAGATTAAAAAAAAAAAATATCCCACGATTTTGTAACCCAGTTTTCTTTTCACCCAGTGCCAATTATCTAATGTAATCCTGGGCGCTACACTTCCTCTGCCAACCTGGGGGGGGCAGCGGACTGACCTCATGCCTCCTTCTATGCATGAGGAGTCCAAGCTGCTTCTTTTCACCTGACAGGGAGGAATTTCCCCAGCCGGACGTAGTGCGTGGAAGGGACACGTTATTCCGACCAGTTCCTTTCCCCTCCATCAGGCGGGAGGTAGTTTTAGAGACCATGATTACTGCATGTTTTTGTGAGGGTACCTACCCTAGGGGACACGGGGAGAACATGCAAACTCCACACAGAAAGGCCCTTTCGCCAACCCCGCCTCGGGTATGGGCACTGATGCGGAGGAGGGAACACGGCGCCAGTGCCCACAGCGTCCCGAGCGGGAATCGAACCCAGGACCTTCTAGCTGTGAGGCGACAGCACTACCAACTGTGCCACCGTGACCCTTCGATTTGAGATTTAAAACGGAAAGTCCCTTAGCCTTACTGCGCAGGGCAGAATCGTAGAAGCAGTAGAAGGCTATGGACCAGAGCTAGAGTGAACTACCAATTACCGGAGTATAAGTTATTAGCCTATTAAGGCTGCTTAGAAGCACAATTTTGACAGAATAAAAGGCGTATTCAAAGACATATTTGACGTGTATTTAATGATGGCCGGGCGGGTTGTGAAAAATGATGCAGTGGCGTGGGCGGGCTGGAGAGAGTCAAATTATGAATGCATGTGGGATCAATTAATTACCAGCTGCTGCCTGCTGCCAGTCGGCTAGAGGCAAAAAGTGTGTGGTTGCCTAGAGACGAGGCAGCCAATCAGGATGATAGGTTGTAAGTACCAATGAGAAACATAGGTCTCAACTACAGCAAGTGGGCGCGAAAGCACCGCAGAGAGAACATTGACCAGCTGTGCTTACACAGCAGCTGGTAAAAACCCTGACCCGCACATTACTACAGCATGAGGTACAATGTACAGCACTCCTCATCCATATAAAAACCCTGACCCGCACATCACTATAGCATGAGGTACAATGTACAGCACTGTACAGCACTCCTCATCCATATAAAATGCTTGTACTGTGTGTACCTGCCTAACAAAACATGCAACACTGCATGTGTTAGTAATACTAGTAATAATAGACTGTATGTTCTCAACATTAAATGATTTGTCGTATAGAAGATACTGTACTTGCAATCTACTGTACCATTTATAAAGCATTCTGTACGGTTTGAGATCCAAATGAGATCCATGCAATCCACTGTACATTTGTAAAGTATTCCATATGGTTTCCTCGTGGCAGAGGTTTGGATTGGATTGTGGATCGCGTCCTTAAACACTTCCAAACATTGTTGTTTTTTCCCCTTGTGGGCTTCTCCCTCTCTATTCAAAAAACAAGATGGAGGCCCGTACTTGGCTAAGCTCAGTCCTCTCTTTGTTCATGGATAAAACAGAGAAAGCAAACAAACAAAATCCCCAAACAATACATGAACAAAGGCAATGGTGCGGCACACGCACTGCAGGCTCTGTTTACTCCCTGTGTAGCAGACGCTATTTCTGTGTGTGTGTGTGTGTGTATGTGTATGTGTATGTGTGTGTGTGTGTGTGTGTGTGTGTGTGTGTGTGTGTGTGTGTGTGTGTGTGTGTGTGTGCGCGCGCGCGTGCGTTTATGCACAGTGAAGGCATACAAACATGTGTAACTGCATGACAATCATTAGATGTATGACGTAAGCGTACATACGATTACCTGCATACTCATTTGCATGCACAGGTGCAGTATGGACTTGCATATAATAGTCATCTGCATGCACAGGTGCAGTATGGACTTGCATATAATAGTCATCTGCATGCACAGGTGCAGTATGGACTTGCATATAATAGTCATCTGCATGCACAGGTGCAGTATGGACTTGCATATAATAGTCATCTGCATGCACAGGTGCAGTATGGACTTGCATATAATAGTCATCTGCATGCACAGGTGCAGTATGGACTTGCATATCGTTGCTGTCGGGAGGAAACCTCATAACTCCATTTTTGAGGTTTTTGATATTTTTTATTCATAAATCGATGCTACTGAACACCCTTTACGTCTGTGTGTTGTTATGAACATATTGCACCAATGGAACGTATTAAAAAGCACTTCTGAAATAACCTCTTAACTCAATTTGATCCTCAAACTGTCAGTATAGGAACAATGCTCTGTGGGGGCACTGACAGCTCAGCCTCAGAGCCGCACGGAAGATAAACAAAAACAATGACAGTTTGTGTGTGTGTGTGTGTGTGTGTGTGTGTGTGTGTGATATAGTTAATCAAACTTGGAGATCCATTGTCAGTGGAGTTAAGAGGTTTTTCTGTCATTGATAAGAACTATCAATGACAGAGAAAACCACCTAATTCCACTTGAGCTGTATTCGGGTAAAGTGGTGATAATATAATGACATATGCAAGTATCTGATAATATACAAAGTCACAATACCAACTTTGATGAGGAAGTATTGCTTTGTTTAAAAAACATTAGGTTTTCTTCAATTTCTGAAAAATTTAAAAGGAGTTTTTCCTGAAAAATGAAGATTTTGGAGTTAAGAGGTTTCCTCCCGACAGCAGACATATAATACTCATCTGCAATTTCTGCATGCACAGCACAGGTGCAGTACAGACTTGCATAACTCATACAGTACATACATGCATGGTTGTGAGAGCACATGTACATTTATAAGTGTTTCTGTGTGCATGCAACATCTACCGCAATAACCTGTATTCGTTGCTGTCCGGAAGAAACCACCTAACTCCAATAAATCAATGCTATTGAACACCCTTTACGTCTGTGTGTTGATTAAAAAAACACTGAACCAATGGAAATAATTAAAAAGTGCTTTGGCAAAAACCTCCCAACTCCACTTGAGCTGGATTTTTCACTCCAAAAAGAAATTGTAGTTAGATGGTTTCTTCCAGACAGAAGAGATATACTGTACGTTAACATGTACAGTATATTGTCGCTACGTGAGATACATTCAATGTGCCTTGACTGTGTGTGCATCTACTGCAGTACAGTACCTGCTTGCGTGTGCATGTTGTAGTGTGAAAGGGGCAGACCAGAGCGATGCCATGCTGCTGTTGGCAGAGTTGACGCTGGCAGATGCCAGAAGGCTTCATTCCATTCAGGGGACGAGGCCATGAAAACCACTTCTCTATAGAAAGTCTACTGCACCAGACACTAATACTGCCCTTTCTCTAACACTCCATCTTTACCTCCCCCCTCCTACTATATTTATAGGCCTACTTCTCCCCCCCCCCCCCCCCCCCTCCCCTAGGCCTTTCTTTGTCCCAATCAAATTCTTCAAATGCAATAGTCTCCAACTCAACTGGCGTGCACAGTTGGTTGCTCTCTGTTCTGTTGTTCTTTTGGACTGTGTCTCTCATGTCCCTGTGTTGTTGTTGTAGTTGAGTTTGTCAGCGGAGCAGAGCAGTCATTAATCACTGGTAAGCGTACGCACAGAGAGAACAGACACCTCGGGAAGTGCCGGTGGGGGAGGTTTTTCCACACGTCTGGAAACTGCTTTTTTGAACTCCAGAGGGATTCTGTTAAAATAATGGAGGTGCTGTACTGTAGCATGGTAAGGTAAACACACACACACACACACACACACACACACACACACACACACACAGTCCGGCTGTATACAGGAAGTGAACGTCACTGCGCAAAACCGCCCTAGGATCGCTGAAGAGGGAAAGGCCAAGCCAAAAAGAAAAAAGAAGAAAAATAAATCAGCAATCCGGTTTGATATCAATAATAAAGCTTATCTGACGGAACGTTCCGCCAATAGCGGTTGCCACTCCAGCAGTTAATTTGTTAATGTGCTGTACATAAAACAATAAGTGAAGGAAAGGACTATTACTGTCGGCTATTACTGTCAATAAAATGCACTGTATTTATTGAGAGATACAGGGATCATACGTTATTGGAAGATTATCACACTCCGTGTTACAGGAGTGGGAGCCCTGGACATTTGCATATAGACAAAATAGATCTACTCAACATTCAACGCAATAGTTCCTGACAAGCTCGACACCAAGCACCCAGATACTGGACTTCTTGTTGAGCTGTCATTGAGCGGTGAAGCACTATACTTCCAAAGCACTGACTCTCAACATAGGTTCCCCTCTGGGCTGTGTGCTGAACCCTATCCTCTACTCCCTGTAAACAGTTCCTGAGAAGGTGGTTCAGATGATAGAGACAAGCTACAGCCAGATTCGAGCCAAGGTTCAAACCCATAACGGCATCGGTGACACCAAAGACTTTGAGATCCTATAGTGGGTGTCCTACAGGGTGACATTCTGGCCCCCTTCCTGTTCATCATAGCGATGGACCATGCCCTGCAAATCGCAAGCAAAGGCAGAAAAGAAGCGCTGGGGTTCAATCAGAGGAAGTCATGGCGAGTACACCCCATCATGATTACTGACCTCGACTACGCAGATGACAATGCCCTACCTAGTCTCAGATACAGCAGAGAAAGGAAGGGAACTACAACTGGCAGTAGACAGGGTGCAGGAAGATTGGCCTCAAGCTCAATGTCAAGAAAACATAAGTACTGACAGTTAACATGCCACTGCGGACGGGACAGTCCTCGAGGCAGTCGAGGACTTCAAATATCTCTGTGCCGGGAGCCCTGGACTGATTCAACGGAACAAGACCTGAAGGCCAGAGTGAGAGAATCAGAGAGTCAGTACTGCTGTATGGGGTATTGAGACATGGAACCTCACAGCACAACAGGAAAGGGCCCTGAAATGGATATGGAAAATGCTACGAATGTGAATATAGGTCTGTATTTACCAGAGCAAAAATAAATAAATGGATGCTTCTCTTCTGCTGTGAATCAATTGAAGGTTTCAAAAAAAGCCTTGAGAAATCAATGTATCTCACATGCTATTGACGGCTGTTTGGCACCAAAAAGAGGAAGACTAGACAGAGCACCTGATTTGTTCTGAATAATTACTCTCTGTACTGTACTCTACTTTCCTTTTCCATCTTTTGGATGGAGCCAGTGGAGCCAGAGCCATTTCTCTCCGGAACTGGCTCTCATTCCTGTTCCGCCTTCCATCAGCTTTTGGTCTCCAGGATGTTGAAGTGCTGCTCCACTCATCCCCATCTGCTGTTGAGGCCGGTATCACTACATGCCCTCGTTCTACAGTCTGGAGTGTATAGTCAGTCCAACACCAGGCCTTATACGGCACAGTAAATCTATAGCACATCACAACTACGGGAAGCTACATACAGAGGCTATACTACTGGCAATACTTTTTGTTGCAGATTGTTGTTTAAAATAAATCACACCCGTGTGAAGTGAGGGGCGCTCTTGTCATTATACATCATCATACATCATTTGACCTAATTTCTCCTTTCATTGTCAAAGGCAACTATGAGACGTGTGGGGACAAGATTTAGCAGACATTTTACCTAATTTCTCCTTTCATTGTCAAATATTGGCAAATATTGAGTCGTGTGGGGACAAAAGCTGTATATATGGGAGGGGCTAGCGCCCCTAAAAAGAAACACACCCGTGTGAAGTGAGGGCCGCTCTTATCATCGTACATCATCATCGCCGACTTTTTACTGACAGTTGAGAGTTGAAAGCCTCCTAAATGTACAACATATCAATGTTTGTGTTACGCAATGTTTGTGTTTACACTATGATTGTCCATTCATTGTCAAAGGGAATTTAAAGGGAGAAAGGAGAGAGAGAGAGAGAGAGAGAGAGAGAGAGAGAGAGAGAGAGAGAGCGCGTGCACGGTTCTTCAACATACTTAATAAGGCTGGATTCAGACTTTAATAAATTTACGTTCACCACATGTCACCAGAACAACTATAAAAAAAATCTGAAATAATAGTAGAATAATTATGTAATAAACAATCATCAATGAAGCAAAGCGCAGACAGTGGAGACATTTCCAACAAACCTTAGAACACACGCTCACCTCTGAGGCTGTGTATGAATCAGTGCCTGGATAATGGTAGTATCCTAGTCTGCCTCTGTCAGTTAGCAATGACGTTGACATTAAGAGTCCAGTGTAAATGATGATGAATAATCAAGCCATGTTTTTAGAACCTTTACAAAGTGGTGAGAGCATGTTTGAGTCTGAAGTGTGCTTTTTTTTTTAAATAATATTCAAACAAACAAACAACAATGCTTTGTCCTCCACTGAAATTAGGAAACAGAATTAAAAACTAGAAAAACACATGAGCTTCAACAAGATCCAATGCAATGTGTGAAACATTTCGGGAATGTCGTGATTAGCAGTCAAATTGTTAAGAAGTCATCTTTTAGCCCAAATCAAGAGTTAAAAACTTTCCACTTTCAACTCTTTTGTTCGATGATGTTTAACTTGTTTCACTGTTGTTACACAAAGAAAAATAAACATATTAAACAGAAAAGTTGACTAGCACCTCCCCAGGCATTTCAGACAAGGATTGGAACTAAAGTGCTTCTTCTCTTACACTGTTGAAAACCCCAAAGTGAAAAAAATAAAAATAACAAAAACAAAAAAAATCTGAAAGCTAGATCCTACAGATAAAGAGACGCGTGAGGAAGGAGGGAGCGTGAAATGAACCATCAGTCTCTCAGAGTGATGTTCTTTGATGAATTATCGCACACACCGTGAGCTAGAATTTCAAGGTTCTGTGAAACAAACAAAGCTTTCTGTTGTGACAGAATCTCTGAATTTTAAGCACTGCAGAGCGTCAGCACTGCGACCAGGCATTCCCACAAACGTTCATTCATATTCATGAATGTTTTTCAGGCAGATTTTTACAATGTGAACTTCTAACCCCCTTCCCTTCTTTATATTTATATTTTATGTATCATGAAACTAGAAGTTGTTGTGGAGGTGTCATTTGTTTCAATAGTAGTCACACGTGTTTCCACCATACACTGCATCCAGTGCAATACTAAATGAGAACAGCTGGATTATGTAGGCCTAAGTACAGACGCACGCGCGCGCACGCACGCATGCATGCATGCGCACACGCACGCACACACTATAGAAATGAGGGTGGTGTGTGAGCAGACTGAGCACAGTACAACATTGAGGCGTATGCAATCCTAGAAAGTGTCATAAGCCCATTCTTCACATGGTCATGGTGAAAACAGGGCTGTACAGATCTGTGATTTATGAAGCCTTTTTACAAGACCTCGAAGGAGATGAACTCTCTGGTTTGATTCTGGCCAAAGAACAGCAGAATTTCATTCCTCTTATCAGAGCGCTGCCTTTTACCAAGTAAAGATTGTGACAAATTGCATTGCTTGAAAAAATAAATAAAAGCCATAAACATATCATTGAACTTTGGGTTCACATTCTATTTGGTCCGACAAGGGAACAATTGCATGCATAAAGGAGCAGAAATAATCATTTTACTGCATGAAACCAGTGGATCCAACACCGTCCGTGGGAGAGATTAGACTCACAAGGGCTGCTTAGCCGACCGCTCTCTCTCTCTCTCTCTCTCTCTCTCTCTCTCTCTCTCTCTCTCTCTCTCTCTCTCTGCAGAAGCTTCTTGTCCAATCAATACCGTTCTAATTCTGGAAGACGTCTGCAGTTAATCACATCAGAACATAACATAATTACTTGCACGGTTTGTCCTAATGACCAATGGCAACCTGCATCCTATATGCTTGTGCGCTCAACAAACCCAGAGCTGTAAATTAAGCATGTGTCAGCAAATGAATTCTGTCACTTACGCTGACGAGCATCTGCGGGAACGGTCCTCGAGAGTTTTCCGGCACGTTGACTGGTGGAATCACCCAGTCCCTCTTCTGCCTGCGCAGGCCCTTGGAGCCACTCAGGACGGGCCTCGGGAACAGGATGACCGTAGCAGGGGATCCAAAAGTCTCTTTCTTGTCTTTCCTCTCAGCAACTTTGCCCTCATCTTCAGTGACCTGCACAACAGCACAGAAGAAAATGAGTTTGCATTATATAAATAGCATAGCAGAGAGACAGAAAACTGGGGGCAGAAAGGTATAATTATAATGTTATTCCAATGTGCATATATATATTTTTTCCCGCTGGGTATATATTCTTATCCAGCACCTGGCTCTTTGGTTTTGGATGTGCTCACACACTGACATGATGATGGTGATGGCATACAGCAAATAAATATATGCACACATAAATATGAAAAGGGGTCGGAAAAGTCGCAGAGACCTTGTCATTTCACAGCTGGCTGTAAAAAGCCTGTTAACAGTGTATATGACTGAGCTGCAATTTATAGTTCCATTAACCAGACTGATCAAGCTGAACAACCCGCACGCGCACGCGCGCACGCACACACACACACACACACACACACACACACACACACACACACACACACACACACACACACACACACACACACACAGGCAGATAGAGACATGACAACCACAAACCGGTCTCTGTGAATGATGCTCAGTCCCTTTAAATGTCCTCGTGTGAACCCACAGAGGTTGTCTATCAGTGTCCCAATAATCAATCAGAATCATGAATTCATTACGAGGTCCCATCATAGCCTCATAATCGTATACATCCTGATTCCAAATCAGCCTGTGTTAAGTGAGTTCCCTATGATGTGAATAATTATGATGCAGGAAAAAGAAAGAAGGAAACAATAACATAATCTACAGAAATCTGAACCACTGAATATAAAAATGAAAAATGAGATGCAGACACGCTAGCTCTCTTCATGTACATGACTTATGGATTGACATATGTACTGTATATCAAGGTTATATTGTGCCTCAAGTCTCAAGACTGCTCTTTAACCATCTGCTGGGTGTCCCAGGGGCTGTGGAGGATGTGTGCTGGATATCTAACTGATCCAAAGGTTACATCTGAATTGACATGCTGTGACGATACTCCTCAGAGACTAAGTTTACCAACATATCTCAGGGTTACCAAAGCATGATGCGACTACAGTACATACTGTAGCTCTGGCTGTACATCCGTCGTAGCCCTGCTCCCTATACTGCATCTGCAACACACTCTCTCTCCACTTCCACAGTGTTATTGTTTCCATCGCTCTCCCCTCCCGGTTGGCGGGTCCTGACAGCTTGTCTCCATAACAGCTATTCATCAAGTGCTGGGATGTGTTCGCTGAATGGAGACTACAGCACTGAGCTTTAACACACACTTCCCCCAACAGGTTCCACCAAATCACCTCTCAGCATTAACAAGACATTTATTTAGATTTTATTATCAGTATTTATCAGTCCTGTACTAGGGGGAATTCAGTTTTCAGATTCACCCAGCTGATGGTGGCTCTGTGTGCGTGCATGCGTGCGTGTGTGCGTGAGTGTGTGTGTGTTGGAGGGGGATCATCAAGGCCTCATGGTGGTGCTGTAAGAGGTTGCTTCACATTTTGGCCTATAACTCTTGAACTGTAGGTCAAACACTATCAAAATTGTCCACTTGATTCCTTGGATCGTAATGCAACTCCCAACACAGACCCCGTCCATTTGTAGCCATTTCGGGTTTTCTTCACTTTTTCTTCACACTTTCACGATACTAGGTTCATGAAACGATTTCTTCACAGTGTTTTCTTTCACGATTTTCTTTCTTTCACGAAACGTGAAAGAAAATCGTGAATCGTGATTGTCTTTCACGATTACACAATTTTCTTTCTTTCGAATCGTACGGTGACTGAGTTGAGTGAATCGTTACATGCCATAGCCTTAAGAGGTATCATTTCATATATTACCAAATGGCTATGATTGACTTCCAAAGCCGGCCTGGCAGAGAACTACGCTCAGAGGAGCTCACTCTATTTTTCAGTATCTACCCTGTGCTTCTAACTGCTGTTCTGCCTTTGGCAACTGAATTTGCCCCACAGCATCTCTCTATCCACAGATATACAAATAAACGTTCCTCTACATACATGTTACTAAGTTCTCCTGGAGCATTCAATCCTGCAGTGCAGCATCAACTGCAGCTGATACTCTGCCTATGCCAGGATGTTGTGAAGAGGATGACTGACATTGTCCAAAATGGCCTGAAGCTTATTCCATGTAAGTCTCTCCACAACAGTCCCCAGTGAGTCCAGCCTCCTTTCAAGCGCTGAGCCAGCCTTCTTCACCAGCTTGTCCAGCTGTTTATCATTCATGTCAGTCAAACTGCCTCGCCAGCAGACATAGAAGAGGACACTTGCCCTGCCTATGTGCAGCATTTTACTGCACATTTCAAAGGACCTACTCGAAAGAAAAATAACCGGCTCTGCCCCTTTCTGTAGAAGGCACCTGTCTTCCCAAACAAGTTTCACCGGTTCAATTGACGATATTCAGAAATCTTGCCAGCAAGGTGCTAACTAGGTGCAACTTCCCATTGACAGCTCATTCATCCAGACAGAAAAGTCCTATCTAATTGTATTAAACAACGTAAAACTCACCAACATTGCACACTGTACAGAAATCTTGAATTATCCTCTTTCAATCTGTAAAGCTTTTGTTTCACTCAGGTGACCCAGCCGGGGTGATCAAGTCCCGACTTACGTCCCAGTAGCTACCCTCAATCAGTCCCATTATAAAAACCAGGCCAACACAATCCGTTACTCCGGAACTACTCTGCCAGGACTGGGAGAACCAGATTCTGGCACGGAAGGACAAGGGACAGCCATTGATCAGGTGCAGTCCTACAAATACCTGGGAGTCCATCTGGATGAGAAACTGGACTGGGCTCTGAACACTGAGGCTGTGTATAAGAAGACACAGAGTAGGATCTTCTTTTTGAGGAGGCTCGGGTCATTCGACGTGTGCAGCAGAATGCTGCACATGTTCTACCAGTCGGCAGTGGCAAGTGTCCTTTTTTATGCTGCAGTGTGCTGGGGAGGCAGTGTGATGGACAAGGACGCTAAGAGGCTGAACAAGCTGGTGAAGAAAGCCGGCTCAGTACTGGGCGAGAGGCCGGACTCACTGGAGTCTGTTGTTGAGCGGTGCACCAACACCAAGATGCAGGCCATAATGGACAATGTGAGCCATCCGCTCCACAGTATCCTTGTGGGCCAGAAAAGCAACCGCAGGGATCTGTTCCGTTCAGTGCCGTGCAACACAAACCGGTTCAAGATAACTTTTGTACCAACAGCTATTAGGCTCTTCAATTCGAAGGCCAGCCGCTAGGTCTATGAACTGGACTGAGGTTTTTTAGATTTGAGTTATTTATGGGCCTGAGTGCAATAACAAAGGATTTTTAATCATCCCCACTGTCACCTTTTAAATGCTTTTTAATGCCTTTTATGTTTATTCCCGCTTAGTCTTTAACATGTGTCCCCCTGCTTTTGTGATGTGTTTTTTAACTAACATACCTGTACGAGCTTTGGGATAACCTGAATTTCCCCTTGGGGATCAATAAAGTATCTATCTATCTATCTATCTATCTAGGCTCTGTGGGTTGACTCCTGGCCGGGCCCCTTCTACATCTCACCAGGTCCACTCCTGCTCTCCCCAGGCCCAGGACCTCTGCGTTGCACCAGACTCCCAGCACCAGGCACTTCATTCAGGAGTGGTGGATTATAATGGCCCTCCTAAAGGCCTCACAGAGGGTTTTTTGGGCTTCCTCCTCACGGAGGACACAGGCTGGGGCGCTAACCCATACTGCTCACCCCGGGTTGTTTATGAAACAAACAGCTTTTCGTACAGCTGTAATGTTGCCGAGTTTGACGTTGTTTAATACAATCAGATCAGATCAATGGGAAGTTGCACATAGTTAGCACCTTGCTGGCAAGATGGCCTTGGTCTGAATATTGTCAATTGGGGTTCAGGTTCATCTTAAAAACAAAAGTCAGAACCAATGAAGACCTCTAGTCTGCACTCTCACTCCTCAAATGTTGACTGTTTGAAGAGGGTCTTGGACCTGTGGAAAACCATCACCATTTCCTTTGTCTTGGAGGTGTTCAAATAACTCCATCAGCTGAAGGCCATCGCCACACTTCAGACCAGCAAATTGTACCCACTGCAGGGAGTTTGTTAAATTGAGGATGGTAGTGGTCATGGTGTAAATAATCGTAGGCTGGGTCACATTAATATTACTGTAAGCTGTTGTTACACAGAGCAGAGAAAGGGAGATGCAAGACTGCAGTGTAGAAAAAATAAAACAATTGCACTTTACTTACTTTGTCTAGAAGAGATAACCAAACTGTTTGATTCAGGACTGCACTCTCTTCCAATATGCATGTACGAATGTACGTGACGTGTGCAACTGTGCATGTACGTGTGCGTGCTTGTGTGTGCGTAAAACTACAGTATAAGAAAAGCCCAGGTTGGTGGATTCAGGGGAATATGAGTGAAGGCTTGAATCACCATATATTTACATATAATTTAAATAAGTCAATGTTTTTTATACCACTTCCAATATTTCATTTTACCGTAGCCCTATCCAACATAATGTTTCTCTGTAATAATGCATGGCTGTAACATGCGAGGTCAAAAATAATAACAAAGAGAAAAGCAAAAGAGTCAGGAGAAAAGGACGGCTGTTGGAGGACAAAGTTCAGAGGTGTTGTGCATTGCCTGCTTTGATCCACACGGTGCAGAATGAAATGTGCTTGTCTTTTGTCTCTCTGTGTGTTATATGTCCTCTCAGCGCATGGGCTGTACCTAACAGTACACAAACACTTACTTTAAAAGCAGAATCTCTTCATGGCCTTCAGAGAGAAAGGCTTTTAAGGCTATATTTAAAGGAAATGTGCCTGCAGAGAAAATCTAGCATACGGTGCCAGAATGTGTGCGTGCGTGCGTGCGTGTGTGTGTGTGTGTGTGTGTGTGACTGTGTGTGTGTGTGTGTGTGTGTGTGTGTGTGTGTGTGTGTGTGTGTGTGTACTGTGCATGCAACGTTTCAGACATCAGGTACAGTAGCTCCAATACATCTAACAATGAACGGGACCAGACTCACTTAAACCTAATGAGAGCGAGAGAGAAAATGTAGACTTACCGGTATCTTGAATGCAGTAATATCATATGGGTTATAAGGCATAAAAGGTATGCAGAAGATGTTAACATGCTAACTAGGCATCATTTCACTCAACTCGTGATATGATTCGATACTAGGATCACAATGCGGTTTTATCCTCCTGTGTCGTACAGTAGCAAATGGCAAAACAATCAATTATCTTACAAAGATCCTGTATTTTCTTTCTCCTCTGCTGTTTGCATCACGATTCAAATTGCGATTTAATGTGTTATTTAATGCGTTACATGTCTGACCCATGCTAACGTGTGATCATGTGGCTTCCCAGTGAGTGTTATTAGATTGAGACACCATAGTGTTCGCTAGTGGAGCTATTGTCCACAGATATGAACAGAACATGGCTCTTTCCGTGGGACGGAGAGTCTCGTACATCCAGGAACTCCCCCCAGCAGCTGTACCAGCCCCGTGCCCGCTGCTGACCAGCCAACCAAGCACACATGTTGCCATGCTTCATTGCCATTTGACGGGTCCACTCAAACGTGAACACGAAGCAGTCCATATGGTCCGCTTTCGGGAGAAACAACCGTTCGCTGGAACGCTCAGCTGAGCGCAACGCGCAAACAGCCTGCGCGTGCTGGCGTGGCCACAGCACGCCCTATGCAAATGTGTTCCGTCAGTTGGAGCAGGATGATAGGACAGATGTTGAGCGGAGTCTGGATAAAGGAATTGTGTTCTTTGCGTTTTCTACAGAGAAGAGGGGCTACTTGGGCTTGTCTGCAGGGGGTCTGCTGCCCCACTTCTTACAGGTGGTGCGAGGTTGGGGGCACCGAGGTGGAGAGACCTTTTTTTGTATGGACGGGTGGAGTTGGGGGGGAAGCAGAATATGGCTGTCATGCAGAAGCAGATGTGACGATCCCCACCCCACAATCACTCCTTGTCTAAATAAATAATGCTCCACACACTTTCATCTGAACATGCAAATAGGTATTATTGGGTTCCCTGAGGGCAGAGAGAGAGTAAAAGAGTGAGAAAGAGAGAGTGAGAGTGAGAGTGAGAGTGAGAGTGAGAGTGAGAGTGAGAGAGAGAGTGAGAGAGAGAGAGAGAGATAGAGAGAGAGAGAGAGAGAGAGAGAGAGAGAGAGAGAGAGAGAGAGAGAGAGAGAGAGAGAGAGTAGCCTACTGCCTGAGGGAGGGTTATGGTCTGGGCTTTTCTCCAACCATGGTGCTATGGATGGTCCTATACAGGAATTCTGATCAAAGCCAACCACTCTCACTCACTCACTCACTCACAATGGATCTCCTTATGGGTTTATATTTATTTAACTTTCAGTTCAGTTAACACTCAGGATTGTACAGTTTTACTGAGGTCGAGTTCCAGGGTCAGACATTAAAATGTGAAACACTAGCCTTGCGTAGCCAGCCTTCATCTGGACTTCACGGCCAAAGTGGTGACGGCCAACCAGATTCGTCTGGAACCAGGCTACAGTACAAACCTATCCGTTTCTTCCTCGATCTCAAAATGACATCCATGGGTACCTATGGGTATCTATGTTAGACACACCCACAGACACACCCCCAGATTCTCAGCCACACCCACAGGTTTATTGTGGAGTGTGGAGTAGCTATTCAACCACCAGGTGGCGTCGGCCCATGATGAGCAGAGCTATTAAGTCTTAATAGCTTCTAGCAATATGCAGTGGTGGAAAAAGTATCACATTTTGTACTGTATCTGCAATATTGAAATACATACTGTTACAAGTAACATTTATTTGAGTAAGCGGTTAGGGTCCATTTGGTTCCATTTCTACAAACCAACCAGGGCCCAGTATTCCATAGACTCCTGTATTGGCGGCGATCTTTAGCTGTGTTTTTCTCTGAATTGAGGCTCAGATTGAGATGATTGAACAAAATTTAATAAATCTTTTCTACGGCCGGCAGTGAGGGACATTAATTTTACTGAATCGCGGGTGGCAGTCAAAGAGGTTAAATTCTGGAAAGATTTAGCAGGCATTGGTAGAATTGGCCTCAGTTCTAAAGGGTTAAAGTATTATATGATTGTTGTTATGTTGTAGTTGTAGATATGGATATGTTACAGTATGTGTAAGACAAAGTGTGCCCCCTACCACAAATCAAAGTTACCAGGCACACACACACACACACACACACACACACACACACACACACACACACACACACACACACACACAAAGGCTGTCCCCGAACATTCAGGGTTCGAATGTTCGCTCGTTAAGGTTGCCACTCGAATCTTAATTTTTGGCCTTGAACTGAACCATTCGTTTTTTTTTTAATTATTATTATAATTCTGGGTGCCTGCCATGCAATGGCAGAAACACAGGTTGAAATCCGCAACACATACTTAATAATTATCGTAATATATGTTCCGAAACTTTGACCTCTATGGCCGGCCGCACGGTTTACCAAAGCCCCACAATATATACATCGAAACGTGCGGCTCGGCCGGGAATGGTGTGCTTGTGCTTTTCTTTCCGTTTCGGGTTACCGTGCCGACGTAATTCGCAATAAACGACGCGAAAAATGCCCCATGCAAAGTCAATGGGGAGACGCGGGTAAAAACAGAAAACGACACGTTACTTTGGAGCCACATTGCTCTGGCATACTGTTACGTAGAAACACAATTTAAACCTCAAACAGCACACGAGGCCATCGACTTTGTTGTGGTTCAGACGGAATTTGAATGCGTTGCACGGTTTGCCCGCTATCTCAGTTCAAAGTGTGTGTGGTCTGAGCAAAAATCTCGACTCTCAGTGTCGCACGGCCAGAGAGAGAGCGGGTCAGAGGGAGAAGCCAATGTGAAAACTGTAGCGAAATTCTCCGAACAAATCGTCCTCACGGCCAAAATATTCACTTTACACGCATGGGTTTTGGTAATTTTGTAGCCACACTCGTCCTCTTTCACCCAATGTCACAACCACAGCCCAGATTCATACGGTACGTGAACTACAGCCCTGAAAGCGACAGGTGTACCATCATAATGTGTCATAGAACTTCATGTTAACTGCTTGAATGAGTCAGCAGTTTTTTCATCACAAACACAATTTCTTAACTCGCTCTCATAACCACGTTTTTTATCGTACCAATACCACGATCGCACACGGCGTACCTCAATGTCTCGGGTCACTCACGGCATTTGACGTTTACTTTTTGCGATAGAGCAATTTGTTCGGACATACGTTCTCTCACTGAATCAGTGTGGTTTTAACTTTCAATAGTGTTTGCATTTGCATAGACTAGCCCTAGCCCAGGTGAAATTGATACTTTGTTAATGATTCAAGGTCAAGTTGACCACCTCTCAAACACGCGCACACACGAACGCACATGCACGCACATGCACACATGTGCACGCACACACACACATTGAAAGTCAATGGAGAAAATCGGGGAAACACGTAACTCTGTCATTTCTCGACCGTTTCAGACGCGGGGTGGCTCGCCAGAACCGGGTTGCCCCCCTGAGCGCACACACACACGCACACGCACGCGCACGCACACACACAAACCCTGTCTTCCTATTGGCTGGCCTTTACACAGCTCCAACTATTGCTTACAACATGCTACAGCCTCAAATTTTGGTACATGGACGTAGACCATCAAGAGGAACAAGCTGTAATGGCTTAATTGCTTAAGCTCCGCCCCTCTGTATTCCTATTGGCTGGCCTTTACACAGCTATAACTTTTGTTTGCAACATGCTACAGTCTTGAAACTTGCTCCATGCACTTAGACCAAGTTGACCACCACTCGCACACACACACATTGAAAGTCAATGGAGAAAATCGGGGAAACACGTAACTGTCATTTCTCGACCGTTTCAGAAGCAGGGCGGCTCGCCGGAACCGGGCCGCCCCCCTGAACGAAACCAAATGGACCCTTACAGCTCAGACATCTTAGCATTAGCATGTTAGCATGATATCATTAGCATGTTAGCATTAGCATGTTAGCATGTTAGCATTAGCATGTTAGCATGTTAGCATTAGCATGTTAGCATGATAGCATTAGCATGTTAGCATTAGCATGTTAGCATGATAGCATTAGCATGTTAGCGTTAGCATGATATCATGTTAGCATTAGCATGTTAGCATGTTAGCATTAGCATGTTAGCATGATAGCATTAGCATGATAGCATTAGCATGTTAGCGTTAGCATGATATCATGTTAGCATTAGCATGTTAGCATGATAGCATTAGCATGTTAGCATTAGCATGTTAGCATGATAGCATTAGCATGTTAGCATGATAGCATTAGCATGTTAGCATTAGCATGTTAACATTAGCATGTTAGCATGATAGCATTAGCATGTTAGCGTTAGCATGATATCATGTTAGCATTAGCATGTTAGCATGTTAGCATTAGCATGTTAGCATGATAGCATTAGCATGTTAGCATTAGCATGTTAGCATGATAGCATTAGCATGTTAGCATTAGCATGTTAGCATTAGCATGTTAGCATGATAGCATTAGCATGTTAGCATTAGCATGTTAGCATGTTAGCATTAGAATGTTGGTGGCAACGTAATGCGCAATAAATAAATTGAAAGTCAATGGGGAGACCTGGCTCACATGTAACCATATGGACCCTTCTGAGAGGCTAAATGTCATCAAATGGTGGTCCGTGGCTCAAATGCTGCACAGACTTGGCGAGCTTCAGGCACCCAGTAAAATTTCTTGAAATTTTGTTTCTAGTGTTTTATTATTATTATTATTATTGTTATTATTTTACTCTATAAATATATCTCGGCGAGAATGCGATATGCGATATGCATATGTTCATGTTGTGTTTACAATCATTTGAAAGTCCTGCAGACGGCAGAAGAGACAAACACAGTGACACACACACACGCACACACACACACACACACACACACACACACACACACACACACACACACACACACACTCAATGCGCTTCTGAGAGTAGCCTACACAGGTGGAACAAATTAATGAAAGAGAGACAGCTAACGAGCAACTAGCAAGGCAAGCTACACTCTAGTTTTAGCTGCCTGCCAGCATCTCATTCAACTATTTTTATGGAATGATGAGCTCGCATCAGGGACGTATGCTGACCATTTGGTTGCCCTACTCGTAGGATATTTGTGCTGCCCCCCTCCCGACGAGAGTGCTGCTAGCCTATTCCTCATGCAGATCGGCTATTTTCGCTGTTTGCGAGGACGCACACACGGCCGCTCGCAGCAGCGGAGCACATGTCACTGTCAGAGCCACTAGACGCTTTGTGTGTGTGTGTGTTGGGAGAGAGAGAGAGGGGGAGACGCGCTGCGCTCTGATCATGTTCAAGACGGATATCTCGTGTTGTCATTATAGTGTATTAAAAGTAAAGACGGTTGTATCCACACTCAAAATGCACACCTTCCCGGTCGGCCAACCCGGTAGCAACCCTCACCAACCCCTGATGAACTTAACCATTATTTCACTGATAGTCTATGCAACGTCGCCCCGGAGGATCTATTTATGAATTGCAGCCTGGTTAAAAGCACTCGGAGAAATTAATTAATTAGAACCAATTAACCAAATGGTTCGGATGTTCGCTCGGAAATTCCTGCAAATGTTCGAGTCCTAAAAACAGCCTACACACACACACACACACACACACACACACACACACACACACACACTAAACAGGAGTCAGTGAGTGTGAAATAGATGCGGCCCACAGCTCTGGTGCCATATCAGCCTCAGCCAGCTGGCTCTAGTCCCGGTTCTTTCCCTCCCTGTCACAGACTCCCCAAACCCCTCACGCTTTGATATCAGCCAGGACCTGGCAACCCAGACATCTGGAAGTTATGATTCAACAGAGCACGCAACACAAAACGCCATTTCCATAATGAAACATCAAATTGTGTTTCAGCATCCTGATTCTCTCTCTCTCTCTCTCTCTCTGTGATGAAGTGCATGCTGTCACCCTCGCCCCTCTATCAGTGTGTTTGGTTTGTCTCCTCGGCACCTGTTCCACTTCTCACTCAGTCTGTCCACAGAGCTGACAAAATCCATCATTTTACATCACCTCATGCTGCAGTAACAGCACCACCTACTGACCCTGTTCTTAAAAACAAAAACAACTGAGCTCTTACCATACTCTACTGAGGTCACAGGTAACACTTGTAAACACTGGCAAATCATGAGCATTCATTTAACATGCACTCTGAGTGTGCAAATTGAACCAGAAATGGTCGAAGGCTCAGTTTGGTCTAATTTGTGGATAGATTAACAACACTGATGCTTGTATTTGGGTAGCCTGGAGCATTCGATTTTGGTGGTCGATATTTTCATTAATATCTTCTATGAACGTCAAAAATGATATTCCTTTATCCCTTCATAGTAGCAATACACTAAAAGAAAAACGGAGAGAAAAGCACACTTTGAACCTTCCACCAAACGCATTCTTGGGCTCTGTTTCTCTGCCACTCCAAAATTGGCTGGTGTACAAGCTAATAAACTTTACTCACCATGCTAACTACTTTGTATTGACCATCTGTTCTGGGTTTCCTCTCTCTTTACTTTTGCCCATGGACACTGCACATCAATTTGACAAAAAAATTGACAAAGAAAATGGACAAAAACAAAATTGACAAATTGACAAATAAAAATAAATTTGACAGACAAATTTGACAAATAAAAACACCTCCACTGTTTCAGTACTGTCAGACCATCGAAACTACTGTAGGTGTTAAAAGTAAATAGTTTTAAGAAACATAATTATTGGCATCATAAAAGCTAACTTTATATATAACGGCCAGTTACCTTACAGTACAGACGGCAGTACAGTTAAAAATGAATCAAAACATTTGTCGAGTAGACGTTACAGACTTATTGACAGACTGGTTTTAAATTAACCCATTTTGGGCGGGAACCCCTTTTGGTATTAGCATTACGTTATGCTTTAGCTATTAAAAATAGCAGATCTACAAGCTTGTAGGTCTGCTATTTTTGAAAAATCGAAGAACCACTGACACAGAAACATAGCTTTTTCAGAAAACTGTCAGGATGTAGAAGACATTTTTTGAATCTGATCTCAGGTCAGAATGGGTTAAGTTTGACCCGCCACATGCTACTTGTGGTAGCAGCAAATGTGTTCATAAAGGTGATGAACAGATTTGTGAAGAAAGCTATTGGTAAGCATTTATTTTGTAGATTGGTCACACATTTGGCTAACTTTCAGCTAACTAACACTGATGTCACACTGCTGTAATAAACAGTGAGAGGAGAGCCCTCTGGCAGCGCTCATCAACATGCTTAAAACCACAGGAGATGTCAGAAGTTCAGAACTTAAAGCTTAAATCAAACCAAATCTGTAATCACGAGTATTTGTATTATTACTAGTGTCACTTGTGTCACTTTTCACTGTAGGTAATTGTTCTGCCCCCTGTACTATGTTTACTAGTTTTTGTATTGTATGTTTTTGTACGGATACCCTTTTACCTGCACCTTTAAGAGCCTGCTCAGGGACTACAGATGAAATTTTGCCTATGGCTAACACTGGCCCATTTACATGGATTTGAAAAATGACGTGTTGATTAATGTGCATTGTCCTGTTAAATAAATTAAAAAAAATATATATATATATATATATATATATATATGTCTGCCTGCTAGTTTAGGAGCCTCCTTATAATTTTGCTGTCCCCAAAGCAATATGAAGAGCTGAAGAAAAGGCAGTGGGTGATCCGAGCACTCAAAAAAGTAATTAAAAAAATCGCACACAAAAGCCAGATATGAGGTGCTAAACAAACAGTAGCGGCGTGGCATGGTGGTGATGTTATATTGACGGTGTAGTCAGGCATGCACAGCAACCAGTTGTGTTGGGGGTGAGGTGAGGTCATAGGGAGTCAAAGTGAGGATAAATAAATTGTCCATAAGGAGACAGAGAGAGGATAAAATCCCCACCAGAACCTATAACTCTGACACTTTTACATCCATGTATCTGATTCAGATTTGATGATAAACCACCACTCGAGGAAGGAGTCTAAATCTTCCCAGACTAAGCTTCCCAGCTGTTCTGATTGTATATACCAATCGAGAAAACTCACATCTGTAAACAGTTTGACAAGACTTTCAATTGGTTAAGTCGTCTGAAGACACACCAGCGTATTCACACTGGAGAAAAACCTTTCAACTGTAAAGAGTGTGACAGGAGTTTCAATCAGTCAAGTCATCTGCAGAGACACCAGAGTCTCCACACTAGAGAAAAGCCTTTCCATTGTAAACATTGTGACAAGAGTTTCTATCGGTTAGGTACTCTGAAGATTCACAATCGTATCCATACTGGAGAAACACCTTTCCACTGTAAACACTGTGTCAAGCATTTTAGAGTGTTATGTAATCTCAAGACAAACCAACGTAGCCACACCGGAGAAAAACCTTTCCATTGTAAACAATGTGACAAGAGTTTTACTTTGTTAAATGACCAAAAGATTCACCAGCGTATCCACACTAGAGAAAGACCATTCCACTGTAAACAGTGTGACAAGAGTTTTAGTGTGTCGAAAAACCTCAATAGACACCAGCGTGTTTGCAAGCCGACACTGACAGTCTGTCAGTAAAGGTCAAAGTAGTATCAATGACGTCATCACATTGACACATGGGGGGAGACATGATCAGAAATAACTACATTTTTGGATAAAGCAAGAGAGGCCAGGTTGAGATGTTTTGGACATGAAAACGATTGGTGCAGGAAAGCAGTATAAATGGAACGACTTGTATCATTCCTGACATGAATGGGCCCAAATAGCCCGGCATCCTTAGTTGCTCTAATATGCAAATGAAGCGACATAGCACAACCAGATACTAATAAAGCATTGCAGGACATTATATCGGCCTATACTTTTCTTGCATCAATGTCTATGTCATCAACCGTATTTGCCAGCTGCTATGCTCACGCATCTTACATCATGTACACAATGTTTGGATGGATGCAATTACCTGAAAATACCTAAAATTATACTTACTTATGCTTACAACACCATTTCCATCGCTTTACTCTGTGTCTCAAGACTGGGTGTGCAAATTCAAATGTAAAATTTGACTCATTCTCAGGATAGAACATATCAGTTCAATATATTTCACGTGGGAGACCCGAGTTTGAATCCCGGGCGTCACATTGGTGCCGTGACCCGGATCGGGTTTCCTCATGGGAGGAGGTCAAAAGGGGGGTGAGTGTAGCAGTGGCTCAGAGCCTCTGCCTGATGGCTTTAAAAAGTCTGATATCTCCCACAAGTCCATAGGGATATCCCTTTGGTTTAGTCAAGTGGTTAAGATGTTGGACTTTCACATGGGAGACCCAAGTTTGAATCCCGGGTGTTACATTACATTACATACATGTATCAGTCAATATAGATATAGTTGACATCAGATCTTTACTTCTGTATCTCTCTAGAGCAAGAAAGACACATCATCAGTACTATGTATCTTCTCAGACTTTCCACTGCACACTAGACGGGAAAATATGTTACAACTGTATATATTCTACATCACGGGTAAAAAATATGTTACAACTGTATATATTCTACATCACGGGTAAACTGATTATGATGCCTACAATGTGTACTGTATGTCTCCCTTTCCACGTGTACGTTTTGCTGCTCTGCTCTGATCAACAGTTTTTCAATAGAAGCTCCTCCTATCCATCCATCCATCCGTCCGTCGATTCATTCATTCATTCATTCATTCATTCATCCATCCATCCATCCATCCATTCATGCATTCATCCATCCATTCATCCATTCATTCATCCACCCATCCATACACACACACCCACTCACCGACCCACCGACCCATACCATGGGTCGGTGGGCCGGTCCATCGTCCCCATCACTACTGTCACTCAGACTAAATGATTTACTGTATACTAGGCTACAATATAATCACAGACTGAGATTACTTTGAAAAGCCAAGAAAAAACTGTGTGCTACGTGAAGACAGATTTGAGAACAATTGATCCAGACGTTTTCAGAGATGGAGCTCCTGCTGTTCTGTCTGAAACATCATACAGCGGATTAGAGCAGCGAGCTGCACTCTGTGATCACCTGACCTTAAATACAAGTCTGTCTCAAACTACATAGAACTTGACAGAATGTTCTCCCCAACTTAAGTCTGGCTAGTGTTTTTATTCACCAACTTGTAGAGGTGAACAATATCGACGCCCACAGACATTAGTTAATTGCAAACCGGCGTTCAGTTGACTGTTCAGCAAGAACATGAGCTCATTCAACCAACATTCTCATTTAAGTTACAAATGGGTTTTTTTGCTGCTTTGTTTGAGTCACCATGAAATAATAAAATAACCACCGATTAAAGCAAAATGCTTATGATCCTTGTGTGTATGTGCATTCTCTCTCTCTCTCTCTCTCTCTCTCTCTCTCTCTGAACTAATTATTAGTTGTTGCAATCAGACCACTCCTACATATATGAGGCTCTGGGGTGATAACCGCCATTTGGAGGTGTGTTGTGTATGCATGTGTGTGGCGTGTACACATGTGTGTGTGAACTTTGCCCACCTCATTGCCATTCTGTTGGGGTAACGGAGGGTCAATCAGGGCCAGCTGCACCACGGTCTCCCACACATGTGCGTGTGGACTGCTGGCGGTCAGCTTGAACTGGACAGGTTCATCCAGGCTGTCGGCGTCTAGCTGAGTAAAGATAGATCCGTCCGTACGCACGCTGAAGCTGGGATCACTGCTCTTGAACACCACTCCATTGTTCCCCATGCAGTCATCAAACTTCACTGCAGAGAGAGAGAGAGAGATGTTCAAATATATTATGAAGACAAAGAACCATGAATACATTGAAAAGCGTCTATACGGGGCACGATACCAAACGCGCACGCAATAGGATCAAGAAACCAATAGGATCCACCGGCTGGTTTCGCAGGCAAATTTGAATCCGCCCCTCTAGACCAGAAATCACACTGGCTGAGGCAGGCTAGCTGCCGGGTGGACCCTGGACCTTTCTCTGTCTGTTCAAGGTCACAATGTTAGTTTTTATTAACTTATGGGTCGATAAAAAAAATATTACTAATATTTGCTACACACGCCACCAAATCTCACTTTTCTGAAAAGTTGTCAGCCGCAGCCCTGCAGATATAAATCCCATTAATTTCTCTATAGACATGTCAGAAAATCATTATATTAAGAGTTTCAAGCCTGGAATCAAGCCAACCAGGTCCCTGGTGAATCATGAGCCTAAAACATGTGGTATAATATGAACCTCCGTGACTACACCATACACCCACAACTCACTGCAACCATGGTCAATATGAACCATGACAAAACATTGACAATTTCCGGAAACACGTTGCACATTGTGAGCTTGTAGATCTATTTTTGACAAGCAAATGTAAATCAGGCATTACGATGCTATGCCAACTGTAATACATTTTAGTCGACTAAATCAATTGTAGATTTAGTCGACTAAAATGTTATATTTAGTCAACTAAAACTATAAACAAAAAATATGTCAACATTACAGACTATGACTGAAACTAAATAAATTTGCTGTCAACGTTAATACTGCATATAACTCCCAGGCACTGCAAACAACTCCCCAGACACAAAATATCATTTAAAGAAGTTACATGTAATGTACTCCAAATACGATATACAGTACGATAAAGTAAAAAAAAAAAAAAAAACACAGATGGTGAAGCCAAGAGAGAAAATACAGCAAAGCTCATTTTTATGGTATTGTCAAAGGCTTCTTCGCTTTTCAGTGTTCTCACATGGTCCGTGAAGAGTTGAATCATGGCTAAGCTAAGCTCATGTTCTACCTAGACCTCCCTCACCCCTTACGTTCGCTCTAACCTGACCTCACAACCCATCACTGAGCCAGCCTCGTCTCTCGGGGGTTTAGAATGTCTAGACGGCAACCTTGGGCCGAGGGCTGTAACTCAACACAGCCTTGCAGCCGCTCCTCACCCCGTGGGCCCTCAAGCGAGACTTCCACTATAGCGAAGCACGTCCTGCTCCTTGTTCTATCACCATGAGGCTGTCGGTGCTCACTACACTGTATCTGTGAGCACAGCCACTCAGATCAGATAAGGCCTCTTCAACAACGCTCTTGGAGCATGGTTTACAGAGGGAGCCTGTGTGCTGGCATTGGAAGTATCATTATATTAAGAGTTTCAAGCCTGGAATCAAGCCAACCAGGTCCCTGGTGAATCATGAGCCTAAAACATTTCATATGATATGAACCTCCGTGACTACACCATACACCCACAACTCACTGCAACCATGGTTAATATGAACCATGACAAAACATTGACAATTTTCGGAAACACGTTGCAGATTGTGAGCTTGTAGATCTGCTATTTTTGGTGGATTAACCCATGAAGCCTGAGGCCGAATCTGGGAACGCCTTCTAGGGCCTGACCTAAGGTTTCTGAAAACCTTCACATTTTGATATATATTTTTTTAAATAGTTATGTTGCTACATGTACAGTATAGCAATAGCTGATGAGACACAGAGAGCGCGCCGGCATCAAGGGTAGAACAACGTATAGGTTGCACCAGGTATCAATGGATTAAAGTAGAAAAAGCAACATCTTTGTTCACACTTAAATTTATGTTAATTCTTATTTTCTTTCTTAAAACAACAAGAAACTTCCGTTTGCCATCGTTATTTCCCTGTTCCTCTGAGTGTGTGCGCGTGTGCGCATGTCTATTTATGAATGTGTGCCCAGTGCCACATGCAACATATACAGCATATGCATGGTGGGATGTGATCACTGGAAAAACTATTCAGTTATTAGTGTGACTAATAACATAATGCTCTCTGAGCTGTGACTATAGCTGAATGAACAAAAACATAGTGCTGATTGCCTACAGTCTATAGGCTACTGCCCTGAGTGACAGGATGAGTGTCCAATCAGACACTCACAGGCTCTTGTTGAATCAATTATGGAAGGTGATTAGAAATTAAACCCCAATTTCATATTTGTCTCCCGCACGCACGCACACACGCACGCTAACACACACACACACAGAACAATATTGATCTATAAATGCACCAAATCTTTGTCTGTGTGTGTACTGTTGTAATCCGCGTAACTCGAGAACCGTTCGCCCCACCACCAGCTTCAAATTGTTCACACGCGTTCCACACCACCACAGGGTGTGCAGTGCCCGGTGTCGAGACAGTCGGACCCACGATTGTCCCACAGGGCCCACTGCCCAGGGTCCATATATGGAGCTATGGCCTGTTCTGACATCATTCTGACATCTGCATGGACTCCATATTTGGGCTTGCCTGACAAATAACTCCATATATGGGCATAAAAGGGACATAATATCTGGATGGGGCATGCATTTCAACTTGCATCGTTCCGAGTAGGATGCGGTGCTCCAATGGGCACCGCTGTAGAGGCTCCAATGGGCACCACTCTAGTAATAATAACGCTGATGAATGTTATTAACATGTAAGTAGATATAGGTCATACTGTAAGTGACTACAGTAGACCTATAACTTTCATTTTTTCACCCTAAAAAACATTATTTCTATTACAACATCACAAAGTTTATTCTAGTTTGTTTTGTTCACGCACGCACGCACGCACGCACGGACAGCCTTGCAAAAAGCACCACTTTCACATGGTAGGATCAATACCAGAGTGAAGCCCAATGGGCCAGTTCTGCACGCAAACAAGCTGAGAGCAGTGGGTCCAGACTCTGCATTGATCTGACCAACAACACAGACTGCCTGTGGTGTGAAACATACCTGTTCCCCCAGGGCAGTATGTGCCTTTCTCTTCTCTATCAGTATTGAAAACAAAAGGGTGGTTACAATGGGCTCCCCACATGGAGGAGACTGCATGAGGTGGATGAGGTTGCATAAGGAATGAGCCACTCACATGGAGGAGGTTGCATAAGGTGCTTCTATTGCTCTTGCTTTTCTTTCTTACTTTCCTGTTCACTATGTCTCTTAAATACTCTCTATATCTCCTCTACAGTCGTCCCTCCAACTTGACAAGGACAACAAGGGCTGGACATAGAGTATATATATCTATAGAGAAGACACCCGAGTTCTCCTCCCATCCACTTGCATTGAGTTGCTCAAAAGCGCATGAGGCGGATTCACTCCTCCTTCCTGGTAGGAACAGAGTGCATTCTGGGATGGATTGGCCCCAAACACATGAACGCGCGACCGACACATGAACTAGCATCGTGCGTGTGTGCGTGTGCGTGCTACTCGTGGTGAACGCGCATCGCTATGTAGGCAGCAGGCTCGTCTTAACCTGACACTGCCAGCTGGGGGCGGTATTGGGTAGCAAGCTTTTTGGATCAGGCAGCGTCAGGTTATTATTCGGCTCGTCTGCCCTCCAGTGTAGAACTGTTTTCGGAATATTTTTCGGAAAGGAAATATAAAACCATAGCGGTTTTATCATATTAGCATTTTGAATAGATTAAGAACATGGATGTATCTGATGTAAATGAATTCGTTATTTTTATACACCTCTATGAACTGTTTACACACCATATAATATTAATGCAATAAACTGAAGTTCATTCCAACTTGTGTGTTATTGTGTGGTGGCTGCAGTTGAATATTTGCTTTTAAAGGGACTTTATACTTTTGCTAAATTCACATTTAGAAGAAAGTGAAAATATAGGCTACATACATTTTACAAATAAACTTACCAATGACAATGTAGAACAACAAGCTCTGAAGAGGAACACTTCAAGCCTGCATGGCAAATGCAAGGTCACAGCACCACTCTAAACTATTAAATAATAATGCTACCGATCTCTAATAAAATGCCAAAATAGCACAAATTAGCACTATGAATGCAAATATAATAAATATTAAATATGTATCAGACCCAGTCAGTATATGAGTATATGAGTATAAGAATATGCTTTGTGGTAATATCAATAGGTTGAACAATTTTGTAATTACAAAGATAAATGGTCACACACTATATATATATATATATATATATATATATATATATATATATATATATATAGCTCAGTTAACCTTCTCCATGGATGAGGTTTGGTCTTGCTGCTATATATGATTACTTCATCTTCTGGTTTAAGCTGGACACCTGTGACCTTCAAGCTAAAATTAAAATTACAGGGAGACAATCTTACCACAACATGCCTACTCAATCGGTTAAGACATCAATTTATTGTTTTATTCTCATTCTGTTCTCATTGGATATCAGATGTCAAACCTATGCGTCTTCATGATCCTTTTTGTGCTTATTTAAATCTGCAGGTAATAATTAAATTAATTCAGGTAATAATAGAAATATTCTGAAATATATAACATAATCTAATCTGGTGAATATCTAGTACAAGTGCCTAATGAAATATATCGATTATCTAAACAAACATTAAAGTCCATAGACTTGACTGACTTGTCTGCCATATGGCGCAATCTTCAAAAGTACAAGCTCACAGCATGTGAGCTTTCCATTTTATTTAGCTGTTTAATGTAAAACAAAGTGGTTAATGAAATATATCATATAGCATATGGTGTCATGTTCCTTAACAAGGTTTTAAAAAAATGCACTTTGTAAATAAATGTCATTTACACACTTATTTTAATTGGAAAATTGATCATTTTCAGTGTTATGGAATAATTTAACCATTGATTTTAGACTGTAAAGAGACGGCACTGCACAGAGCTCCACGACCACCAGTCAATCAATCAACGTCCTCTGCCCAGGGATGGAGGCTTGAAGACGGGGTAGATGGAGAGACATAAGCCTAGCAGAAAATGACTTTCGCCTACTTGTAGGTTATCAAACCATGTATTTATATCGGTAAATAATCATGTCGATGGTAAATCAACATTAACATTTCATGTACAGCTGCTATTTAAAAAAATGTTTTTTGAATTCGGACTCGGGAGTTCTACAGAAGCCTATGGTAAGTGAATGGGAAGTCCCTGGCAGTCAAAATGATACAAGCGATCTTTATAATCTTAATACTTGGTCACAAACCAACTATTTTACAAGAACAATATTGATGTAACTAGAGATTAGACAAATTAGCTATATTTTATATACATAGAATAATAAGTAATGAGCAAAAGTCCTGATGCGACATTTCCTGGTTTTAATGCGGTCGGTCCGTCAGCGCTCTCCGCTCTGGAGCAGAGCTCAGAGCTGCCTGAAACTTTCTGGAGTGGGCGGAGCCTAGTGCGCGTTCATGTGTTTGGGGCCAGACCTTACCAAACTGCAATACCTTCTTTCGGCCACTATGTCCATTTCGCCTCAAGATTTCCTCTGGGTGCCTTCTCTATAAATATATATACTCTAAGGGGCTGGAGCACCGATGACCTTCTTGGGTCCAACTTGACCAAAATACGGAAGTGCAAACAAGCGCTCAATGTTAAACCCAAGCTGCACAGGGTTTCCTCATCATAACTCCACTGGTCCCCCTGCAGTCCCTCCTCTGACGAGTAGGGCCGAGTGCTTCAAGGTTGGAAAGCCTCAGATGCATTTCGGCCAAACACATGAACGAGCACCGTGTGTGCGTGCACTGCGAGCGAGTCATGACCGAGCGCCGCCGTTGTTGTGTATTGGCTCGGCAGCCTCGGCACGTTCATGTGATTGGCCCAAATACCGCTCGCGCCGCAATACTACTTTTGGCTACCATGTCTTTTTCGCTTCAGTGTTTTCTCTCGTTAACATCTCTATTAGTATATTCTCTAAGGACAAGGGATACTATTGTGGAGAGGATGAAAGTCGAGTGGTGACAGAATTACAGTGAGAAGGAGGAGGAGAGAGAGGCGAGGGGACAGACAGCTTTAACGTCCATATAAATTATGTATAGGAGAATGTACATACAAGTCTCTCACTCCTAGAAGGACGGGCATGGAGGTCGGAGCAAGATTGTGTATGAGTGTGAGGCGTGTGGGCAGGCCTGGACTGGCCACTTGACTTACAGGGCATATGAATGGGCCACCCTCCCTTGCTTTAATTATTATTATTTTTTGCACATGGAGGGATGTTTTTCAGTATAAAAGTGGTGGTATTGGGGCTTTTTTGTGTGTGCCTCGAGTATTTTGGCCCCGGTCAGGGCCAAATGTCAGGGCCGGATCTTTGACCCAGTACAGCCCTGAGCGTGGGGTATCTGGTTCGTCCTGACGCAGATTGGCTCTCTATTGTTTTTACACAGCCACGTTGGAATGGATGGGACCTTCAGATGGGTGTTTAAACAGGTTAATTGGGCTGGCTTCCTGAGAGACCGAGACATATGGAGAGATGTGTGGATGGCATGTGAAAAGTTGGAGAGAGAAACAGAGATATACTGTAAGATGGACAGAGAGAAAAAAGCAGAACTCCAAAGAGGAAGGATTGAGGAGATGGTGATGAGGAGAGGAGCATGGCCACATGTAAAGGGCAGTCTAGAGAAGAGTACTGTGGGTTGGATGCTTGGTGATTGACTGAGCATTGCCAGCAGCATCACTTGCCAGCAGCATAGATGGATCGCAGACAGAGTGAAAACACCTGATGGATGCTATGAGTTGGAGGTGTACTGTATGTGTGAAGCCAACCTCTGCTGGAGGCTAGTGCACTGCTCCATCTCTCCCTGAGGGCCATAAAGTACTTTGACATCAATGAATAATGAGGCAACACAAGAATTCTGAGGTATAGAATATAGAGATTTACTCGAGCAGGAGACAGACTTACACTCATGTATGGAAAACCCAGTCTGACTCCCAGAGTCTCAACAATTGACAGCCTTTATAGCCCTCCTCTTCTCCCACAGACAACCCCCAACATATAGCCACAAGGCATGACCATGTGTGGACAGTGACGTCATAAACCAGGGCTGTAACTTTGAGTATTCTACATGTTTATATATAGATTTCCACGACATTACCCCACTTTTAAACATTTAAAAACTCATAAACACCATTTATCAGTACATTGCAGATGAAACACAAAATAAACACTCACTCATATCGTACGGGCAGGCGAAAAACCCCTTTTCATACAACATTATCTCGTAACGTTCTGGGAAAATTCCTACACCGGCCTATCTCATAAGAGAAAACGACCACCACATGGCTTACGACATGATAAAAACATAAAATCAACAACATAGTATACACAACAAAACACATCAGAATACACAGGTATTCAGGCACAAACATAAATCAATATACAGTGACACAATGGTTTTATAACAACAAACAAATAAGAATTAAACATACAATAACCGTTGCCGACATTGGACCCAAGAAAACATCTCAGCACCATAGTGTCCATTCAGAATTGTCCATCAGCCCACTTTGAGGAGCAAGTCAAGTCTTTTTAGTTCTTTCACAATGTGCAGGGCCCAGACATGTTGCGAATTTGCAGATTGGCCATTTTCAACAGAACAGCACACGTCCCGGCTTCTCAAAAGACCAGAAATTGTCACCCCACAGGTGACATTCCTGGGGCACATGACCGCACATGATCGCCGGATTCAGAGTTCAGAGTGCTAACAGCACTCTCATTTAGGACCCTCAGTGTCATAGTAGCAGACATGATCGCACATCATCATCATCATCATCATCATTCATCATCATCATCATTCATGTTGTCGTCTTCATAGGATCATATGGAGCTGGAAAAAAACATACTACAAACCAATTTTTTAAAAAGGCCCTACTCTATCTAGTCTCTATCTTTAGTGTTGATGGTGGACCAATACTAATTATACCTTACTTTATAGACAGTTGGTTCCCGACTGCCGGACACCCTGAGGTGTAGGCTGCTCATGCAACTCATTTAGAGCACTCTAAAGCCTTCTGCCGGGGTACCAGCTGACACTATAACCATCTCATTTACTGTCAGTCCACCACCTTCCAACGTCTCTACACGCATTTGTATAACTACTGCCTAAAAATACATTCTCATGTCTCACTAGTATGGCATAATTCAAACAATACCGCTGTTCAACACTATAAATTGTATAACTACAGTAAAAACTTGTTCAACACTAATAAATCATATAACTACAGTAAAAACATTCTGAACATTAATATGTTGCATTTTACTCACGTAATACTCACAGATTTGATTTCCAAAATCCAATGATACTTCTCTTCTGTAAACACAGCGAGATAACCATTTCGGCGCACATGCACACACATGCAAAGATTAGTCATTTCATTAGTAAATCATTCCACAAACATATGAATCTGGACCGCCTCCACCTTGAACCTAAAAAGAAACCTGGATCAGAACATTCATACATTTATACAGGAAACACATTGTATTTAAATACTTTGTCTATTTCAGGGCGTCCCCTGAACCAGAACTGCGGACTCACTCACATTAGTCTGTGTGACTCCTATGAATAATATCTTGTAAATACATCATATAGTACTTATATTCTAGAATGTACAACAACTCCTATCTTTGGTTCCATTCCACCATCGGTGTACAGCCCCTTACTGGACCTTTAGATAATTGAACAATGTGTAACTCATAACTTTTAGTAAGCCCAAGCAACTCCAGCTTGATAAACAGGTTATCATTCTCAGTCTTAATTTTAACTCATGCAGCCAATACATTTCTCAGTCTTAAATTTAACTCACGCAGCCAGCCAATACATCAATCAATATTATTTCTTGCCCTGATGAAAATAGCTACTCAAAGTTACTCTATAAATGACATCTATGATGTCAGTGTCTACTTCTTCTGTCTTCTTCAATAGCTACTCAAAGTTACTCTATAAATGACATCTATGATGTCAGTGTCTACTTCTTCTGTCTTCTTCTTCCTGCTATATTCCCTATTTATTTACTTACTTAAATGACGACTGCATAGCTCATAGTTGCTCTTACGTTCCGCTGTACTTTTACTTGTACTTACATTAAATTGAATCTCATCTCATCTAGGACACACATTCCATTTTCCAATTTAAATTCAATGGTCCTATTACAAATACTATTTCAAATCAATTGGTTTTTAACAAAACTATGCCTGCACTCACTGTAGATTTGGCTGATTTTACACTGTTTACAGTAACTGTCCATCTTGTATTACTGCGCACACATGCTAACATAATTCAGTGATCTATCACTTATCTCCACTAATTTATATTAGTGTTGTAGTATCTGACCTGATGAGCAGCTGATCATGGTATGTCTCATATTCAGCCCTGCGGGTAACTCACAGCCTAGTATACATGGGGGGTTTGTTGCTTTGACCGTCGTTATGCCATAAACATTTCAAATAGCACTAGCCCAGCTGTTTTCCCTATCCTTGGCCAAGTCAAGATAAGGTCAAAATAAAGTCAGATCCTGAGCACAACCATTTTAAAGTTTACAGACCAACCACCCATTTCCTTTCATAGCAGCCATAATTGATAATCCCTCCTTACTATTTTGTCAATATGCATCTGTCATTCTTACCACACCTCTCACCATCACTACAGAGAGAGTAAACACAGTTCCTGCTAGCCACAAAATCAGCAGATGACGTGGAGGAGAACACAGCCATAGTTCCCAAGGTCTCACAAAATCAGATGTCGAAAACATATCCTCCATTGTTGTTGCAGAAGTCAGCTCTGCCTTGCATTTGAACCCATCCTTTGCAGGGTGCCCAAAACCCTTCACACAGTGTCTCAGTACAGTTCAGTTCAGTTCAGTAGGTGTCTCAAAGTTCAGTGCAATGATCACACCTCCCACAGTGTGATCTTAAAAATCAAGTAAGCGGTTTGTAGCCTGTATCTCTCCCTCTCCATGGTAACGGGTCAAGAGCAGGCTTACTCTGACAGATGCATACGTTTTGCATACTGCAAATTACTATATTTTAAATGATCACAATTACAGCTGCTATTACAATCATATTCCATGTACGTGATCTAATTGCCATATTCTTTGTTCTTACCTAATGTAAATCGCTCTGGATTTAAGGTTTAGCTTTCTGGATTTCCTTAGATCTTTGCAAAAGATGTCACCAAATCAATCATCGTCACACCATTCTTATTTGCCAATCAGTGACTAGTTGTTAGCCTTGTTATCCTTGATAAATGCAATCTCCTGTATCAGCCAGATGTATACACAGTGTTCGGGCAACTTCTTCATTTTTCTCTTTTACGTGCACATACGTACATGATCAGGTCTCTGGCTCAAATACCACAAAACTAACTTTTCCCCTTACTTGCGGACTCTATCGGTGGGGCCTTGATTCCGAATTGAATTTTAATTCACACATTAATCATGTTACCAAGATTGCCTTTCTTCACCTTAGAAATATTGCACGAATCAGAGCCTATGTGTCCTTGGACGATGCAAAAAACGCTCATCCACGCCTTTGTTTTCTCTCGGCTTGATTACTGCAATGCACTTTTCCAGGACTGCCTAAGAAAACAACTGACAGATTACAACTTGTCCAAAATGCGGCAGCCAGAGTTTTAACTAGAACTAAGATGTGAGAACATATTACTCCAGTTTTGGCATCACTGCACTGGCTCCCGGTTGTTTTTAGGATTGATTTTAAAATTCTTTTACTTGTCTATCAAGTCCTCAATGGTCTCGCACCTTCCTACCTACATGACTGCTTGCCTAAATATGTTCCAAACCGCCCGCTAAGGTCTTCCACTGCTGGCCTGCTCGCTTTGCCTGTCAGGCAGCCTCTGTAGACATTTTTAAAGCTCAGCTCAAAACCCACTTCTACAACATTGCCTTTAAGTGATCTTATATATTTTTTTTTATTCATGTCCTCACTGTATTGCATTACTGCTTGCTTTTTAATGTCGTTGCCTTGCTTTCCTTTTACGCTTTGCTTTTATTTTATTCTTCATTGTTCTGTAAAGCACTTTGAGCTGCATTTGATGTCATGAAAGGTGCTATACAAATAAAGTTTTACTATTATTACTTTATTATTATGACACACTAGCGTCATGACCAGGGGTGTAGGGGTTAGGCTCCTGCCCTGTGACCCTCATGGCTTCAGCAAGGCTACTTACATACTCCCTATAATCTCACTGTAAACCCTTGTTCTTGACTACGGTAATTGCTTCCGGCATATTTTAACATTCCTAATAACAAATGACAGTTTACAAAAGTAACTATCCTGGGAAGTAATCCTTTACATTCATAATAGGGAACCACCTAGCTTTGGTCAATTTCTATAAATGACATCTATGACAAATGGCTTCATATAACATGAGCCGTCACACAGAGCCTGAGGAGCCTCGGAAGAGCAAATAAACAATAAACTAATTACAGGGGGTAATTATCTCACAGCATGACCCCAGGCTAGCATCAACACTAATTCTCACCGTTTCATTACCTTACTTTTTAAACAACATGTTTGTAGAACTGCTACTTCTTAACCTCTTTCCTAGCACATATCAAATGTATCATCTTAGAATCTGTCCTAACAATTACCTAAGGTAGAACACCACCTGTTTCTGACTGACTGATTTCAACAAACCACTACCCCCAGGCATTATTTGACCGCATGGGGTGGAGCACTCCACATTCCTTTATCTTTTCCTGTTTTTACGACGGCCTTATACAAACCACCTCTAGCCACATTTGCTTCCTCAAATGAACCCTATCATTACCAATTTGCCTATGGGGGTGTTTCAATACATGTATACTTTAACAACACATTTATGTAACAATGGCAAAACTTAACTTAACCAATAATCACTATTGTGAGTCCATAAAAAACTCTTTCCTTTTGGATGCATTGTTGCATACATTATACTCAGTTTTTACTTTTGGCCTACTCTAATCTTATCCTCCAATCCGCACTTCTTTAACCTCTATTTGTACCCAGGCAAGTTGAGGTATTTATAATCCGGGCCACCTGCTGTGTTACTGCAATTCTCTGCTAATTTCTGTAACATTTTTCCATTCTGTTTTATCTTAAACCTCAACCAATTTAACAGTAACAACATACTACTAGTCTGTCACTATTGCTGTTTTCCTTTTCTCAATCTGACATGTCTACAATTTAAACAACATGCCTCGTGCACATAGTAGATCTGCCATTCAACAAAGTCAGGCTATCCTTATCTCACAATCTTACTACACTAATTGACACAGTCCGATATACTATTAAGCAGACGCTCTCAATCCGGAGCGGTTTACAAGAATATCCATGGCATACTCATACAACACGCCACGTATTTTCAGAAAACAGGAGATAGCCTCCTAAATATGGTGCATGGCTCTTAAACTAACTTACAATATTAATCAGGGCGTGGCCTGCCTGGGGAATTTAGATTACATTTTGTTTTTCTACATAAAACAATCCTAAATTTTATGACAACTCCCCTTGCAGGGAGCCATATAGACTGCCATCATGCCAGGTTAAGGAGGAAGAAAAATAAATAGTCCTAATTCAGACATTCCACTGCTCATTTGAGGTATTTCCGCAGTTACCATTTCCATCAAGAATACTTTGACCCCACATATAAAATGTAGTTGATAGATTTAACTACCATAGGCTCACTATTTCATCAAGATTTACTTTTAACTCCACAAATTACACAGTAACAATATCTAAAATAGAATATCTTATAATTTCAACACACCAAATATAATATGCCAAGAAAAAAATGAAACCATACCACTCTCACACTCTCCTTCGTTTCACATCCTTACTTTCATCCATATTATGGAACTATTTCCGTTTTCTCGACTCGAGAATTATGTATCTCCATTTTAGATCATTAAGAATCTCCCATTTCCACATTTTCTCTCCCTGTCATACTGACACCTTGCCTCACCCATACTCACACACACACAGGCAGATAGGCAAACACACTCAAACACCCTCAAACACCGTAGGCCTACATTCACACACTGGCTAGCCAACTTTCGTTGTTTCTTAAAACAACAGGATACCCCTAGGCAGGATCTCTTGTCCCCCTATTAGACAGCAGGCAACTTAATGAATGATTTATTGAATAGACTACTTTTTCCTAGCCATTCAACCAACCAAACACTATTCCTCCGTCTCTCATATGCACATATGAAAGGCAAAACTTCACAGTTTCCCTCTTTAATATAGGCCATCAAAAAAAAAATTGTGATCACAACCAAATTCATCACTATACTTTAAACCCCGAATAAAAGTAATACCTCATTTTCCGAACATCAAAACAGATCCATATACTCACTTGCGCGACGTCGGCCCAGCCGAAAGACACAGAACTTTATCCCACCGGGCCGACATCGCCAAGCCCAGCACATCTCGATGGGAAACCTCCAAATATGTAATGGAATCTGCGGACATGTGCTCAAAAGACAAATCACAATAATGAATAATGAGGCAACACAAGAATTCTGAGGTATAGAATATAGAGATTTACTCGAGCAGGAGACAGACTTACACTCATGTATGGAAAACCCAGTCTGACTCCCAGAGTCTCAACAATTGACAGCCTTTATAGCCCTCCTCTTCTCCCACAGACAACCCCCAACATATAGCCACAAGGCATGACCATGTGTGGACAGTGACGTCATAAACCAGGGCTGTAACTTTGAGTATTCTACATGTTTATATATAGATTTCCACGACACATCCACTCCCCCTCCTCAAACAAGCCCAAAAGAAAGTGAGCCAAAAGAAACACAGAGATACTGTACAATACACACTGCACTACACACTGTACTGAGGAGCTGTTGTTGAACTAAATATATCACACACAGACAAACTTTGGGGGACGCTTTGTCACTTTGACAGACTGTCCAGAAATATTCTGATGAAAGTGTACAGTAACATGCCGAATACATACAGAGAATATTGTTCGTCACAATTCCTTCGTTCCAATATTCACCCATCATATTCCACAAACAGCTTTGGCCAAAATAAAATGTTCAAATTGCTAGAGTGCTAGAATAAAGAAACCACACTAAAACCTATTACAGGCCAATGTCAATATCAAGGCTCGATTTACTGTAATGTTAGTTAATGTTGTCTGGTTTCTGGTTTCATATGCATTTTCAGGAATAAACAGGAAGTATGCCATTCTGTCCGGTTCCACTTGAGATGTACCACCCATTAATGTAGATAACATCCGCTTGGGATTAGATGGGAGTAGGATTTTTATAACTTTTTTTGGGCCAATTCTCCCAGACTCTTCTCCCTTCTGGCTCCCAAATATGGAATGAACTCCCCATTGCAATTCCACAGTAGTCTGAAGACTCACCTCTTCAGACTCCACCTTAGCCCATAGCCCATAGCATTTGTCATAGGACTTGTCAAAGCCTCAACAACCTTACAGGTTTATGCAAAGGCTAATGCAATTTAGATAGCATGCTATGTAGACAGATGACAGGTAATTATTGAGTGTGTTGTTACAGTAGTCTATATGTTTATGTGAATCACAATAGTGTATTACAGTATGGCAAGTTTATTTGAACCACATTTGTTTGTCTTAAAGTATGGATAGTTAATGGGAATCTAAACATTATGCTCATGAGAACATGTCTGTAGTCTCATGTGCCTATATCCATCTGGTTGGTTGGTGTTACACAAATGCTCAGCATAATGTATAGTACATACACACACGCACACACACACAGCCGCCCTGACTCTACTTCATTCAATTTGTCCTTTTAACCTGCCTTTCTGCGGTTATTGGTTGTGTGGGGGTTGGGTTGTGCAAAGCGACAAAGCAGGATCAATAGCATACAAATTCAATGATGGATTTGATACGCTCCTCCCGGCCCCTCAGATCCCATTTCACTTAGGGCCCACACTGCCAGGGATGCCAGGGGCCCCGTAAATGTGTGTGTGTGTGTGTGTGTGTGTGTGTGTGTGTGTGTGTGTGCGCGCGTGTGTGTGTGTGTGTGTGTGTGTGTGTGTGTGTGTGTGTGTGTGTGTGTGTGTGTGTGTGTGTGTGTGTGTGTGTGTGTGTGTGTGTGTGTGTGTGTGTGTGTGTGTGTGTGTGCGTGCGTGCTTGTGTGCGTGCACCCAGGGCGCATCAAGGGGGTAAATGTGGGGTGATGTGAGGAGGGCTGAAGAGACAGAGGGAGGGAGGACGGCTGTCTAGTATTTCACTAGAGAGAGAGAGAGAGAGAGAGAGAGAGAGAGAGAGAGAGAGAGAGAGAGAGAGAGAGACATTCTGCCGCTCTCAGCACTTTTCCAGCACGTCTGGACATCACAGATTTGGGTGTGTTTTCACACGTTCAAATCATTCTCACCCCCCCCCCCCCCCCCCCCCAACCGTCTGCCTGTTTCCTCTATGGAACCACCAATACTGCATGGCATTGGCAATTGTCTGGACCAGCAGGGTTAGTGCGTGCGTGTGTGTAAGTGTGTGCATATTTCATCTCCAATATCACCCCACACCACACAAAAGCCTCACTCAATAATGTTCTTGATGCAAATACAATGGCATAAATATACAGCAACGCGGTTTGGATAGCAGTGCTATAGAAATCCAGACCATTTGCATTTGTCAACAACCAAAAAGATTCAGCATAAACCTCTTTCTATTTCCAGGGAAATGTTTGTCTTGGAGCAGCAAGTGTGCCGTGTTCAAAGGACAAAATCATTTTCACGTTGTTATCACATGCTGCCGTAGAGGAAACAGACAACATTAAATTGTTTTCCCCGGCAAGCAGAGGAAATATAGGTTGTATTTCTGAAATAGAACCATCTATTCATCACATCACATCTCTTTTTAGAAAATGTTTGCGCTTTCATTGTGCGGAGGGGAACAGAACCTAAAAATCCAAACAAAAAGATCCTTCTCGCTTTAAAACCCATCATCCGTTAGTACACATTAACATTCTTCCTGGGAACACGGGACCATCAGGCTGGGGCTAGCTTGAGGCCATGCAATTAGTGATCCCAAAGTTTTCCTCAGACACGAGATTAATGGAATTACAGCCAAGAGAAAAACTACTGAAAACAGAAAAGGCAATCCAGAGCCACTGTACAAAGCAGTCTGTCCCATTAACACCTCTCTGTTGACACATAATTAAATTGAATTTCTACAATGGTTCATTCACACTTTCATTGTCATTGCTTTGTGAAATAACATCGCTGTGTATTGATTTCTTTGCTGAAGACGAAACTGTACTGTATACTTCAATTATTGGGAAAAGCAACACCCACAGGAAGAGATGTCATTACAATTCTGCCAGTGTTGAAACTGTAATTACAAAGGAATGCTGTAATGGTCATCAGTAGGATGAAAGGAGGAAATTAAACTTCAGCTTGATACTTAATGAATTTGCTCTGTTATCTGAATGACTAAGGATGTGTGTGCAAACGCGCGTGTGTGTACATTCCTATTATTGGGCTGCATAGGCCTCCTGTAGGCAGTAAAAGAGGTAAGAGGTACTGCATGCCGAGAGGTAATCAATAGGTTTTAAGACTGTTGGGTAAACGTTTCCTCATGCAGGCTTGTAGGCATTAACAAAACAAATCCCTGAGCATGACTGCATGAGTGTTTTAAGATGAGATAAACCTTTATTGATCCCGGAGGGACATTTAGGTGTCATATCAGCGACGGCAGTGAGAACTACACACAGGAGAGGTATACAATTAAGATTTAGGGCTGTATTTTGCGTCTCTTAATTACCAGGTCTTATTCCCTAACTTGAGTAAACTAAAGACCTGGAGGCGTGATCAATGCCATTTGGCTATTCTGAGTGGCCAAATAGCATTGATCACGCCTCCAGGTCTTTAGTTTACTCAAGTTAGGGAATAAGACCTGGTACTTAAGACACACAAAATACAGCCCTAAGAGTCACGACCAAAACAAGACAGAATAAATAAAGATGGCCCTAAGACACCTGCACTGGATCGAGGGAATGAGGGAATGTGATATACTGACGGACAGAGGTGTAAAACAAAGTGGAGAAATGTTGACATGTCAGGTAACACTCGTATTGTATGTGTGGGTGTGTGCAGACACACACAGTGTACACACGCGCATGCACACAAACACAGAGGACAAGGAACGGGAGGCTGGCAGCAGGCTCAACAAATACTGACAGAGATGCACCATCCATCATCACCACGTCCATCGAAATGAGCCTCCCGTTACCATTATACTCAATGACACAAACAGGTGCACATATCCATAAACAATAATGCACACAGCCAGGTATGTCCCACTAGCCATATTGCAGCTAATTGTTGCAGTCTTGCACGAGTCAACCCTGGAGCTCTCTTGGAGAAGTGGCGTGTGTGTGTGTGTGTGTGTGTGTGTGTGTGTGTGTGTGTGTGTGTGTGTGTGTGTGTGTGTGTGTGGTCCGCTACCACTTATGTGTTCTGCAAAGGGAGAGATAAATTAGCGGTGCTAGCAGGTTGCTCTGACAAGTCCTGTTAATGAGAACATCCTCTAGAGCCTTTTGGACTGTCAAGAGAATCCAGAGGCCACGATCATCTGTTCAGCCTGGAATACGCTGGGAAAGTTGCACAGTAGCAGCACAATTAGACCATACCATCTGCACATAAAGTGCTAATGTGTAGCTGCTAGCTGGTCTTTAAACACAGAGAGAGAGAGAGAGAGAGAGAGAGAGAGGGGGGGGGGGGGAGGCTTAGGTAAAATACGATCAATATAGGGATTAAATGGATGCAGCTTTACATCAACAGAGAGGATGTGAGAGCAGGTCAGAGGTCACGGTAAAGGTTGCTCTAATTAGGGTCAACTGCTGTATGGCACGGATATTGAAAAGCGTCTGGCAGTAACAGCTGGAACAACCTCAGGGTAAACAGTTCTTCTATATGGTGTGAAAACCCCCTCACAGTACAACCAAAACAGAAGTTACTACAGGGGAGAATTGTTTAAGATTGTATCCATGCAGCAGCAGTGTATCAGAGCATCATCTGTTGTTTTTGAGTGGCACTAAACGCTCCAACGCGTGACTTTATGTATTTGTACCCCCGTGACATCATGTGTTGTCGTCGTCCCCGTCCCTATGTCTTTGATCATGTGTGTGTCCGTGAAGTGCACTGTTTCCTGCAGGAAAAAGCTTTGGCATGGTGCTGGGCGCGGGGGGGGGGGGCTTCTGGCGCGCGGCCTCAGGCCGCGCGTCGAATATTTTGATTAATTAATGAATTCATTAGTTTAATGAATTAATAAGATTAATAAATTAAGATTAATTTGTATTATTGCTCTTGTATTGCTATTGGAGACACTGGGGAGGCACTGGGGGACACTGGGAAGGCACTGGGGAGGCACTGGGGAGGCACTCAGGGGAAGACTGGGGAGGCACTGGGGAGACACTGGGGAGGCACTCAGGGGAACACTGGGGAGGCACTGGGGAGACACTGGGGAGGCACTCAGGGAGGCACTGGGGAGACACTGGGGAGGCACTGGGGAGACACTGGGGAGACACTGGGGAGGCACTCAGGGAGGCACTGGGGAGGCACTGGGGAGGCACTCAGGGAGGCACTGGGGAGACACTGGGGAGGCACTGGGGAGGCACTCAGGGAGGCACTGGGGAGACACTGGGGAGACACTGGGGAGGCACTCAGGGGACACTGGGGAGACACTGGGGAGGCACTGGGGAGAAACTGCAGCCACTGGGGAGACATTGGGGAGACACTGGGGAGGCACTCAGGGCGACACTGGGAAGGCACTGGGGAGACACTGGGGAGGAACTCAGGGGGACACTGGGAGGCACTGGGGAGACACTGGGGAGGCACTCAGGGGGACACTGGGGAGACACTGGGGAGGCACTGGGCAGACACTGGGAAGGCACTGGGGAGACATTGGGGAGGCACTGGGGAGACACTGGGGCGGCACTCAGGGGGACACTGGGGAGGCACTCAGGGGGACACTGGGGAGCCACTGGGCAGACACTGCAGGGCAGACACTGGGGTGGCACTGGGGAGGTACTGGACATTTCATATCACACACACCCCATAATTCACTAGTCCCCTTTTTGTTTTTTTGGCAGCTTGTTATGGCGTGATTTATTTCAAGCATGGTGCAGCGCCATGCCAACAACATTGTGCAGGAAACCCTGAAGTGATATAGTGTTCGAGTCCACATTTTCATTTACATGGTCTCATCTCGGTCTCGCCCTTAATTTGACTTGCATGGACTTGACTGTCTCTCGGACCAAGGGACACGACTCTGTCTCGCCTCCCGTCGGTCTCAGTCTCGACTCAGACCCCTCCCACACTCGGACTTGCCTCGAACTCGGACTCGGTCTTGACTTGGACTCGAACCCAAATGGCTTCACACAAGTTTGGAACATTTCAAAACTAATGAACAGGAGCGTAGGAATGCACAAGACACTCGGCTGTGTAGCATTACCATGAATGATCTTTGCATAACTCCAAAAGCTCCAGATAATCGCATCAGCTAATCCCCCATATGCATTGAGCAAACAGCCTTGGAGAGAGTGAAGGGTAAGGGTGTGTGTGTGTGTGTGTGTGTGTGTGTGTGTGAGAGAGAGAGAGAGAGAGAGAGAGAGAGATCACACATACTGTAGGATGCCAGTGACTAGAGTAGAGCGTTCCTGGGACTCAAACGTGCTGACTTGAGTTTCAGACACATGAGACACATTATTGACATTACATGTTTTTGCCACTATCATGAAATATGTTTGCATAATTTGAATTGAGAGGGAAAATACTTCAAAAGCAGACAACCCGCAGCACTCCAAATTAGAAGAGTGTTAATTCTTATAAGTGTTCTGTTCAATGACGCAAAATAGAAAAAAGGAAGCGCCAGCACACAATAAATGTCCATTTCAAATGGTTTATTACCTCTGAGCTCTGACAAACAGACGTGTTTAAGCCAGATGGGCCTTCCTCAGTGTTGTGACAAGACAACATGAAGTGAGGTATTTATATGTATGATACAATCAAGTACAATTGATGTCAACTGCCATCACCTTGAAAGATATCTAATGTGGACTCAATGTTTATGGTACCAAGACAGGATAAATGCCATGTGAAATCGAATAATAAATATTAAATATGAAATGGTAAAAAATGCAGAAATGTACACAATGACACAATCAGGCCTATATAGTGCATACAGACATTAATTAGCTCACGAGTATGACCAATACATATTTGTGACATACACTTTAGAAAACTTTCTGAACTACTCAAAAGAGACTTGACTCCCACAACTCCACCACTCCTTCAAAAGAGACTTGACTCCCACAACTCCAATAGCCTACTCCTTCAAAAGAGATTTGACTCCCACAACTCCTCACACTGACGTTTGTCCTGATGTAGTAAAGAAATAAACCTGTTGAAATGTGATTATTGGTGTGTCCTATGTCTCTCTACCTATTCTCACATACACTTTACAAATATAAATTGACAATCGATAAATAGAAAAATTTAAATATTAAATATGGGAAGGAGATCATTGGTAGGCCTATTTGGTAACACTCCTGATGGACGATTATTCTGGAGTGATACCAATGGTCTCCTTCCCATATCTAATAGTTAATATTTATCGTTGGTCAATTTATATTTCTAAAGTGTATGTGACAAAAATGTATTGGTCATACTAACACTGAAGCATGACTAACACACGGAGATGCAGGTTTTCATAATAAAATGTCTGTTAGGTTAACTAACTTTCCAGGAACTTTAAAGCCCTATCCACACCAAAGGGTCAAGGCGGTTTTAGCGTTAACTCCTTGCAATCGTTTGGACCCAAGGAGTTGCATGGTGACCCTTTGGTGTGGTTAGGGCTTATGGCCTGTTCAGGCCCTATATACTGTGTTAGCTCGCTGTGATTGTGTACATTTCTACATTTTACTATTTACTATTTACCTAATTCGATTTCACATGGCATTTATCCTGTCTTGGTGTCGCAAACATTGAATCCTCATTAGATATCTTTCAAGGTGATGACAGTTGACACCTGCATTCAATTGTACTTGATTGTATCATATATTCCTCACTTCCTGGTGTCTTATCACAACGCTGAGGAAGGCCAGGTGGGCTGTCTGTTCGTTGTCTGTTTGTCTGAGGTAATAAACCATGTGAAAAGGACATTTATTGTGTGCTGGCGCTTCTTTGTTTCCAGTTTGCATAATTCGAATTAGCAACCAATAGACCCCTTATCAGATGACGTCACACTGATAATAACCAGTATGTGCATGCACGCCGGCACCACATGAACCCCACCACTCATAAGATGCAATGGAAAAGTGGTTATTGCACTCAAGTGTAAAAATGCACTGTGAAGTTGCTCGAATGGCCATGGCTCCAAGAACAGTCAGAAATGGTAGTTAAGGGCTTTTATTTTCCCCAAACTCCTCCACCAACCTCCAGACAGTTTTCTTCAGTGCAATTCACATATCAAAAGCAAAAACTAAATACTGGCCCACAATAGACCAACAAAAAGAATACTTAGGCAAACCCAATTGAACAAGACCAAATAGGATGAGAACTCTCTTCAGGTTAAACCTTGGATCACACAAGGCCCTGTAGCTCTCCCTCAGGACTGTTACCCATGTTAAAGCCCACAACCAACTAACTAACCAACCTGTCCCTGCAGCCTCCCTTAAATAGGGGTGGATCCTACCACAGGACACAGAGCAATTAGCAACTATTCTTCTCAATAAATATAATAAATACTATACTGCCATAAATAATCCATTGTATAAAAGTATCCCCTTTCATATGCCAGAAATTAGAACTACCCCAGGAATCCGTTCAGGGCTTTCCCTTTGTAAGAGTCCACAGAATGGGCAGGAAGGGCCTAAAACGCGCCCCATCATCGCTCGTTTTGCACTTCAAACACTTCAAACATGAAGGAACTTGTGAAATCCCGATGGAAGTTTCTCAAAGGCCTACTAACCTCTGGATGAACGATCAATTCCCGACAGAGATTAATGGCAGGAGACGAAAGCTAACTCCCATCCTCAAAGAATATAGAGCCAAAGATCACAAAGCTGTCATAGCGGTGGACAGGCTATATATTGATGGCCAGCTGTTCAGGGATTCAGAGATCACTCCATGGCTGTTCTAATCTGTTGTGTATGATGATCTATGAAATGAAACAGTCATACAGATTATGAATTTACACCTGTCAAGGAAGGGATTGCATATAGCCCATGTTAATATCAATAGTTTGGTGAACAAGATGAATGATATATTGAATGTTGTACAGGGAAACTCATCTTGATGAAACTATAACAGATGGACAAATTGATCTTAAAGGATTGTTATTAGGCGGGACAGAAATAGGAATGGGGGAGGAGTTGCCCTATATTTACAAGAGCACTTGCTGTTTAAGGTGAGGGAGGATCTGTGTGTGAATGGACTAGAGATCCTATGGATCCAAGTTCACCTACCCTTTCAACAACCAACATTAATTGGATGTGTTTATAGGCCCCCAAAATCAAACATCCTGTATATGGACAAAATATTGGAAAGCATTGATTTGGCTCTGGAAGAAAGGTTTGATTTATACTGTCTTGGAGATTTTAACTTGGACTGGAAACATACTAACTCTGATGTAAATAAGATTAGGTTTGAACAATTTATTGAAAGTTGCAACTTATCGCAAATGGTACAAGATATCACACAGTCCTCCATAAACAAGTATGGGCATAGAACGGAAAGTACTATTGACCTGATATTGTGTAATGTGCCGAAAAACACCACTCAGTTCACACCCGTGTGAACTGAGTGGTGCAACTCCCCCCCCCCCCCCTCTCTCTCTCCCTCTCCCTCTCTCTCTCTCCCTCTCTAGCAGGCAACAGTGCTACTATCCCTCTCTCTGTTTCTGGCACAACAGCGCCCCTACTGGTACTCATAGTCATATACTGGTGCTCATTAACGTCACATAGGTGAACACGGACATTGTTCCTTGGAGTGGTTGCACCACTCAAAAATGCTCAAAGGCAAAATCTACTCTTTTTCAAGACTCGAATGCATGAATGCTAGAAGGTGCAGGGTGCATGCGCCCATGGTGGGGAGCCTACACGCACACACACACACACACACACACACACACACACACACACACACACACACACACACACACACACACACACACACACACACACACACACACACACAGCAAGTATGAAGAGACAGACAAAGGTGCACAGACTGCACACATGCACAGAATAAGCAGTTTTCATACAATCATTGATCTGTGTCTCAGTCTGACAGTACAGCACTTTTGTTTATGCTGATAAAAATGGTGAGTTTGTGCCTGGAGGGAGACTAGAGGAGAGGATGCCACATTTGTAGCAGTCAACTGGCAATTTCTTGTTTATGTCCATGATACTGCATTTCTCTGTGAGAGAGGAGAAAAATAGCCTTTGACTACCGGTACTAGAGATTGCCGGATAGGAGTTGAGTGGCAGCAGAGGCAGTGAAATGAAATGGATAAGGCTCAGAATAGGATTAGTCTTTGCCTCAATTGTCAGTTGTAGTGATTTGTTGTCTGTTGCAGGAGACGTGCTACTGCAATTTGGCTGTGACTATACAGTATGTGCCTAATGAGGCCCTATTGGAGGCCCTAGTGACCCTGCTCCTCTTCCAGTTCTGATGACCTGATGAAAGATTTAATTACTGCTGGAACCAAACTTACCTACGCCCTAATTTTCTCTCCCCTCTCTGCGAGAGAAACCAACAGGCCTCCTCCAGCCATTCTATGGCCCATAGAAGTCGGCTGCAGAGGCTGTGAGGGACGTTCATTTTGCAAAGGCTGCATCAATGAACATGTGTCCCAGTGGACTCATGATTTTAGGGGATAAACAATTGCCTCAAAAACATATTTACAATTAGTGTATCATGCACAATGCACATATTTGACCATATCTCATATGGCTGACCGTTTGAAACACTTTTAAACCCAATAGGACCTACCGATGTATAAATGTCTGAGAGCCACTGTGCTAGACCACATGGATAATTCAGAATGGAGCCATCACTGACAAACCTGCTGGACATGGCTGCACCCTTGGGATGAAATCATTCTCTAACTCCTGTCTCGTACAAATAGCATTTGGTGAATTAACAATGAGCCCAGAGACACAGAAGCCATCCCATGTCAAACTTGGACTTGGACTGGAGGGGGAGGGCTGAGACGGCGGGCAAAGGACGATGGAGAAATATCCATCTGTCTCCTGAGACATGTCTGCAATGAGCTGCTCAGTAAAGGGACAGAATGAAATTATTCTGATTCATTCTCTGTCCCCCCCCCCCCCTTTTTTTTACCATAATTATGATTCCCATTAAAAGTATTTAAGTGTTCCATTATCAGCGCGAGAGAGAGAGTCGTTTTTATGTGCAATGGTGTATTAACTTTGTATTTAGGGTTTCTTCCTGGAGGCTGAACCCTTGACAATGAAACGGGCCAATGAAATAAACAGTATTATAGTGACATCACACTATCAGCCCTTCCCCTAACCCCTCCCCCTTTTATCATACAACTACAGCTGTGGGTGCAGCTTCAGTTCAGGTGGATCACCACCCACCAGGCAAACCAGGCATACTTAATGAACTGGTGGGCGTGTCCACATAAAAGCATGATTTTAACAAATACTGTACACATTTTGGAAAAAGTTCTACCTCCTTATATTATAATAATACCTGATGATCATTTGTTAGGGTGGAAAAAATCATGGCACTTAAGAGAGAGGGGGGGGGGTCTGTATGGTACTGTGCACCACTGCACATTCACTGTACACTACTGCAACTGCACACCACTGTACATCTGTGCTGTTGGAGTGGAACCTGAGAGACAGGAGCGATGCAGTCTGAGAGATGCCGAGAGGTCGGTCCAGCTCCCTTCCTCACTGCTCCCCGCTCTGAACAAGGTGGAATGAACAGCAGCAGCATATTAATGGTATGCATCATCGTGGCAATGGAAAACAAGGTGCTGCAACTCTTAAATCATTACATGGGACTTTGGAAGGGTGTCATATTCACTTTCATACACACTGAATATGACTCCATCTACATTTGGTTGAATCTTTATCACCCCACACACTCGTACAGTATGCTTCAACCTAAACCATTAGTCGCTTGAGAAGGGCAGAATATACATAACATCAGGGTCTAATGTAAGTTTGTTCCATAGTGATTGCCCTGAAAAATATAAAGCAGATGGCCATTAGGTGAAACAGGCTGCACCCCAACCCATCTGAATTGAGATTAATTGAATAGACTCGCTCTGATTCACTTCTAAACTGTCCTTGTAATAGACCTATAGGAGGCTAAATTGGGTGTAATACAACAATTAAGTCTCCCTCCTGTCCGGATGCTATCCGATCTACACAGGGCAGTAAACAGAATCAGATAGTACCTCTCCACAGGAACTGGAATGAATTACAGCTCTAGGACAGATACCTTTTGGTTCCTCTCTCTTCCTCCTTTGCAGATAAAAAACACCAAAGTTCCAGCCTTACATTTTAAATCCTGCAGAAAGCACACAGTGATCTCTAAACGCATGGTTGGTCAGAAGGTTTCATATGACATGTTTTCCCAAACTTTAAAGCCTTGTTATGATAGACCTTTAAAAAAACCTAGACTTCAAAGTTCACCACTGAATCAACACAATCCGCCCATACCGTACCCAGTCATTTCACCCCACACAATGTTTACTACTGTATATGCAAATACATGGTTCCAACATTATTCTATTTTATATATTTTTTGCCAATGTGACATGTCTCTTATTAAATCATTTAATGTACAGAAACAGGGTACAGCGGAGCCGAGTGTCCATTTCTAGTTGTATTAATCAGTGAAACAATTCCCTTGTTCCTTTTTTGTTTTTGAAAATGGTGTCATCTTCTTCTTTGAGCAGAGAAAAATGAATTTCCATCCGAACACCGGCAGGGAGAGGAAGGTAATGATGAGAATGAAATGCAGTGTGTGCTTATTTGTTCTTTTTTCATGTCTCTCTCTCTCTCTCTCTCTCTCTCTCTGTCTGTCTGTCTGTATCTCTGTCTCTCGTGTTTCAGTATCATGGACACACAGATGCTGGAGTGTCCATGAGTGTCAGTCCAGTATGTGCAAGGCTGCATGGTTGGCAAGCCATCTTCTTCCCAGTTCCCATGCAATGATGCAAGCAAAAGTGTATTGTGCAGATCGCAAAGAGAAACAAACAACTGTTGAATAGTGTCTTTTTAGAATGTTTCTGTACTCCGTAGGAACAAGCAGGATGCAATGTTTACAGATAAACATCTACAAAATACTTAAAAAAAAAATACAAAAAAATACATCCAACTATAAAAGCACAAAATCTGCGTTTGCGTGAGTCTGTACTTCACATATCGAGTGCCACACACACACACACACACACACACACACACACACACACACACACACACACACACACACACACACACACACACACACACACACACACACACACACACACACACACACACACACACACACACACACACACACACACACACAGAAATGTAGCTGTATCCTGGGTCATCTTTCTCTGTACAATGATCCTTGTTAAAGATGCAGAGGCGTTGGTTGTACTGTAATGGCGACCATAACCATTCCACTGCCATTATTCTTAGTGCAGCTCAGGCCTCCAGTCTGCTGGGACAGACACTTCACACACTGCTTTATAGCTTCATGACCATTAGCACGTCTGTTAGACTCATCATTTACCTGACAAACACAACCTCAGCACATTTTATGTCCATCTATCTATCACCTCCATCTCTCTCTCTCTCCGACTCTCTCTCACTGCTTAAAGGAGAATTCCATGCTAGAAGGCTTTCTTACCTTTATTTGTAGTTGTTACGTCCCCACCAAAGAGGTCCAGGTGTTATTTTGTGCAAAAGCTCCTTATTGGCTATTTCCCTTTCCAAGCCATAAATGAATTGCATTGAATGGGAATTGAATGGGGCTATGGGGTGTTGTGCTAATTTGCTTATTTCCATCGCTCAAAATTATATATTTTTTGTATATATCCTCTCTTCATAATGTAAATAATATCCCAAGCGGCACAGTTTACTACTTATTTTGATGGAAATAAGCAAAAACACCCCATAGCCCCATTCAATTCAATGCAATTCATTGAGCGCTTATGGTAGGGGAAATAGCCAAGGAGCTTTTGCACAAAAGAACACCTGGACCTTTTTGGTGGGGACATAACAACTACAAAGAAAGGTAAGGAAGGTAAGAAAGCCTTCTAGTATGGAATCCTCCTTTAAAGGAGTCGTTCACCCAAAAAAGATATCACACAGTATCTGTATGCTGGGGGTACTGGGGATCAATACTGAGTGTAATACTGTAGAGCTGGGATCAATAGTGAATGTTGTACTGTACTACTGGCCTGGGATCAATACCCAGTGGTGGTGAGTAGTCACTCTTGATGATGCTGACCAGCAAATGTACTGTTATTTGGACCTTCTGTCTGCCTGCCCTGATAAATGCTGACACTAAGAAACTGACACTATATACTGTGGCGGACTGCATGTGTGTGAGTGTGTGTGTGTGTGTGTGTGTGTGTGTGTGTGTGTGTGTGTGTGTGTGTGTGTGTGTGTGTGTGTGTGTGTGTGTGTGTGTGTGTGTGTGTGTGTGTGTGTGTGTGTGTGTGTGTGTGTGTGTGTGTGTGTGTGTGTGTGTGTAAAATATTGTTAATTTAGGGTAAACATTCAAGTAATGGAAAAGTTATATAATGCGAAATGTAAGTACAAATATTACTTCTGCAAATAGTATTATAATAATAATAATTTTGTAAGGAACCAAACACTAAACGTGTATGGTGTATATATATGTATGGTGTTGCTATAGACCGATTCAGAAACGGGTCTCATGGTCGCAGGCAACGTATTTCCTGTAGGCGGAGACGACATATCTGCGATTCTCTATCTCTTCTACTACAGTGAATGGAAGAGTGACTGATGTTAGTCTGCCTCAAACGTTACTCTTTTACCTGCTTTTTACTAACACTAACATTACAAAGATGCCCAGAACATCGGGATGAACCTGTGTAGTTTATGGCTGCTCCAACAGTAGTGGCAACATATTAAAAAAAAGAAGAACGAATGTCAAAATATCTACCGCGGTGGCTGAGACCAGAGCCATGGAGTAATGGTTGAGACAAAGCAGTGAAAGGTCCTGAAAGACACATAATGCCAGTCTTACCCAATACCCAATCTTTCTGTTTTATGAACACAAGGCTGCTGTACTTTATACCTCATACTTTAAATGCTTAGTATTTAAACCGCAGATATGTCGTCTCCGCCTACAGGAAATACGTTGCCTGCGACCATGAGACCCGTTTCTGAATCGGTCTATATCAAAGCTGGGAAAAAGACTATGAATCCAGCTGTGTGTGTGTGTGTGTGTGTGTGTGCGCGCAACTGTGCACTGTGTCTGTCCCTTCTGTCATCATTCTTCTTTCCTTCCATCCTCTGTCTCTCCTATCATCCCTCCATCTTTCTGTCACTGTCCCACGTCCTGCTGTGCAACGGTTTGGCTGTCTGCCTTTTCATGTCACAGGGAAGAGACTAGATAAATAGACATCACAGAAAAATAAAATAACACAACCCCATTTTCACCCTGTATTTTCTGTTGAGGCATGAACACCAAAATACTCTAAATGAGCTCAGCCCTTTATATCTCCCTTTTCTCACACGTCCTAAAGGATTAACGGAGTAATGAAATTCCTTCCTCTGAAAACGGGATTTTCTATAGATTTCAGCTTGTCCTCCGGCTACTTAAGTCATAATGAAGGCCTTTGAAGTTCCATTCAGTCGGCTGGTAGTGGAGCGACACAGTAGCGTTGAGAACAGAGCGAACAACAGATCAGAAGCTAACCAATAATGAGAAGAGTGAAAAGGAAAAGCAGAATGATTGAATGCCTGCAGGATCAAATGGATGCTAAAAGGCTGCGTTCAGGGTGCACACCACTAATTGTTTGGAAAGCATCCAGCAGCACAGAGCATCTTTAGATCTCCTCCAGCCAAGTATAATAATACAGCTGGGCTCTAATAAGCAAAAAAACAACCTTAGTGCTGCTACCTCTTAGCTTTGGCTAAACACAGCAATGCATTCTGATGAACATGTATGTACATCAGTAACTAATGGTGCAATTGCATTGCCCTACTTTAGTTAATAGATTATCTGGATGCTCCACCTGTGGTTCTCCATCATGCAGTGTTAAATGCATGCATACAATACCACAGCTACACGCAAGATACTACTTCAATGGAATGGTGCTTTCAAGTGATGTTGTTGTAATACGTCATAACTGGGCCAGCCGCCTGGTTTAAATACACATTTTATGGATAATTGAAAGAAACATGGAGAGCATTGATTATCTGTCCATATGCATTTATGTGGCTGGTCATTTTATGGAATTATAGGCCAATGAGTAAAGGATGAAACATTGATGAAGAGCAAGGCGGCCATCACGTGTTCACTCTGCCCCGGGCGGGCAGGCCCCAGGAAGACTGGTGAGACAGAACATCAGCGCATAAGTTGGATGGGGAGCAGGGGTAACAATGAACCTATATGAACACACTTTCCCTGCTCAAAGTGAGCCTGACACTGAGTGTCAAGTCTGTAAATGGGAAAAAATAAAGCAACAGGACAATTATATTTTTCCTCCTATTCCTGATGCCTTTGAAGTGAACGCTTTGTTCAGCTGTGTTATTACGTTATCAGCTGACAAGCAATTTGTTTGACAGCATTTCTGGGGAAGTGTAATGCTCAAGAGTCAAGACAACATTGTCTCATTCCCCTTTTCTCAGTTTCAATTCAACTCTCTCTCTCTTTCTTTTGCTCTAAAATGTAGTCACTGTGGAGTTGTATTCTTTCATCACACATTAATTGCCCTCACAGAGCCCTGGAAGTGGGAAATGGAGGAGGAATGTTGCACACAAATCAATCCTTTTAAATGTCAAATATCATATTTTGCCCATTCAGCGATTTAACACAGCTAATTGTTTAGTTGCAAACACAGTACAGGAAGGACTGCTGTCAGGAGCACTTTGAGATGTGCTGTTTATAGAAGATAAGCTTGGCTTATCATGAAAATGAATATGCAGAGAGTGTTTAGTAAAAGGCTTGGTAGCCTCTGAAGTTAGGTAACATTTTCATTATGTGTGACTGCAGCATAGATTCTATTAGGCCTATCGTCATATAGGGGAAATGGATATGATACATATACTGTATTATAAAGGTATTGCCTGAAGTGTTTAGGGCGAGGTCACACTGAAACAACAGAGCTTCTTAATACGGCACAGTTGAGAAGCAGGAATTAAACTATTAATCTGTTGTCAGTGAGGTCAGATGTAGATTTGCTGGCCGGGTCCATATATGAAGATGTACAGTAGGTGATGATCCAGTCTTCGCCATGTCTGGCTATCCTCAGGGTTTGATGAGGTCAGTGTCTTGATCTTCATATATGGAGATACAGGTGATGATAGTCAGCTCCACATATGGAGATCCATGTGTTGTACCAACTTGGTTCATTTGCAAGTCTGAGTAGCATCACAGCAACCACAGTGGTTATCATGAGACTCTCACAATATGGTCATATATTGACGTTCACATTCCTAGTCTTATAATATTGATCACATCAGGGATCTCCTTACAGTATATGGGCATAACATGATTGAATTAGGTCATGAGCTTTTTTTTTCTTTTTTTTAAATAACATTTTATGGAATTTTTAGTAGTAGGGCGTAAAATGTGTGTGAATTCGTAAGGCCAGACAAGGCCTCAGGCCACCTCAATTAGGGCCCAGGTAGAGCCAGACCTTAATTTCAGGCCCTGTTGAGAACTCTATTCTTCACAGTTTACAGGGCTCCAGACTAACATTTTTCACCAACGTCCCGGAACCGTCCCAAAATACAATTTGAACAGTCCCATTTATATTTATTTTTGTATATGTCATTCTAACCATTCACACTAATGTGAGGGCAGAAAATAAAAGTAGTTTTTTCAAGGTATCAAGGTATCATACTAATCCTTGATAAATACATCAATCCTTGAAGTAAATGCCTCCTTAGAATCTTTAGATCAGCCCCAGAGGGGTAACATTTCAGAGGGGTCGCGAGTTGCATTTCTGAATATGTGCAAAGTAATGAAAATCTGAATAAAAATATAAATCCATGTTTTCTAATATTCTAATATTTTAGTAAAAGCACACAATACAGAATATGTAGGTAATTAGTAGGTAAAAGCTTTCGGATGCACACGTCTGTGCGTGTGTGTGTCACTGAAACCTTTGTTTTCCACTGACTGCGTCAGAACCTCAGGCTCAGACACATCGGGCCGATCGATGCACAGCCACTGTGATCTTCTCACTTGCGGGTCGAAGTTGTCATTGTGGGGTGTTATAGGGTAACACCCCCGGTGTTAGGTGTGTGATATCTATTTATGGATCTTAAAATCTGACCAACAGCCGGATGCATCCACCACATTGTTCCATCCACCGTCCACAGGCTGTTGAGAGCCACTGTTTCATGTACAGTATTCATTTGCGACAGTTTCCTTAATCCTTTATTAAAATGTTTGTAAGCCCAAAATTCACAGTCCATTTGAGTTTTACTTCCTACTGAATGCAGAAGCAGATCTCACAGACACACCCACACCAAGATAAAGCAAAGAGTGAAGCAGAGAGAAGAGTGAGTCTATTAGCGATAGTACTGGAGCTTGCTGTAGAGGCTGGACAGCAGCAGCAGGGTCCATTCATGTTGCAGCTTTCCCAGTAGAAGAGATAAGAGACAAGTGGCCTTCAGCTAACTCTGTAATTACACTGCACACAAGTCTGCAGAGAGAGCTTCTACCACTTTAAACACACACTTTAACAAACACGTGTTTTAACCACTGTCAAGACACACTTTCACAAACACATTCAAATACAATTTGTGTACTTTACAAGTAAAGTACACTGTACAAGCAGTACTGTATATTTAGAGTTTATGCTATGACCTCAATGTTAGTGAAACCTGAATATGTTGTCTGCACTAGTATTACTAGTAGGCCTATGTTTAGTGCTAGTATTAGAAGTACTAGTATTAATTATGTACAGTATACGTTTCTATCTGTTGGTTTCTGTCAGTCAAACTGCCACTGTGTGGCTCTGGTGTGAGACGATGGTATATTGGTGATGTTATTGGGACACGGTGCCCTAATTTCGCCCTTGACACGTTCCTAGCTCCTCACATGCAGTGTTCACGGTGCACAGGCCACATGAGACTGAAAGAAAATAGTGGAGTGGATGGAGAAAAAGAAAGGTTGAAACACATGGAGCTAGAGGTTCTGGCTGCTTCACGGCACTCACATCTATAGCTTAAAAAAAATGAAAAAATGTAACCCAGCATGCATTGCACTGCATCGATGCGCGTGTCACGTGATCGGCTGTAGCCTATAACACAGGAATCCAGTTCCTGTTTGTTGGCCGTTTTGTAAGGCTGCTTTCTCAGAATCTAGACTGCATCCGCCGTGATTGAACACAATGCGGACGTTCTGGGATCATTTCTGATGTTATGCTGTGTCGAGGTTACAATATAAAGGCTTCTGAAGATAAATACTATTATGAGACGCAGGCAGTGCTAAAAATAAACCCTCTGCTTTCCAGCATGCACCTGTAACCAGCATGCCTTGTAGTGACAAAGACAAGTCATTTTATGTTTGGTTGTTCTCTGAAAATGGCAGATCTACAAGCTCAGCTGTGACGTGTTGTCGAGCTTGTAGATTGGCTATTTTCAGCATGCAACCAAGTGTAAAATCTGCCATTACAACGCCATCAAGGCCAGGCCAAAATAAATCTTTGTCGACAAATATACTGTAGATATAGTCGACTGTTGTACACATTATCATAGTACTTGCAGTTGGCCAATCCATAAGGGCATACAGGAGTAAAATTCCTAGGCTTTTTTTTTATTCCCTGCAGCATCAAAAATAGCTAAAAAATGTAGAACACGGAAAGATAACTTGTTAATTTAATAAAGTGTGGAGAGAGAAAGTCAAAGATAAAAGGGAACAAGACTGAAATAGAAGAAGAGCCTATAATTTGAGACCGGATATACCCTTTATGGACATGGACAGTGTCTGTTTGGGCACTTTTCACAGACAGCTCATTAAACTTTCATGCTAAAAATTAGTCAATATTAGATGTGTCATTTTTGGAATGGGTCTGGAGCAGAGATGGGCTCCTGTTGCCATGGCGGCCAAATGGCCACATCTGGACAGAATGGACCCAGACAGGAAGGAAGGGGGTTCTCCATGCCAATAGACGGCTCTGTGCTGTAGCTCATTTCCTTTTTTTTTTTACGATTTTGCAACCCAGGTTTTTCACCCAGTGCCAATTATATATATATATGTAATCCTGGGCGCTACACTTCCTCTGCCAACCTGGGGGGGCAGCGGACTGACCTCATGCTTCTATGCATACAGAGTCCAAGCTGCTTCTTTTCACCTGACAGGGGGGAATTTCCCTGGCCGGACGTAGCGCGTGGAAGGGACACGTTATTCCGACCAGTTCCTTTCCCCTAGCTCATTTCCACAAATCACATCATCTCTTGTCAGTTAAGAAATGTCAATGTAATAACATCACAGGAATGCAATTAATCTTTGAGTAATGTGGTAAAGCACACAGGTGCTGCACAAGCACTTTTCTTACTGTAATCTGATCTTATTATATCCAACAACCAGTGGTAGAGGCAAAAGAAAGTGGTCCCAGTGGTAGAGGAGGACCGCAGCTCAGAGCATGCATGCTGGGTCTTAGGGGGGAAAGCACTGTGCAAAAGCTTTGGTCATTAGGAAAGACAGATATGTGATCAAAATAAGTGATTTAACTTAAGACCGTCAGAGCTGCGGTGGGCTGGGGATGGAGCTATGTAAACTACCACTCGTTCTTGGATATAAAAAACATCAGATTAAAGTAAGAAAACTGTTGGTCTGGAATTATCCTTTAATGGAGGTCAGATTGTCGTATTAGTCTGCAATAAACTGAATAAAGCATCATATAATGTGTTTGAGTTAGTGTTTTGAGGCAGTAACAACGGCTTAACAGATATTAGGCTGCACAATGCAAGTCTGGAGCATTTTTAACATGGAAAGAAATAGAAATAGAGGTGATGATGGTGAAGTCTTTGCAGTTAGTGGACAAACATAGTGACCCATCTTGCGCAACCCATCCTAACACACACACACACACACACACACACACACACACACACACACACACACACACACACACACACACACACACACACACACACACACACACAGTATTGTATACTGGATACTGTACCGGTAGATCCATGTCACTTTTCTTGCCTTCTGTGAAGCTGTCTTGAGCGGAGCATGAGAAGAGACAGTGACTGGAATCAGGCTGTTCCCTGTGAATCCCCTTGCCTTCATCTCAGACCATTTCCTTATATGAAATATGCAGAGGAAATTCTGCAGAGGCAATGGGCTTAAAAAGATCCCCGGGTATTTTGAGTCTCTCGAGAAGCAGAGAATAAAGTGTGAAGATTGCATTTTGTGTCCCAGAAGTAATGTTGCAAAGCAGTAGTAACTGATGCTACCGTTAGTGCTCAACCACACAAGGGTCGGAAGAATAATTTGTTTCCATGACCTCATTGTCTCGGGATGTCATGGGAAGAATAACTGCATAAATACAGAGAAAACAAACAAACAAACAAATAAATAACACGTGAACAATGCTTACAGAGAGCATTTCATTTTTCAGTGTAGACAAATGTCATCTTGTGCTCTTTCATCCACGTTTCATTCTGTCTTTCTGTGTAACCTTTACAGAGGTCATTTGGCAGGCCTCAAACTGCCCACACCAGGGCTAATCGGCTAACCATTCTGGCAGCTAACCTTTTCCTTCCGCGCTTGAAATAGGAAATCAAAGAGACATAATAAATGATATCTAGAAGGGCGGGTTGATTGAGGAAAGAGGAGGATCAGAAGTAGAGATGTGACAGATGAAGCCAGTTAAAAGGGGTGAGACGCTAATGGGACATCATGTCAGCTGGTAAGAAAGTGACATGCGCCCACAGCAGGAAGGCAGGTGAACTGGCAATGTTCATGGTTCTATAACAAATAAGTTGGGTAGCTAAATTCACCTGTTTATCTATGTATCTATAATCTTTCTCTCTCGCGCACACACACACACACACACACACACACACAATGCCATCACTCTGTCCTGCGTTTCATTACTGAGGACACTTATGACACACAGTCACACACCACACCACATATTGTACCAGCTGGTGTAGCAGTCAGGAGGCATCAGCATTTGTTTTTATTCATTTATAAGGGATCCGATGGTAATTCCGACGGAGCATTAGTCCGACATGCATGAACAGTCGGTCACCAGTGGTCACCTGGTCAGTACCAGTGGTCACCTGGTCAGTGCCAGTGGTCACCTGCGCTGAGCCAAAAGAAGAAACAAAGCAGAGCCCAGTGTCCAACCTCGCGCTGAGAATATCTCAATGAATTGCATTGCATTGAATGGGAATTGAATGGGGCTATGGGGTGTTATGCTAGTTCGCTTATTTCCTCGAAAGAAGTAGTAAAGTGTGCCGCTTGGGATATTATTTACATTATGAAGAGAGGATATATACAAAGAAATTATAATTTTGAGTGATGGAAATAAGCGAATTAGCACAACACCCCATAGCCCCATTCAATTCCCATTCAATTCAATGCAATTAATTTAGGGCTTATAGTAGGGGAAATAGCCAATAAGGAGCTTTTGCACAAAATAACACCTGGACCTCTTTGGTGGGGACGTAACAACTACAAAGAAAGGTAAGAAAGCCTTTTAGTATGGAATTCTCCTTTAAGTTAGGGCTTGAGGTAGGTTGTTGGTCTAATGACTGTCAGACCAATACTAGTGTCAGAACTAGAGCCTGTACCCATTTATAAAGCGTTTTAGCTGAGTTCCTTTCCTATTTGTCAGCCATGCTTTGCTGGAATGTTGGTATCCATTCCACTGTACCCACTTCGAAAGATGGCACACCATAAACATTCCAGAAATGTGTTTTCCGAGGTTTTAAATATAAGTAAGAAATACTGTAAAAAAAGTACTTTCACCTCTAGTCCCCCACACTTCCCACAATACATTTCTGAAAATAGTTAATGATAAGTGAAGCTACTCTATGGCAGATTATATGCTACCCTGGTTTCAAGTATGGGAGAAGATAGTGTTAGCTTGTAATTTCACACTTGTAATTGTATTCTCACCATATATTTCACAACTGCAGCTGAATATGGAAAGAAAAGTTTGACTCAGCGGCAGAGTAGGCAGCTGGTCTCGTTTGCTATGCTGAAGAGAACAAACCAGTTTTGTCCCACTGTATCTGTGTGCATGCATGCATGCAAGTGCACATTATGTTTGTTTCTGCATGAATGTGTGTGTGTGTGTGTGTGTGTGTGTGTGTGTGTGTGTGTGTGTGTGTGTGTGTGTGTGTGTGTGTGTGTGTGTGTGTGTGTGTGTGTGTGTGTGTGTGTGTGTGTGTGTGTGTGTGCCACAGCACCTTCAGCAATATTGCTAATAAACGTATGCAAAAAAACAAAAAAACACGCCCAAAGTCCAGGTATCCAGCTCACCACACCGGACATCTGTCACTGGAATTACCATAATGACACAAACAATGCACAAGGCCCATGCCCCGTAGGAATGTCTAATATCAGATTAGAATAGCTGTTAGTCAACTCACTATCAACCCTGTGGCTAAACAAAAGGGTAAGAAACAATCACATAGTATACGGTGTGACTGATGTCTCCTCTGGGTGGGATGTTGCCAGACTGCCACACAAGAAGCTGCTGCTTGCTTAACAAATCAGGCATTTGGGTCTGTGTGCTCCATAGTAATATACAACGTAGATAGAAGGTTGACTGGGGGCACAGCAGCAAAGCCCAACACACCAGTAGGTGAGAATCAGTGTTATGTTTACTCTCAGAAGCCAGAGCAACAGCTGGGGAAATCATCTGCTCCTCTCTCTCTCTCTCTCTCTAATAATTAATAAACATATCTGGACTATGGAAAGCTCTAAGCAGAGGATGCAAATCATCAAGATACCAACGGAACATTATTTTAATTGCTTTCCTTTTCAAGGTTGAAAACACATGAGAGCACAAGATGGGATAATGATCTGCTCTGTGTGTGTGTGTGTGTGTGTGTGTGTGTGTGTGTGTGTGTGTGTGTGTGTGTGTGTGTGTGTGTGTGTGTGTGTGTGCGCACGTGCGTGCAGAAGGTAAGAGTTTTCTGTCTACATAGATGAAGAGCATCAGCCGACATGCTGAGGGCAGCATGTATGTAGGTGGTGGAGGTGGGTTGGTCTGCCACTGATTGAGGACTAAGGAGCTGAGTATTGTGTCACGTCAGTGCCGGTTGTCACCTGGTCAGTGCCAGTGGTCACCTGGTCAGTGCCAGTGGTCACTTGGTCAGTACCAGTGGTCACCTGGTCAGTGCCAGAGGTCACCTGGTCAGTGCCAGTGGTCACCTGGTCAGTGCCGGTTGTCACCTGGTCAGTGCCAGTGGTCACCTGGTCAGTGCCAGTGGTCACCTGGTCAGTGCCAGTGGTCACTTGGTCAGTGCCAGTGGTCACCTGGTCAGTGCCAGTGGTCACCTGGTCAGTGCCAGTGGTCACCTGGTCAGTGCCAGTGGTCACCTGGTCAGTACCAGTGGTCACCTGGTCAGTGCCAGTGGTCACCTGGTCAGTGCCAGTGGTCACCTGGTCAGTACCGGTTGTCACCTGGTCAGTACCAGTGGTCACCTGGTCAGTACCAGTGGTCACCTGGTCAGTACCAGTGGTCACCTGGTCAGTACCAGTGGTCACCTGGTCAGTGCCAGTGGTCACCTGGTCAGTACCAGTGGTCACCTGGTCAGTGCCAGTGGTCACCTGGTCAGTACCAGTGGTCACCTGGTCAGTACCAGTGGTCACCTGTTCAGTGCCAGTGGTCACCTGGTCAGTGCCAGTGGTCACTTGGTCAGTACCAGTGGTCACCTGGTCAGTACCAGTGGTCACCTGGTCAGTGCCAGTGGTCACCTGGTCAGTACCAGTGGTCACCTGGTCAGTGCCAGTGGTCACCTGGTCAGTACCAGTGGTCACCTGGTCAGTACCAGTGGTCACCTGGTCAGTACCAGTGGTCACCTGGTCAGTGCCAGTGGTCACCTGGTCAGTACCAGTGGTCACCTGGTCAGTGCCAGTGGTCACCTGGTCAGTGCCAGTGGTCACCTCGTCAGTACCAGTGGTCACCTGGTCAGTACCAGTGGTCACCTGGTCAGTGCCAGTGGTCACCTGGTCAGTACCAGTGGTCACCTGCGCTGAGCCAAAAGAAGAAACAAAGCAGAGCCCAGTGTCCAACCTCGCGCTGAGAATATCTCTGAGATATGGCACTCACAAGAATATCTCTGAGATATGGCACTCACAAGAATATCTCTGAGATATGGCACTCACAAGAATATCTCTGACATATGGCACTCACAAGAATATCTCTGAGATATGGCACTCACAAGAATATCTTTGTGATATGGCACTCACAAGAATATCTTTGTGATATGGCACTCACAAGAATATCTCTGACATATGGCACTCACAAGAATATCTTTGTGATATGGCACTCACAAGAATATCTTTGTGATATGGCACTCACAAGAGTAGACGTGGGAAGAAAGAAAAGCTCAGAAAACAGGCAGTCATGGCCTTGACATCCAGTTTGGCTTGATAATGAGCTCACACAGTTGGAGATGTAGAGAGCTTGGAAACCATTAGACTCACTTTGGAAGATCGATCACAGTCAATGATGCTGTCCTTTATCACGTAACACACGCACGCACACACACGCACACACACGCACACACACACACACACACACGAGAGAGAGAGAGAGAGAGAGAGAGAGAGAGAGAGAGAGAGAGAGAGCAAACCATGCACCCAGCACCTCCAATAGAGAGCACAATGCTTCATCCCAGCAGGGAGGTTCATCTCATACTTCACCACTTTTCAACCTATCTTCACAAATGTTCACGATAAAATATCTAAAAATAAATCTACTTTCGGTCTGTGTCTGATAGGAGGGCTTTGGGCAGTTCAGAAACCCGTCCACCAGTGACATCATCGTTACATCATTTAAACAAGATTGTTTAAAAAATATTTTTTATTGTGAGAACGATGGCTTCCATTTTTGCATTACAACTTTTCAGGAATAGAAAGACTGCAGTTTCTATTAGCTTGGATTCCCCATCGATGATGTCACTGGTGGACAGGCTTCTGAACTGCCCACAGCCCTCCTATGAGACACAGACTGAGTAGAAAAAAGAAAAAAAAAAAGATTATTAGTGAGGACCAATTATATAAAGATAGGTTGAAAAGTGGTCCTTTCAGATTCTATGGGCGGCTGGAGTTGGTGTGGAGGAGTGATTCAGCCGAGGAAAGCAGGGAACCTTATTTACTGGAATTGACATGCCAGGGTGAGCACAAAGTACTAATTGCCTCATGGCCTTGTTGAGTTTCACAACACATTCAAACCAAAATGTGTATATCTTGGTGCGAGAGAGAGCACACGTGACCTTGACATCCAGTCCTTTGTAAGAGGGCAACCCAATACATGCGGCAATGCACTCAAAACATGTTGTACAAATGTACACACGCACGCACACATGTGTGTGTGTGAGTGCACAGGTGTGCACGCACGCACACGCATGCACGCACACACACGCATGCACGCACACAGCACACGCATGCATGTGCGCGTGCACACATACACACGCACACACATTATGCCTGCCCTGAGATTCGCCTATGCAGCATCCGTGTGCAGACTGTGCACGTTAAATAAACTTCATCAAGACAGTGCTCGCCTTGTATTTCCTCACGCGTTAGAGTTTAAAATTGCCACATCAATTTGGTGTCAGAAGTGAGATCCTGCGTTTGAGCTCCGGAAGATCGGGCCACGACTGATTTGCCATATATCACGTCAACGACGGCAGCCAATCTCAACTGGTACAAAAATATTTTATTTTTTATTATCGTGAGAACGATGTCTTCCATTTTTGCATTGCAACTTTTCAGGAATAGAAAGACTGCAGTTTCTATTAGCTTGGATTCCCCATCGATGATGTCACTGGTGGACGGGTTTCTGAACTGCCCACAGCCCTCCTATATGAGACACAGACTCTGTAGAAAAAAATGGTGGTATGTTATCATGATTATTAGTGAGGACCAATTATATGAAGATAGGTTGAAAAGTGGTCCTTTCAGATTCGATGGGCGGCTGGAGTTGGCGTGGAGGAGTGATTCAGCCGAGGAAAGCAGGGAACCTTATTTACTGGAATTGACATGCCAGGGTGAGCACAAAGTACTAATTGCTTCATGGCCTTGTTGAGTTTCACAACACATTCAAACCAAATGTGTATATCTTGGTGCGAGAGAGAGAGCACACGTGACCTTGACATACGATACTGCTCCAGTCCTTTGTAAGAGGGCAAGTCAATACATGTGGCAATGCAATTCTACAGTATAATAGGGATAATATCTGGCTAGGTGGTCATTGTCGGGAGATAATTCACAAACTCCCATAAACTCCCTGTCTGTGAATTATGCTGTATGCATCATAAACCTGGAGGACCACCAATTACATCACCAGTAAACTGCAGACTTTCATCAACCACTGCCTAAGACGCAGCCTCAGGATCTTCTAGCCAAACCACATCAACAACATCAACGCACCAAACAAGAACAGGTAGAGGTGGAGACAAAGTGGAGCTGATTGGTCAAAAGCAAAATGGCAATAACCAAACAGGGCCCCAAGGCAAATAGAGCAGAGGAAGACCAAAAGAACACCTGGAGAAAGAGCACAGAGCAAGATGTTAATCAGAAGGAAATAGTTGGAGAGGATGGCCCAAGACAGACAAGGGATCAATGGCCTATGTTCCAAAAGGTATATAAAGGCCGAAGTAAGTAAACAAACAAACAGATGAGAGTAAAGTATGAGTACCAGTTGAGATTGGCTGCCAGAATAACATCAACAACAAACACATTAATCGGATCTTCGCTGCAAATGCAACAAACACCACTGTCTTTGAGCCTTTGCTTATAGCCCACAACTCATAGCTTTCATCTCCCCTCCACTTTAGATTGAAGGGATTTACACACTGTAGTCACTTCTACTATAACCATTAAATACATTGCGATACTTATTGTGAAGTGTAAAAAGCCCATATTGAAAACTGACAGAGATGTCTCCCCGCAAGAGCCAAAAGTTTCTCATCTTTGAACGATAATGGATTCCAACGGGGGATGTAAGCTTTCCTCAAATCTATGTGCTTCGACATGACCCTGCCTTCTCCAGCAGATAAGCATTGGGGCTGTTTAGTGTTCACAGCCCGTTTAACTGACAGCAGATGGAACTTTAATGATATAAAAAGCCAAATTATGCTGCTGTGTACATTATCATTCTGCACTCCTCTCTATCTGCCTTCTTAGTCCGTTTATGTTTTATACAGCACATCACCAATTTAGGCAGGAGATCCCATCCGGTTCACAGGCTAACAACAAGCAAGGTAAGAGCTCCATTACAGCTTTCTATCGACACATACAGTTCTACACAAAGAAAGGAACCCACACATAGTTGAGTGTTGAATTTGTATCCAAAGGCTGAACCTTTGGGCTATTTCCTTTTTAGAAAATCTTTTAGGAATGAGACCTTGTAGATGGAGTGGAAGAGCATCAATAATTAATGCACAGAGGCTTTTTATAGAGCTTATCCCAAGAGATTCATAATTCTATTCACGTTAGGTCCTGGCAATAAGTTCGAGTTTTTTTAAATAAATAGCTAGTAAAACTTTAACTGATATTAATAGCACCAATTTAAGGGCAGACTGTGGAGTTATGCATCATTTCTGTACTGGTGGGCTAGAAACCCCACTTGGTGCCTCCTGTGGCTCTCTCTATCCATCCTATCTCTCTCTCTCCAAACTCACACGCTGCTCTGTTTAAATTCACTCCATCATTGTCTTCTTCACCCAGAAGAGGCAATAAACACAATCGACATGCCATTGCAGTCATTGTGTAGAAACATTAACATCCTTTTATGACTATCATAAATAAAAGAGCATCACTATAAACATCTTTCAGCGAATATAATGACAAAGAGATGAGATGCAAGGCTTTGATTGATGACCAATTTCCCTGGTCGTCCATATCATCTTTCCCCCCAGGGTGCTAGGTGTAATGGTGTGTTAGTCAGGTAAAAGTCATCCATTTCACTTTATGAAGTGAAACCTGGGGTAAGAGGTCCCATTAAAGCACCGTTGTGCCTCAAAGCACCCTTCATACAGTGCCTTGTTAGTTGTTACCCATTATAAGGCCTTTTTGTAACTATACCTTTGAGGACGGGAACCATATACAGTATCTATTCTATATTGGAGAAGTTGTACCCAACACATGGCAAGAAACCCAAAGCCACAACAGCTACGTCGCTATTGCAACACCCACAACACCATCTTACACACTACACCCACACACACTCACACGGCAGTGATGTCACACACTTACCTTCGCAGTGTTTCAACGCTATCTCCTCCTATCGCGCCGAACGCCAAAACTCGACACCACCCGCCAAACACTGGCACTGCCACCAAAAATGCCTCCCTTCCACACTCACGCCACCAATGCATTTGTTTACTACAAACATTATCGCCCGAAGCACCCACACCCCCGGAACACTGTTGCCCTTTCACCACGCTAAATTCGCCAGGTCTATGCAAGTGAGCACAAATTACATGTGAGAAAATGCATTCACAAGCCCACAAATGCCATTCAATTGCCATTCAACGTCAACTTAACGTCAGATCAGCCGTTTTGTCGGTCAGCGCCAAAAATGCTCCCCGACAGCATAATCGGAGCAAATACCGGCCAGTGTGTATGAGCCATAAAGTGTTGACTACACTACACTAATAAGGACACATAATAATAACTAATAACCCATCCGTTACTACATGTGGAGTCAACTCCCGCAATTTCCTTCTTCCCATAGTGCGCGGCAAGGTAATTCTGGGATGAGCGGCCGCGAAATTCTAGTATATATATATATATATTGTGGGGTCTGGTGAGCGACCCCCGCGATGGTAAGTGCGTTGCCAGGGCAACCAGACACGCTGTCAGACAGAAGACGCCTCGGGCCGTTAGGAACGCCCTCCTCCGCCAGATTGAGCTGATTGACGGACCGCACCCAAATCAGCTAGCGGCTACACCCGTCATATAAAAAGGCAGAATCAGTCTGCGTCTGGCAGCGGCTGGTTCACACACACGCTCAAGGAGGCACGCACAAGCACGCCATCGGGGGGTAAGCAGACACACACACTTCCACCAAACACACACACTCATGTGTATGGCTCTGCATGTCTTAAACTGTCACTCTCCTCTCGTCACAGGCTTTTAGGATCCGTCCAGGATTATGTCAGAGGGACAGAATCCACGGGACTGTATGAAGGAAATACAGTCCAGGATTATGTCCGAGGGGCAGAATCCACCGGACTGGATAAAGGAAATATAGGAACAGGAATCACAGTTCCACGTATCGGGCTGCTGGAGGAAGGCAGCCCCGCCAGCGACGGCGACGTGAGAACAAACAAATAAGGTCGGAAAGAAGCCTATTAATTCTTTACATAACATTGAGTTCTGTCAGGCATACAGGACAGAGGATCGAGTTCTCACGTATCGGGCTCCGGGAGGAAGCCAGCCCCGCCAGCGACGGCGACGTGAGAACTGCTGATAGTGAGGTCGGGAAGAAACCCAGAATTATTTCTACAACATTGAGTCCTGTCTGACATCCAGGACAGGAATCCCAGTCTCCACGGAAGGAGGCTACCCCGCCACAGCGACGAGGACGAGGAAACTACAGATAATAAGGTCGGAAAGAAACTTATTATTCTTTATATAATTCTGAGACATTGCATTGAGGCCTGTCTAGCAAACAGGCGCTCATTATAGACGCCGGAGCGGCTTGAAGGCTTGCGCTCTTTTGGAGCTAAACCCCGCTACAGTTAAAAATAAAGACTGATGACATCACGAAGCAAGGCATCGACGTCACCGCTTATCAGAGACTGTATATCGTTTGTTAATGAACAAAGCCCTCCAGGGAGGAGAAGAGCTATCAGAGACTGGATATCGTTTATTAATAACCAAAGCCCTCCAGGGAGGAGAAGAGCTATCAGAGACTGTATATCGTTTATTCTTAAACAAAGCCCTCCAGTGAGGAGAAGAGCTATATAAGAAACTGTATAATCTGAGTTGAAACTAATATTGTGTTTCTCATCCTGCTCCAGGCGGTGCAAGACGCCGGAGAAACAAATACTGTATGGAATACAGTTACCCTGAGAACCTATGTGGGGTTTTCTCATGTCTGAATTGTTCTATTATTTATTGAATTCACTGCTCTTGAATAAAGCAAGCGTTTTGAAAGTGCTGCAATACCTTGTCCCGCCTGTTGATGACCTCAGAGACTTCACAATATATATATATATATATATATATATATACTGTATGTGTGTGTAGCCATTCCTCCCCTCCGTCCTTCCTTCCTGATGGTATAATGTATGAGATGTAGTCGATGGCCTAAATTTAAAAAAAAGGCTGATATGGCACTATACTGTACACTGCACAGTACGTCTAGCCGACCACGCAGTCCCATGCCTCCGAAGGGCATGGATGCAATGGTTAAAGTTAAACAGTAGTCTGTGTATGTGTTGTATACACACACACACACACACACACACACACACACACACACACACACACACACACACACACACACACACACACACATCAGGGGTTGTTCAATGTTCACACTTGTTCACACACGCAAATTGTATTTTTAGACCACACTTGGTAGGTATTAATACACTTTGGACCACTAGAGAAGAAATTACACCACGTTCTTGAGGAATTTGGAGCAATCATGTGCAAATTCAGTTTCTACAGGAACATAGTTCAATCAATTCATACATTTTAAATGCAGATGGCCCACTCAGTATAATCCACACACACTCATAGACTTATTTGCATTTTAAATGCAGATGGCTCTCAGTATAATCTACACACTTTAACTGTCATTGTCTTCAAGGATCCCCAATATACACATTCTTGTATCTAGATGGGTTGTTGACCAGTCATTCTATATACTAATTAGTATGGTGGTGACTTTCTGTTGGAGTCTGTAGTTGGATTTTTACCCCCATTGCATCACTCTATCTTCATTATATATTTCTGCTTACATTACATCTGAACCTTACATGTTTTATTATTGTGATACTGTTGTTATACTGTATTTCTTTTGTGGAACATGTCACACCAACATTATGCTGCAGATAGAAATAAACAAGTGACAACTGGTTGGAATAACATGTTCCTTCCACGCGCTACGTCCAACCAGGGAAACTCCCCCCTGTCAGGTGTAAAGGAGCAACTTGGACACTCAGGCATGAAGGAAGTTCAAGTCTGTTGCTCTCCCTGTGTCCCCCATATATGGGGACTAGGTGGGTGGAGGGTGTGTAGAGCCCAGGATCACATTAGATGATTGACACAGGGGTGAAAAATGGGTTACAAAATCGTGGGATAAAAAATATATATAAAAAAATTAAAAGAATAAACATTTTCAATCTTATTCCTTGTTTCACTGTAATTAAACCTGCAGATTTGTTGTATATTAGATAGTATATTTAGTATATTTATGTATTTGAGCTTTGTGAATTAATAATTTAACTGATCTACAATTTCAGAACGCATTGTGATATGATGTGTTGTCAGCTTAAAGATAGTCAGAACATTTGTAAAAAATGTTGAATAATATTGGGGGTTAAATCAAACAAATTGTCTTTTTATCATTTTAATGACAATTATATTGCACAGTAAAGAACTTGATCAATACTTTTGGAAATTAACTGCTGGTTTGCAAAGAAAAGCACTTTGAAACTTGTGTCTATGAACATATCTCTGATGATGGCCCATCATCATCTAGGTGTCTTTGGTTATGAGTCTTTCACATTGAAATGGAGCCTGACTGCAGTTAACTGGAGGAGAGCTGTGAGGAGGGTTTTCACCACTCCAAGACAAAGGGGAGGTGTTACTACTTTCAGGCTGCACTCTTCTTTAAAGTGACATATTGAGAATACATTGGAGTAGGATCCTAACTAAGTTACTGCACAGTATCATGCAAGATAATAAACATTATAATCTTGTGAATTTTATTGGCTATTTATTTCCACATAAAGTAATTATTTTAATTAGTAACAAGACTGTTTAAATGTCATTCCACCTACTCTGTGGTTTGTTCAGTGTTGGAAGAACAAGTAAACTTGTGTGACTTACACAAGTAATTCAAGCAACACATAACGTTTGATTAAAAAGCTGATTCATTACAATTCCAGTCAGTAACATGACATAATTGAGTAAATCATAATAACCCTTGTAATGTTAGAGGTACAGTATAGGCATTGTTCTTATTGCTGCTTTATTGTATGTTTATTTTTATTAAAGGATCCCCATTAGAGCATCTAGTCTTCCTGCTGTCCTGAATAAAGCAAATACAATACAGATGTACAACTATAAATACCAACAAAAAAGGACAATAAAACAAAATAAATAATGAATACAAAACAAATTCACATTATAAAATCAAATCTAGCAGTAAACAAATCACAGTTTCTCAGTCCTTGATCTAATCTTAAATGCTTACCATACTTTTTATTGTGTGACCACTTTGGATCCATTGAGTGAGTATATCTGTGGGGAGGAGGGAGGGTGGAGGACAGTATGTTAGACTGTGATTGGTGGAGAGATGGTTCTATTGTTCTCTTAGTCAATCATTCAAAGCAGTTAGTGGCTCTCTGGTATAAGAAGACTTGGTCTGTGTCATTTCTCCACAACTCCTCCAGGATCATTTCTAATCACATCTGACTGTGGACTTCAGGTGAAGATGAACTCTCTCGAAACCACCAGGGACATTTCTGCTGAACAGGAGGAACCCAAAGACCTTGGTATGTCACTCAACCTCCCTTTTCACTACCACTGTTCTGTTTTGATTCCATCAATATTCTCAATAGTAATTGTATTATGAGCTTATTATTAGTAGCTTTGTTGTAGATCATTTGTGTTTTACAACACAGCAACAACCAAATATTTCTAGTATTACTTAACCCATTTTGGGCGGGAACCCATTTTGGTGTTTGTCCAGTGTGTGTCCAGTGGAAACCTCGTATTAATCTGATCTCAGGTCAGAATGGGTTAAGGATTAAGTAATCACTTAATCCCTATATTTTAGTCATGCCAAGGTTGTTAAGGCCATTGTAAGTTAAGGTACACAACAGGGATTTATTGCACAACAATTATTTTTTTAGTCTACATATCAACTTATCAGCAATCTTTATTTTGAATTTGTTTCCAATCCAGTGTCGCATCATCAGTCTGACTGCCCTGACCTACCAGAGGTGAATGAACAAAGAAGCTTGACAAAGAAAAAACACCATTGCTGTGATCAGTGTGGAAAACACTTCCCTAACATGTCCAGCCTTAAAACACACCAGAGAATTCATACTGGAGAGAAACCCTATGGATGTGATCAGTGTGGACAACACTTCTCTTCAATGTCCAGCCTTAAAAGCCACCAGAGAATTCACACTGGAGAGAAACCCTATGGATGTGATCAATGTGGACAACACTTCTCTCAATTGGCCAACCTTAAAAGCCACCAGAGAATTCACACTGGAGAGAAACCCTATGGATGTGATCAATGTGGACAACACTTCTCTCAATTGGCCCACCTTAAAAGCCACCAGAAAATTCACACTGGAGAGAAACCCCATGGATGTGATCAATGTGGACAACACTTCTCTCAATTGAACAACCTCAAAACGCACCAGAAAATTCACACTGGAGAGAAACCCTATGGATGTGATCAATGTGGACAACACTTCTCTCAATTGGCCCACCTTAAAAGCCACCAGAAAATTCACACTGGAGAGAAACCCCATGGATGTGATCAATGTGGACAACACTTCTCTCAATTGGCCCACCTTAAAACACACCAGAAAATTCACACTGGAGAAAAACCATATGGATGTGATCAATGTGGACAACACTTCTCTGTAATGTCCGGCCTTAAAAGACACAAGAGAATTCACACTGGAGAGAAACCCTATGGATGTGATCACTGTGGACAACACTTCTCTGTAATGTCCAACCTTAAAAGCCACCATAGAATTCACACTGGAGAGAAACCCTATGGATGTGATCACTGTGGACAACACTTCTCTGTAATGTCCAACCTTAAAAGCCACCATAGAATTCACACTGGAGAGAAACCCTATGGATGTGATCACTGTGGACAACACTTCTCTCATTTGTCCAGCCTTAAAAGCCACCGGATAATTCACACTGGAGAGAAACCCTAGTGTTTACATTATGACAAGAGCTTAGCACATCCACGTAAAAGTAGGTATGAAGAATTTTTTCACATTTTTAATTACAAGCAAACTTGTATACTGTTTTTAAATGCTGTTAAATACTGTTATTTTTGTGGTATTTCTTATTCACTGGGTCTTTCAGAGAAATAATTAAAACCGAAGTATGGTGGTGACTTTGTGTTGGAGTCTGTTAGAGCCTATTTTTTCCCCACTGATTGCATCATTATTTCTGACGATTATGATTTATTTCTGCTTCATTACATCTGACGCTACATATTCCATTATTATGATACTGCTGTTATACTGTATACTGAACATGTCAGTTGTCACACCAACATTATGCTGCAGTGCAGATAGAAATAAAAGTCTCAATATTCAATTTCATTCTCAATCTTATTCTTTGTTTTACTGTCATTTGACCTGCAGATTTTCTGTAAATTAGATTAAAAAAAATCTGGGGTTGTTCACACACACAAATTGTATTTTTAGACCACACTTGGTAGGTATTAATAAACTTTGGACCACTAGAGAAGAAACTACACCACGTTCTTGAGGAATTTGGAGCAATCATGTGCAAATTCAGTTCATACAGGAACATAGTTCAATCAATTCATACATTTTAAATGCAGATGGCCCACTCAGTATAATCCACACACACACACACACATGTTGTAGACTAGACCTATTTGCATTTTAAATGCAGATGGCTCTCAGTATAATCTACACACTTTAACTGTCATTGTCTTCAAGAATCCCCCAATATACACATTCTTGTATCTAGATGGGTTGTTGACCAGTCATTCTATATACTAATTAGTATGGTGGTGACTTTCTGTTGGAGTCTGTAGTTGGAGTTTTACCCCCATTGCATCACTCTATCTACATTATATATTTCTGATTACATTACATTACATCTGACCCTTACATGTTTTATTATTGTGATACTGTTGTTATACTGTATTGCTTTTGTGGAACATGTCACACCAACATTATGCTGCAGATAGAAATAAACAAGTGACAACTGGTTGGAATAACGTGTACCTTCCACGCGCCACGTCCAACCAGGGAAACTCCCCCCTGACAGGTTAAGTTTTGTCTTAGAAATATAATTTAACACCATCTTGTTGCATTCAATCAATTCATACATTTTAAATGCAGATGGCTCTCAGTATAATCTACACACTTTAACTGTCATTGTCGCCAAGGATCGCCAATATACACACACACACACACACACACACACACACACACACACACACACACACACACACACACACACACACACACACACATATATATATATATATATATATATATATATATAATGCACATGGTCTGGAGGTTGTCTGGATCCATTGGATCGAAGAGGACAGTGGAACTGCAAGGCTCTCCAAGCTCCATGCAGAGCAAAACAATATTAAAATAATTGCATTACTTAACTTGATTACTGAAAGCCATTATAACATAACTGAGGACTTTATATTATTGTTGAAATTATCAAATTCAATTAAAAGGGATTTTAGTGTGTCTGACGGAGTTGACATGAATCAGGTATTAAGTGCATAAATGTCCCATTTTAGAAATAAATGTTATGCGAAAAACCTGTTCCTTCTCAAGATTGGTAGTTGAGACCTGTGTCTACAAATACATCTATTTGATTTGAATGTATCTTTAAAAAAAAAATCTAGTTTGAAAAAGTTTTGTCCCTTATTGCGAACGCAGTGAGCCACTTACTATGACAGCAAGGGCTGAATGTCTGTGTGTGTGTCACGCTGTTACACCACCCGCCCGCCACCAGAGGGCGCAGCTGTAGCACACACACACACAGGGCGCAGCTGTAGCACACACACACACACACACAACCACACACACACGAGCTGCGTTCGCTTCCCGCGTTTGCGCGTCTTACTTGTCTCAAGAATGGGTGATATATATATACTGTATGTGTGTGTAGCCATGTGTAGCCATTCCTCCCCTCCCTCCTTCCTTCCAGATGGTATAATGTATGAGATGTAGTCGATGGCCTAAATAAAAAAAAAAGGCTGATATGGCACTATACTGTACACTGCACAGTACGTCTTGCCGACCACGCAGTCCCATGCCTCCGAAGGGCATGGATGCAATGGTTAAAGTTAAACAGTAGTCTGTGTATGTGTTGTATACACACACACACACACACAAATCAGGGGTTGTTCAATGTTCACACACGCAAATTGTATTTTTAGACCACATTTGGTAGGTATTAATAAACTTTGGACCACTAGAGAAGAAACTACACCACGTTCTTGAGGAATTTGGAGCAATCATGTGCAAATTCAGTTTCTACAGGAACATAGTTCAATCAATTCATACATTTTAAATGCAGATGGCCCACTCAGTATAATCCACACACACGCATGTTGTAGACTTATTTGCATTTTAAATGCAGATGGCTCTCAGTATAATCTACACACTTTAACTGTCATTGTCTTCAAGGATCCCCAATATACACATTCTTGTATCTAGATGGGTTGTTGACCAGTCATTCTATATACTAATTAGTATGGTGGTGACTTTCTGTTGGAGTCTGTAGTTGGAGTTTTCCCCCCATTGCATCACTCTATCTACATTATATATTTCTGCTTACATTACATCTGACCCTTACATGTTTTATTATTGTGATACTGTTGTTATACTGTATTTCTTTTGTGGAACATGTCACACCAACATTATGCTGCAGATAGAAATAAACAAGTGACAACTGGTTGGAATAACGTGTTCCTTCCACGCGCTACGTCCAACCAGGGAAACTCCCCCCTGTCAGGTGTAAAGGAGCAACTTGGACACTCAGGCATGAAGGAAGCATGAGTTCAAGTCTGTTGCTCTCCCCGTGTCCCCCATATATGGGGACTAGGTTGGTGGAGGGTGTGTAGAGCCCAGGATCACATTAGATGATTGACACAGGGGTGAAAAATGGGTTACAAAATCGTGGGATAAAAAATATATATAAAAAAATTAAAAGAATAAACAATATTTTCAATCTTATTCCTTGTTTCACTGTAATTAAACCTGCAGATTTGTTGTATATTAGATAGTATATTTAGTATATTTATGTATTTGAGCTTTGTGAATTAATCATTTAACTGATCTACAATTTCAGAACGCATTGTGATATGTGTTGTCAGCTTAAAGATAGTCAGAACATTTGTAAAAAAATGTTGAATAATATTGGGGGTTAAATCAAACAAATTGTCTTTTTATCATTTTAATGACAATTATATTGCACAGTAAAGAACTTGATCAATACTTTTGGAAATTAACTGCTGGTTTGCAAAGAAAAGCACTTTGAAACTTGTGTCTATGAACATATCTCTGATGATGGCCCATCATCATCTAGGTGTCTTTGGTTATGAGCCTTTCACATTGAAATGGAGCCTGACTGCAGTTAACTGGAGGAGAGCTGTGAGGAGGGTTTTCACCACTCCAAGACAAAGGGGAGGTGTTACTACTTTCAGGCTGCACTCTTCTTTAAAGTGACATATTGAGAATACATTGGAGTAGGATCCTAACTAAGTTACTGCACAGTATCATGCAATATAATAAACATTATAATCTTGTGAATTTTATTGGCTATTTATTTCCACGTAAAGTAATTATTTGAATTAGTAACAAGACTGTTTAAATGTCATTCCACCTACTCTGTGGTTTGTTCAGTGCTGGAAGAACAAGTAAACGGTGTGACTCCACAAGTAATTCAAGCAATACATAACGTTTGATTAAAAAGCTGATTCATTACAATTCCAGTCAGTAACATGACATAATTGAGTAAATCATAATAACCCTTGTAATGTTAGAGGTACAGTATAGGCATTGTTCTTATTGCTGCTTTATTGTATGTTTATTTTTATTAAAGGATCCCCATTAGAGCATCTAGTCTTCCTGCTGTCCTGAATAAAGCAAATACAATACAGATGTACAACTATAAATACCAACAAAAAAGGACAATAAAACAAAATAAATAATGAATACAAAACAAATTCACATTATAAAATCAAATCTAGCAGTAAACAAATCACAGTTTCTCAGTCCTTGATCTAATCTTAAATGCTTACCATACTTTTTATTGTGTGACCACTTTGGATCCATTGAGTGAGTATATCTGTGGGGAGGAGGGAGGGTGGAGGACAGTATGTTAGACTGTGATTGGTGGAGAGATGGTTCTATTGTTCTCTTAGTCAATCATTCAAAGCAGTTAGTGGCTCTCTGGTATAAGAAGACTTGGTCTGTGTCATTTCTCCACAACTCCTCCAGGATCATTTCTAATCACATCTGACTGTGGACTTCAGGTGAAGATGAACTCTCTCGAAACCACCAGGGACATTTCTGCTGAACAGGAGGAACCCAAAGACCTTGGTATGTCACTCAACCTCCCTTTTCACTACCACTGTTCTGTTTTGATTCCATCAATATTCTCAATAGTAATTGTATTATGAGCTTATTATTAGTAGCTTTGTTGTAGATCATTTGTGTTTTACAACACAGCAACAACCAAATATTTCTAGTATTACTTAACCCATTTTGGGCGGGAACCCATTTTGGTGTTTGTCCAGTGTGTGTCCAGTGGAAACCTCGTATGAATCTGATCTCAGGTCAGAATGGGTTAAGGATTAAGTAATCACTTAATCCCTATATTTTAGTCATGCCAAGGTTGTTAAGGCCATTGTAAGTTAAGGTACACAACAGGGATTTATTGCACAACAATTATTTTTTTAGTCTACATATCAACTTATCAGCAATCTTTATTTTGAATTTGTTTCCAATCCAGTGTCGCATCATCAGTCTGACTGCCCTGACCTACCAGAGGTGAATGAACAAAGAAGCTTGACAAAGAAAAAACACCATTGCTGTGATCAGTGTGGAAAACACTTCCCTAACATGTCCAGCCTTAAAACACACCAGAGAATTCATACTGGAGAGAAACCCTATGGATGTGATCAGTGTGGACAACACTTCTCTTCAATGTCCAGCCTTAAAAGCCACCAGAGAATTCACACTGGAGAGAAACCCTATGGATGTGATCAATGTGGACAACACTTCTCTCAATTGGCCAACCTTAAAAGCCACCAGAGAATTCACACTGGAGAGAAACCCTATGGATGTGATCAATGTGGACAACACTTCTCTCAATTGGCCCACCTTAAAAGCCACCAGAAAATTCACACTGGAGAGAAACCCCATGGATGTGATCAATGTGGACAACACTTCTCTCAATTGAACAACCTCAAAACGCACCAGAAAATTCACACTGGAGAGAAACCCTATGGATGTGATCAATGTGGACAACACTTCTCTCAATTGGCCCACCTTAAAAGCCACCAGAAAATTCACACTGGAGAGAAACCCCATGGATGTGATCAATGTGGACAACACTTCTCTGTAATGTCCGGCCTTAAAAGACACAAGAGAATTCACACTGGAGAGAAACCCTATGGATGTGATCACTGTGGACAACACTTCTCTGTAATGTCCAACCTTAAAAGCCACCATAGAATTCACACTGGAGAGAAACCCTATGGATGTGATCACTGTGGACAACACTTCTCTGTAATGTCCAACCTTAAAAGCCACCATAGAATTCACACTGGAGAGAAACCCTATGGATGTGATCACTGTGGACAACACTTCTCTCATTTGTCCAGCCTTAAAAGCCACCGGATAATTCACACTGGAGAGAAACCCTAGTGTTTACATTATGACAAGAGCTTAGCACATCCACGTAAAAGTAGGTATGAAGAATTTTTTCACATTTTTAATTACAAGCAAACTTGTATACTGTTTTTAAATGCTGTTAAATACTGTTATTTTTGTGGTATTTCTTATTCACTGGGTCTTTCAGAGAAATAATTAAAACCGAAGTATGGTGGTGACTTTGTGTTGGAGTCTGTTAGAGCCTATTTTTTCCCCACTGATTGCATCATTATTTCTGACGATTATGATTTATTTCTGCTTCATTACATCTGACGCTACATATTCCATTATTATGATACTGCTGTTATACTGTATACTGAACATGTCAGTTGTCACACCAACATTATGCTGCAGTGCAGATAGAAATAAAAGTCTCAATATTCAATTTCATTCTCAATCTTATTCTTTGTTTTACTGTCATTTGACCTGCAGATTTTCTGTAAATTAGATTAAAAAAAATCTGGGGTTGTTCACACACACAAATTGTATTTTTAGACCACACTTGGTAGGTATTAATAAACTTTGGACCACTAGAGAAGAAACTACACCACGTTCTTGAGGAATTTGGAGCAATCATGTGCAAATTCAGTTCATACAGGAACATAGTTCAATCAATTCATACATTTTAAATGCAGATGGCCCACTCAGTATAATCCACACACACACACACACACACACATGTTGTAGACTAGACCTATTTGCATTTTAAATGCAGATGGCTCTCAGTATAATCTACACACTTTAACTGTCATTGTCTTCAAGAATCCCCCAATATACACATTCTTGTATCTAGATGGGTTGTTGACCAGTCATTCTATATACTAATTAGTATGGTGGTGACTTTCTGTTGGAGTCTGTAGTTGGAGTTTTACCCCCATTGCATCACTCTATCTACATTATATATTTCTGCTTACATTACATTACATTACATTACATCTGACCCTTACATGTTTTATTATTGTGATACTGTTGTTATACTGTATTGCTTTTGTGGAACATGTCACACCAACATTATGCTGCAGATAGAAATAAACAAGTGACAACTGGTTGGAATAACGTGTACCTTCCACGCGCCACGTCCAACCAGGGAAACTCCCCCCTGACAGGTTAAGTTTTGTCTTAGAAATATAATTTAACACCATCTTGTTGCATTCAATCAATTCATACATTTTAAATGCAGATGGCTCTCAGTATAATCTACACACTTTAACTGTCATTGTCGCCAAGGATCGCCAATATACACACACACACACACACACACACACACACACACACACACACACACACACACACACACACACACACACACACATATATATATATATATATAATGCACATGGTCTGGAGGTTGTCTGGATCCATTGGATCGAAGAGGACAGTGGAACTGCAAGGCTCTCCAAGCTCCATGCAGAGCAAAACAATATTAAAATAATTGCATTACTTAACTTGATTACTGAAAGCCATTATAACATAACTGAGGACTTTATATTATTGTTGAAATTATCAAATTCAATTAAAAGGGATTTTAGTGTGTCTGACGGAGTTGACATGAATCAGGTATTAAGTGCATAAATGTCCCATTTTAGAAATAAATGTTATGCGAAAAACCTGTTCCTTCTCAAGATTGGTAGTTGAGACCTGTGTCTACAAATACATCTATTTGATTTGAATGTATCTTTAAAAAAAAAATCTAGTTTGAAAAAGTTTTGTCCCTTATCTCAAGAATGGGTGATATATATATACTGTATGTGTGTGTAGCCATGTGTAGCCATTCCTCCCCTCCCTCCTTCCTTCCAGATGGTATAATGTATGAGATGTAGTCGATGGCCTAAATAAAAAAAAAAGGCTGATATGGCACTATACTGTACACTGCACAGTACGTCTTGCCGACCACGCAGTCCCATGCCTCCGAAGGGCATGGATGCAATGGTTAAAGTTAAACAGTAGTCTGTGTATGTGTTGTATACACACACACACACACACAAATCAGGGGTTGTTCAATGTTCACACACGCAAATTGTATTTTTAGACCACATTTGGTAGGTATTAATAAACTTTGGACCACTAGAGAAGAAACTACACCACGTTCTTGAGGAATTTGGAGCAATCATGTGCAAATTCAGTTTCTACAGGAACATAGTTCAATCAATTCATACATTTTAAATGCAGATGGCCCACTCAGTATAATCCACACACACGCATGTTGTAGACTTATTTGCATTTTAAATGCAGATGGCTCTCAGTATAATCTACACACTTTAACTGTCATTGTCTTCAAGGATCCCCAATATACACATTCTTGTATCTAGATGGGTTGTTGACCAGTCATTCTATATACTAATTAGTATGGTGGTGACTTTCTGTTGGAGTCTGTAGTTGGAGTTTTCCCCCCATTGCATCACTCTATCTACATTATATATTTCTGCTTACATTACATCTGACCCTTACATGTTTTATTATTGTGATACTGTTGTTATACTGTATTTCTTTTGTGGAACATGTCACACCAACATTATGCTGCAGATAGAAATAAACAAGTGACAACTGGTTGGAATAACGTGTTCCTTCCACGCGCTACGTCCAACCAGGGAAACTCCCCCCTGTCAGGTGTAAAGGAGCAACTTGGACACTCAGGCATGAAGGAAGCATGAGTTCAAGTCTGTTGCTCTCCCCGTGTCCCCCATATATGGGGACTAGGTTGGTGGAGGGTGTGTAGAGCCCAGGATCACATTAGATGATTGACACAGGGGTGAAAAATGGGTTACAAAATCGTGGGATAAAAAAAATATATAAAAAAATTAAAAGAATAAACAATATTTTCAATCTTATTCCTTGTTTCACTGTAATTAAACCTGCAGATTTGTTGTATATTAGATAGTATATTTAGTATATTTATGTATTTGAGCTTTGTGAATTAATCATTTAACTGATCTACAATTTCAGAACGCATTGTGATATGTGTTGTCAGCTTAAAGATAGTCAGAACATTTGTAAAAAAATGTTGAATAATATTGGGGGTTAAATCAAACAAATTGTCTTTTTATCATTTTAATGACAATTATATTGCACAGTAAAGAACTTGATCAATACTTTTGGAAATTAACTGCTGGTTTGCAAAGAAAAGCACTTTGAAACTTGTGTCTATGAACATATCTCTGATGATGGCCCATCATCATCTAGGTGTCTTTGGTTATGAGCCTTTCACATTGAAATGGAGCCTGACTGCAGTTAACTGGAGGAGAGCTGTGAGGAGGGTTTTCACCACTCCAAGACAAAGGGGAGGTGTTACTACTTTCAGGCTGCACTCTTCTTTAAAGTGACATATTGAGAATACATTGGAGTAGGATCCTAACTAAGTTACTGCACAGTATCATGCAAGATAATAAACATTATAATCTTGTGAATTTTATTGGCTATTTATTTCCACATAAAGTAATTATTTTAATTAGTAACAAGACTGTTTAAATGTCATTCCACCTACTCTGTGGTTTGTTCAGTGCTGGAAGAACAAGTAAACGGTGTGACTCCACAAGTAATTCAAGCAATACATAACGTTTGATTAAAAAGCTGATTCATTACAATTCCAGTCAGTAACATGACATAATTGAGTAAATCATAATAACCCTTGTAATGTTAGAGGTACAGTATAGGCATTGTTCTTATTGCTGCTTTATTGTATGTTTATTTTTATTAAAGGATCCCCATTAGAGCTTCTAGTCTTCCTGCTGTCCTGAATAAAGCAAATACAATACAGATGTACAACTATAAATACCAACAAAAAAAGGACAATAAAACAAAATAAATAATGAATACAAAACAAATTCACATAATAAAATCAAATCTAGCAGTAAACAAATCACAGTTTCTCAGTCCTTGATCTAATCTTAAATGCTTACCATACTTTTTATTGTGTGACCACTTTGGATCCATTGAGTGAGTATATCTGTGGGGAGGAGGGAGGGTGGAGGACAGTATGTTAGACTGTGATTGGTGGAGAGATGGTTCTATTGTTCTCTTAGTCAATCATTCAAAGCAGTTAGTGGCTCTCTGGTATAAGAAGACTTGGTCTGTGTCATTTCTCCACAACTCCTCCAGGATCATTTCTAATCACATCTGACTGTGGACTTCAGGTGAAGATGAACTCTCTTGAACCCACCAGGGACATTTCTGCTGAACAGGAGGAACCCAAAGACCTTGGTATGTCACTCAACCTCCCTTTTCACTACCACTGTTCTGTTTTGATTCCATCAATATTCTCAATAGTAATTGTATTATGAGCTTATTATTAGTAGCTTTGTTGTAGATCATTTGTGTTTTACATCACAGCAACAACCAAATATTTCTAGTATTACTTAACCCATGTTGGGCGGGAACCCATTTTGGTGTTAGCATCATGTCGTGCTTTAGCTATTTCTGAATAATCGAAGAACGACTGACATTTGTAGAATCTGATCTCAGGTCAGAATGGGTTAATCAGACCAGTGTGTGTCCAGTGGAAACCTAGTATGAATCTGATCTCAGGTCAGAATGGGTTAATCACTTAATCCCTATATTTTAGTCATGCCAAGGTTGTTAAAGCCATTGTAAGTTAAGGTACACAACAGGGATTTATTGCACAACAATTACTTTTTTAGTCTACATATCAACTTATCAGCAATCTTTATTTTGAATTTGTTTCCAATCCAGTGTCGCATCATCAGTCTGACTTCCCTGACCTACCAGAGGTGAATGAACAAAGAAGCTTGACAAAGAAAAAACACCATTGCTGTGATCAGTGTGGAAAACACTTCCCTAACATGTCCAGCCTTAAAACACACCAGAGAATTCATACTGGAGAGAAACCCTATGGATGTGATCAATGTGGACAACACTTCTCTCAATTGGCCCACCTTAAAAGCCACCAGAGAATTCACACTGGAGAGAAACCCTATGGATGTGATCAATGTGGACAACACTTCTCTCAATTGGCCCACCTTAAAGGCCACCAGAAAATTCACACTGGAGAGAAACCCCATGGATGTGATCAATGTGGACAACACTTCTCTCAATTGAACAACCTCAAAACTCACCAGAAAATTCACACTGGAGAGAAACCCTATGGATGTGATCAGTGTGGACAACACTTCTCTCTAATGTCCAGCCTTAAGAGCCACCAGAGAATTCACACTGGAGAGAAACCCTATGGATGTGATCAATGTGGACAACACTTCTCTCAATTGGCCCACCTTAAAGGCCACCAGAAAATTCACACTGGAGAGAAACCCCATGGATGTGATCAGTGTGGAAAACAATTCTCTCGATTGGCCCACCTTAAAACACACACAAGAATTCACACTGGAGAAAAACCATATGGATGTGATCAATGTGGACAACACTTCTCTCTAATGTCCAGCCTTAAAAGCCACAAGAGAATTCACACTGGAGAAAAACCATATGGATGTGATCACTGTGGACGACACTTCTCTCAATTGTCCAGCCTTAAAAGCCACCGGATAATTCACACTGGAGAGAAACCCTAGTGTTTACATTATGACAATAGCTTAGCACATCCACGTAAAAGTGTTCGATGTATGATGATTTTTTTCACATTTTTAATTGAAAGCAAACATGTATACTGTTTAAATGACCTGTTATCTTTGTGGTATTTCTTATCCACTGGATCTTTCAGAAAATAATTAAAACCGAAGTATGGTGGTGACTTTGTGTTGGAGTCTGTTAGAGCCTATTTTTCCCCTACCGATTGCATCATTATTTCTGACGATTATGATTTATTTCTGCTTCATTACATCTGACACTACATATTATGATACTGCTGTTATACTGTATACTGAACATGTCACACCAGCATTATGCTGCAGATAGAAATAAAAGTCTTGATATTCAATTTCATTCTCAATCTTATTCTTTGTTTTGCTGTCATTTGACCTGCAGATAGAAAATCTGCAGGTGAAATGTAAATTAGATAAAAAAGGTAGGTAGGTATTAATACACTTTGGACCACTAGAGAAGAAACTACACCACGTTCTTGAGGAATGTGATAATTCACATTCAGAGAGAAATTAATTGCAATGTGTGTGGATTCTGGACTGGAGAAGCTTTTAGTCCATCACATTTAGAAGTTCACAAGGTTGTATACACTGGATTTAAACTGTTCCTGTGTGGGAGAGTATATTACAAGCAACTGAAAATGTCATGAGCACACACATGAAACATAACTCTGTTTAACAGTTTAACTAAAGCTTAATTATAGAGGACGAGTGTAGCATGATGATACGTATAAAATCCAACCGTCAGCTGCTTATGAGGGAATGCTCCGTCATATACGCTTTTTTAATGATTGCCGAGCCATAAGGCCCATAGGGCCTATATCCTGTTTCTGTAGCTTGATGTACAAGTACACCCCCTGGACAGGATACTAGTATGTCGCAGGGACTTACCCTATATCCAACCCCTGACGTTGAATGCCAAGCAGGGAGGCACTGGGATCCAACCCCCGACCCCCCAGTCTCAGGGCGGACACTCTAACAACAAAGCCACTTAGCTGGTTTTAGTGTACAGGTTAAGTTTTGTCTTAGAAATATAATTTAACACCATCTTGTTGCACTCAATCAATTCATACATTTTAAATGCAGATGGCTCTCAGTATAATCTACACACTTTAACTGTCATTGTCGCCAAGGATCCCCAATATACACACACACACACACACATATATATATATATATATATATATATATATATATATATATATATATATATATATATATATATATATATATATATATATATATAAATAAAATGCACATGGTCTGGAGGTTGTCTGGATCCATTGGATCGAAGAGGACAGTGGAACTGCAAGGCTCTCCAAGCTCCATGCAGAGCTGAGAGAGACACACGCATGCATGCACAGAGGGTCAGGATGTACAGTACATGAAGGTACATGCACGCTGAAGCAGAGACACATGCAAGAAGAAACACATACTGTACAAGCAGACAACCTCACACATCCAGAGAAAGAGAGATGTAATGGGGTGGAGGGAGAGAGAGCTAGAGAGAGAGAGAGAGAGAACAAGGACGGATCCCTTCCAACTCTTTTCTGAATTGAAACATAAATCCATATCCCTCAAAACCCGCAGTGGGAAATCAAACCCTATGTGAACACCATCTTCCTCCACACTCCTTCTAGGAAGCCACAGTTTGGGTTCTACCTGTCAGGTGAAAGTGTTTCGGGGGCCTGTCTGACACAGCTCTCCCTGACACAGTGGGTAATGTAATGGAAAGAATGTCACCTGGAATTGTTATGACTAATATAATATGCTTCCATTCCTACAGTGCAGGGGTAGAGACTCAAGAGGATCGAACCATTAGCATCTCAACATCCAATAGGAAGATGGGCATTTACAATGATCCGTACCGACATGCCAAGTAAGAGCAGTTCTTATTACAATTCACTTGACAGACCTACATTGAAACTACAACCCACCCAGAAAAACAATAAAAAAATAAAATATGCCTCTCTTTAGTTCTTAAAGTCACACACAAGCTACAAAGTCATAAAGTTCTGCTGACTCTCTTGGGAATGATTATAGATGTGATTCTTCTCCTGGACATATGCTGTTTGTATACTGAGTTAGCTGAGGAGAGAGAGAGAGAGAGAGAGAGAGAGAGAGAGAGAGAGAGAGAGACTCTCTGGGGCACAAGTATCCATAACTGAGTAGAGAGACAGTCTCTGGGTTGAGATAGAGAGACAGACAAGGACAGAGACAGAGTGAACTCTGGGAATTGCTAAATCCTGCATCAACATCCAACACACAGCTCAACTGATGCGTGCACAAAAAGCAAACATGAGCAGCTGTGGTAGCCTACATAAGGTAGCATGATCCTCTTCAGCGTTGAAGCTTTGGCAGTGGAAATGACAGAATCTCTCCTAGAGCAGTGAAAACAAATCAGCAACAAAGTAGACACAGGAGATCAATCTACACAGCTCAACACATGCCAGCAGCAGTCTTCATTCTAATTGCCTCTCTCTACTGTCATCTTCAGCAGCAACTAAGTCACTGTAATGGTGCACACAAGGTGATGCTGCTATGTGGGATGCAATAACTTCTACTTTCTCCTAAAGAGCATTCCATTTACAGAACTTCCACATGTGTAGGTAAGGGCGGGGCCATTGCACACTGCCATACCCCTTATCCCTAAACATATTAGTTTGAAATAGTATTTTACTATAAAAAAAACATTTTAAATAGTTTAACTAGTCAATCTACATTGACACTTTGTGAGCTTGTAATTCAACAATTTAAACAATTTTTAAAAGTTTGATGTAAAATGGTTAATCAAGAACCAGAACAAGGAAAGGTTCCCATGTATAAAATATGCCTTGCAGACTCATTGTGGGGTAGAAACTAGAAGGCAGAGCAACTGGGGGGCTCCATCTTCCATCTTCCTTACAGTGGTGACTCAGTGTGTCTTTGAGTGTCTAGCAAGTGAAAAAATGTCGGAAAGTTAAAACCAGCCTAATTAGTGGAACTGTGGAGCCAGATACGTGTTATGTGCATTTCTCATTATTGATCTAAATATGCACACAATGACTTAGAAGTGAGCAGCCATTAACTGCTAAGAGCTTGAACCCCACACACGTGCACGCACACGCGCACGCACGCACACACACACACACACACACACACACACACACACACACACAAAATCCTATGTGAGATCTGTGTAAATGATCGACATCTGAACTTAACATGATTTTCTGTACGTCTCTCTCTCTCTCTCTCTCTCTCTCTCTCTCTATAGCTACTGTATATACTCATGTGTGATGTACCGTGTCTTCCTCTCCATTTCCGACCCTCCTCGCCTGAACCCTTCTGTTCAACCCTGCTGAGCCAATCCAAGCTGGCCGGCTCCCTCTGCTGAGCAGGCAGACATAGGAGTTGTCCTGCTGGGTGCAATATGCCACCCACCTCCCTAGCACTGCCAGCCCAGCATGCGCCTCAGCTCAGGCTGTGACGCCTTGTCAGTAAACAGATGAAGATATATGAAGGCTGTAAGTGACTCAGGGCAGGGAGCACGAGGACAATCACATGTTTTATATAGATATATGAAGGCTGTAAGTGACTCAGGGCAGGGAGCACGAGGACAATCACATGTTTTTCAAACATGACAGGAAGTCGTTGACCTCCTGAGATTGGCTGTTTTTTCCTGGGTGGCATCGAACAAACATGAGGAACAGCCACGCTTCTTGTAGTTAGCAGGCCTGACAAGTCTAACAACCTCTAAAATTAAGTTAATCCCAGAAAACCCAGAGAATATATTTCCAAGATGTCCCATCCAATTGCCAGCGGAGACTCTCAGTGAGCTTGGTTTTCATTGTTGGAGTTTCCTTATTAAATGTTTAGTCTAACCTCTGTCTCGGTCAGAGAAACATTTCACTATCCAGCCATCTTTTAATAATTCAGAGATGTGGTGCCTATTTGTGCGGCAGTGTCTTTATCTCTATGGCTGGCCTGCACTTAATAGCTCTAGTTGCAAGGTTTATTCTGGCTAACGTTATCAGTCTCTTGTGTGCGATGATGGAGAGCCTTTCACGGCTGAGCTTGTTGCAGGCAACATTTCTACTTATTGCTTCGTGTACAGGTGATGGCACTTGACACAACCGCCTTCTCTCAAGCTCCGTGACAGAGATTTTAATTAAGCAGGCTGTGTGTGGGGTCCACAGCAAGCATGGAGAGGTTGGCATTTAAAACCTGAGCTGGACCCTATTAACTGAATCTGGGTGGCATTAGTAGGATGGGGTCCACGTCTCACGATGACCCCTCTCATGTGGAACATGCACCTGACTAGGTCAACATAAATGTGCCCCCTGCACCGCAGTTATCCGGTGAAGCACGAGCCACACATAGCAGTGAAGGATCCTAGCCGTGTTCATATACATTATATAGTCTCAGCTATTACAGCTGCAGTGGGGGTGGAGGGTAGGGCCAATGAGAGGAGATGCTGCTTTTACATAGTCTATAAGACTGGTATGTGAGACTTGGAGCAGTGGCCACACACTGGCAGAAGTGCGCACGCATTTCAATGAAGTGCTGTGTTTTTGGATTCACCAAGACCTAAACAGGTATTTCCACAAGAGGGTTAAGGAGCCAGTGGGACAGTATACTGTACACACTTCCCTGCACTCGAATGCACACTCCACTGCACACATGCAGTGAGCTGTCTGTGGGCACAGAGAAGGATAACTTAATAGGCCTATGAGAAGAGTTTGAACTGATCAGAGATACATGTTGCAATGTTCAAAAAAGTTTTTGGCCTTATTGAGTAATCTTCCATCATGCTTTCCAAGCTGAAACGAGAAGCAAGCATCGATCATGCCAGCAATCTGCATCACAGCATGTCTCTTGAATGGAATGTTTGGAGTTGTTTACAATCTGCTCATCAATGCGAGGGATAAATCTCTCTCATGAAGCCTGCCTTTTTTCTCTTTCCACCTTCCTGCATAGCGGGGATCAATAGCCAGATTGCTCACTCTCTAAATCTATCTGTCATTAGTTTTGCTTCCAATCTCTTTGCTGTGCATACCCTTGATGTCATGTTTGAGTCATCAATCAAGGCGGAGAGGTGTTCTGTACAAAGTAGGAGTTAAAGTTTGACTCTGTATGTACGTACGTGTGCGTGTGCATGCATACAGTACATGTGTACTGTATATGCATGCACTGGATGTAATCACATACTGTATCATATATGCATGTATCCTCATAGCAGGGGTCTGAATGTTTCATCTAATCATTAAACACTGTCAGGTTCCACTGAGCAGCACCATTGATTCCCTTCGGAGCGACACAGGGTCTGACTTCATTAGCCCTGTTAGTGCTAAGCTGCTTCACCCCGACTCACGCCAGGCTTAGCCTGCACACAGACGTAGAGATAATACATGCAGAGAGAGAGGAAAGACTGCAAGAGAGGTGAAACAAAAGGACAGGCAGACACATAGGAGTTTAGAGAGGGTGCTGAAAATGTCCAATGCAAGGTGAGGAAGTGAGGAATAAAGAGAGGGATAAGGGGACAGCGTGTGAACTTGCAGCTTTCAGAGGCACAGGAAGGGACGAAGCTCAAAGTGCTGTTTGAACTGAAGAGGCTTTCCACAGCATTTATAGCCATGAGCAACACAATCAATTAACTTGTGTTGTGACTAATCAAATATCACGCTGGCCCATTGACAGCCACAGTGCTTAACCAGCGTTCCGTCGCCAGGCTGATGTGTGGTAAAGAATTAGCATTGACCTTAGCGCATGCACCCGCTCTCACACACTAGTAATTTATGCTGCCACACGTTCATTTAAGCATGCAAAGTTATGCACACCCCTCTTTGTTCCCTGCATATTTCTTTCCCTCGTGTCCATCTGCTTTTCTACGCTCCTGTCCATCTGCTTTTCTACGCTCCAGTCCACCTTCTCTACTCTACTCCCTCCCACCTCTCTTACACTTTCTTCATACTATCTCTCTCTCTCTCTCTATCTCTCTCTCTCTCTCTCTCCCTCCTCTATCAGTGTATGGTGCCAGCAATGGCTTTTGGCTGGTTAAAGTACGCCCACAGGCCCTGGGGGATGGGCCATGACGGATGGGACTATGTGAAACCCTGATCCGATTCAGCGATTTGATATATTTATCGCTGGCATTTTGAAAATTAAATTAGAGGAACGTCTACTGGCGACTGTTTCTCCTGCCATAAATATACTTCATATAGCTTTGGGGGATTTAGGAGGGGCAGTGGGTCAATATAGTGGTCTTTGAGGTGACTGATGGGGGATGGTTTGGGGAGTTATCAGATGTAAGAAAGAAAGAAGGAAAAAAGAAAGATAGAAAAAAAGAAAGTCATTTGAACGCTTTAATTTATTGTAATTTGTGGGAATTTAAGAAAATGTGTATTGAATGTGCTGGTTAATTTGCTCCGAACGCAATGCCCATTTTGTGGAGCACTACTGGCCAATCACAGACGTTAATAGCTTTCAAAAGAACATCCAGTTTTCTGGTAGACGTTCCCCTTTAGCGCAGTGACAGAAACGCAAAGCGGTCTCTGTGTTTGTATACAGTATGTGGAAATTACCGGATTTACGCACACTAGGCGGGCACTCGTACAGATCTGAGCACTGTAACTGTAAATAGAAAGCAAACTTTCTGAGCAGTTACTGTTAATCTAAAGTTAATCCTGTAGCAAAGGCTTCATACCGTTTGTGATACTTTTGCACCAAACATTTAAGGTGAAAGGCACATTAACGTGTTTGGGTAAAGATAGTTCTGCAAAAGATTCCAAATAGAATAAATGCTTTCACTGAAAAGCCCCTCAACAGCGCCTCCTGTAGCTAGAACATGTCGATTGCAGCTAAAAACCTTCAGAACACAGACAGAAAACAATTGGCCAGTGTTTTGCACGCAACACGTTTAGGACCATCCATCCATCTTCAACCGCTTATCCGTAGTCGGGTCGCAACATTATAATAATAATAAAACTTTATTTGTATAGCACCTTTCATGACATGAAATGCAGCTCAAAGTGCTTTACAGAACAATGGAGAATAAAAGAAAAGCAAGGCAACGACATTAAAAAACAAGCAGTAATGCAATACAGTGAGGACATGAGTAACAAAAAAATAAAAGATCACTTAAAAGCAATGTTGTAGAAGTGGGTCTTGAGCTGAGCTTTAAAAATGTCTACAGAGGCTGCCTGACGAGCTTGTTCCATACTGACGGCCCGTAGAAGCAAAAAGCTGCTTCCCCGTATTTTTTAGTTGCCATTTTTTTAGCAAGGTTATAATAGTTAACTAAAACTAACGAAACGAACGAACTAAAAAACGAAAACTAGAATTAAAAAACCATTTTAGTTAACTGAAACTAAATAAAAACTAAAAATAAATTGAAAACGATAACTAAACTGAAACTGTATTGTGTGTTCACAAACTAAAAAACTAAAACTAACTGAAATTATAGAAAAAATACCCTTAGTTATAGTTTTTATCAATATTTATATGCATTTCGGAAATTTATAATATAAACCTTTTAAATTAATTCGATTAATTTCCTAATTTCTCCAAGAAGTTTTCAGCACCGTACGGCAGCATGTAGCCACACTTTACGTTGCTTGTTTACATTCTGCACTGCCTGAAACTGACTGCATGTTTCTTGGAAAATCAGACCCGTCTTAAGTGAGTGGTACTGTACTGTACTGTACTGTACTGTACTGTACTGTACTGTACTGTACTGTACTGTACTGTACTGTACTGTACTGTAAGCCCTCCTCCCTGGCCTGTGTGTGTCTGTGTGTTAGGCTGTGCAACAGTGACACTTGGTGGTGAACAAAAGCTATAACGCTATTTTCGTGCTCGGACACAGCCAGGGACACAGCTGTCTATAGGAGTGGTTGCACCACTCAAAATGGCAAAAGTTGGAAGAAAGAGACAGTCCAATATTGGAGAGAGACGCAAGGAAGTGCCTTGTGGAAAATGATGATCGTAAAATATGTGGAGCACGTCGGAAGGGTATAGGCCTATTATAAAAGGATCAGGCATTTGTGGAATGAGCAACACAGCTAAATGTGTGGGTAGCACACATTTGCCAAAACATTTGCCAAAATGGCAAGTGGTTGGTATTCACCCTTGCCACAACATCTTGGTTTGGTATGGAACAGTATCTCTCTCATGGGCAAGACAGAACTTGTCATCATTAAAGGCAATATCAATGCAGTGATATTCTGGAGCCAGTGGTGATCCCATTTCTTCAGAATCTAGGACCTAACGCCATCCTCCAGGATGACATCGCTCGCCCCGTAGAGCCAGGATCACAGAGTACCTCCAAAATGTAGGAGTGGAGAGGATGGAAAGGCTGTGAGTCCAGACCTCAACCCAATTGAACACTTGTGGGATCAGCTTGGGCGTGCTGTACGAGTGTATGTGCTGTACGTGCGACCAACAGAACCAAGTGTTGTTTTTTCCCTATTACTGTGGGAGAGTTCAATCATCCAATCCACTAAGCAACTCAAAGCAAGGGTTGATACACCAACCATTTGCAATTTTGGGGGCGCTACCCACACGTTTAGCTGTGTTGCTCATTCCACGAATGCCCGATTCTTACAATCTATACAGACTATACCTCGTTGACAACAATCAACGATTAAAATGATTTAAAACATAATACCAAATTATATCATCAAAGTGGAGAAATAAAGGACCAAAGTTACGTTTCTGAACCTTTAGAGTTAATATTTTTAAATGGTATATTTTTTAGGTTTAATTACTTTTTAATCCTATACCTAACAAATTACCTAACCAAAGTACGAAAAAAAACTATAACTAAACTAAAACTAAACTAAAACTAAGAATTTCACCAAAATAAAAACTAAATAAAAACTAGCAAACCCGCTCTAAAAACTAACTAAAACTAACTGAATTAGAAAAAAGTAAAAACGAACTAAAACTAAACTATAACTAGAACTGCACTCTGTCGAGTGCATACTTGCTAGTTGCACACTAGTAGGCCATAAATGGCCAACTAGTGCGCAAGCAGAGCGTGCAAGTACTTTTGACCGCTGTAAACTGTTAAATCTCAGTATCTCTGTGAAGGAACGTTTGAAATGTATAATCATTAGGTGTAACTATTTGCTACCTACCTACTTTATGCATATAAACACCTAGTATTATTAAGTATGGTTCAAGTTTCTATCTATATAAGAAATACAGTTTTATCGATGTAGATATATTCTGGATCCCTTTTTAGTTTTTTAAAGAAAAATAAATCATTGATATGTGATGAAAGAAAAGGTATATAAACTGAATTAAAATATGTTATACAGTATAATTATTCTGTAAACGGTGGAATCTCAATATCTCTGTGAAGGAACGTTTGAAATGTCTAATTATTAGGTGTAACTATTTGCTACCTATCTACTTTATGCATGTAAACACCTAGTATTATTAAGTATGGTTCAAGTTTCTATCTATATAAGAAATACAGTTTTATCGATGTAGATATATTCTAGATCCCTTTTTAGTTTTTCAAAGAAAAATAAATCATTGATAAATTTGATATGTGATGAAAAAAAAAGTATATAAACTGAATTAAAATATATTATATTGTCCCAGCAGATCAGGCACAATTTGCTATTTTATTTTGACTGATTATGTATATAGTATACGTATGACTAGCTCTCAATGATGACGTAAGACATACGTATACATATACTATATAGAGTATGTAGTTGTAAGTTGATTAGCGGTATACTGTGGTTACTTTGCGCCAAAAACCGTGACAGCCAACCCGCCATTTTATGCGTATGCAAGAAAAACAGCAAATCTGTGCCTGGTTTGCTGGGATCAGATTACACAAATGACCATATTTCTTACGTCATCATTGAGAGCTAGTCATACAAATACACACCACGTACTCTGGTCCCAGCAGATCAGGCACAATTTGCTATTTTATTTTTACTGGTTATGTATATAGTATACGTATGACTAGCTCTAAATGATGATGTAAGACATACGTATACATATACATATACTATATAGAGTATGTAGTTGTAAGTTGATTAGCAGTATACTGTGGTTACTTTGCGCCAAAAACCGTGACAGCCAACCCGCCATTTTATGCTTATGCAAGAAAAACAGCAAATCTGTGCCTGGTTTGCTGGGACCAGATTACACAAATGACCATATTTCTTACGTCATCATTGAGAGCTAGTCATACATATACATGTACTCTGGTTCCAGCAGATCAGGCACAATTTGCTATTTTATTTTTACTGATTTTGTATATAGTATACGTATGACTAGCTCTCAATGATGACGTAAGAAATATGGTCATTTGTGTAATCTGGTCCCAGCAAAACAGGCACAGATTTGATGTTTTTTTTTGCATACACATCAAATGGCGGGTTGGCTGTCACGGTGAAAGAGACTGGGCGAAATTATTACTTGCGCGCTCTGCTTGCGCAAGTAATGAAAAAACCAAAACTATTATAACCTTGGCGAGCAGGCCAGCAGTGGAAGACCTTAGGGGGCATATTTAGGCAGGCAGTCATGTAGGTAGGAAGGTGCGAGACCATTGAGAGCTTTATAGACAAGTAAAATAATTTTAAAATCAATCCTAAAAACAACCGGAAGCCAGTGCAGTGATGCCAAAACTGGAGTAATATATTCTCTCATCTTAGTTCTAGTTAAAACTCTGGCTGCTGCATTTTGGACAAGTTGTAATCTGTCAGTTGTTTTCTTAGGCAGTCCTGAAAAAAGCATTGCAGTAATCAAGCCGAGAAAAAACAAAGGCGTGGATTAGCGTTTTTGCATCGTCCAAGGACAAATGATGCTCTGATTCGTGCAATATTTCTATTGTGAAAAAAGGCAATCTTGGTAACATGATTAATGTGTGAATTAAAATTAAATTCAGAATCAATAATAACCCCCAGGTTATTTACTGTACTGTTACATTCTACAGTCAGGTTGCCAAGTCTGCTTATTATTATTATTATTATTTCTGCTCACTAGAACCGATTATGAGAACTTCTGTCTTCCTCATTTAGCTTGAGAAAGTTCTCACTCATCCAACATTTGATGCTAGACAGACAGGTCAACAGCGGGTCTAAAGCACAGGGATCATCTGGAGCCACAGAAAGATATAGTTGGGTATCATCAGCATAGAAATGAAAATTGACTCCGTGATTGGTAATGGGTTCGCCCAATGGCAGTATGTACAAGGAGAAAAGCAGAGGGCCAAGAATCGAGCCCTGTGGAATACCAGAACTGATGTCGTGTTTGTCTGAGTCAAACTCGGCTAGATTGACAAAGTAACTTCTGTTTGATAGGTTGTAGGAAAACCAGGACAGGGCCGTACCATACAGGCCTATCCAGTGCTCCAGACGCTGTATTAAAATTGAATGATCAATCGTGTCAAATGCAGCCGTTAGATCTAGAAGTAAGAGAACGGATACATGTTTCTTGTCAGCAGACACCCTAAGATCATTCATTACTTTACAAGCAAGTGCTGTTTCTGTGCTGTGACCTTTCCTAAAGCCAGATTGTAATTTGTTGTGCACATTATTGTTCTGTAGAAACACATCCAATTGATGAAAGATACATTAGTACATGTAACTTCCTCCTGGGGGATCCCGAGACATTCCAAGGCCTGCAGTGAGTCGATATGTTTCTTCCAACTGCGCCTAGTTCTGCCCCGGGGTCTCCGCCCAGTGGCTGTGCCTCGTGGACCTCCCTAGGGAGACTCTGAGTCTCTCCAATAACAAATATATATATATTTTTTTCAAAAACAGCAATAAAAAGCCACTTCAATGTTGGATTATAATGAGATCCAATATTCATCTTGACAGAAACGGCAAAGGTTATTCAACCACTCGAGTACTTAAATATGTGCAGAATCTCTCAAAGACGGTGCTTGTACTCCACCCGTGAATTCATTTGACATTTTACAGAAACCTCCCACTGTCAAGTGAGCACTTGAAGGATCGATTGTGTGGCTAGTTGACATTGCCAAGGCACACAAACCATCACGCACGCACGCACGCACGCACGCACGCACGCACGCACGCACACACACACACACACACAGTGAACAATGGAGAAGGATGGATGGCTATGCTCATTTATACACAGTGAGTTATAGCTGACTTTAAAGGTGTGCCAACACCATTGGTACATGCAGCCTTGAGCAGAGTATAAGGTGTATGAATCCTGATTCTCTCTCTGTGTGTGTGTGTGTGTGTGTGTGTGTGTGTGTGTGTGTGTGTGTGTGTGTGTGTGTGTGTGTGTGTGTGTGTGTGTGTGTGTGTGTGTGTGTGAGTGAGTGCACGCCCATGTGCATGTGTCGTGTATGTTCGTATGCGGGACAGTGCTTGTCAAGTTGTGTTTCTCTGTATCTGGTCATCATGAATTGGTTAACAGCGTATGAGGAACAGATCTGACAAGCATGAGGAAGAGAGACACTCAATGAAGAAAAAGTGGAATGTCCGCACTCAAGTTCTTGAGAAGTTGAGAAAAGCCCTCAAGAACTTGAGAAAGCCCGGAGGGGAGAAACGTTATCATTGTAGGTTGAAATAAAAAGGACGGGGAGCATGAATTATATTGTGTGCAGACTTTCCACTTTTTCTTCATTTCATCATTTTTGGGTCCAGCACCGTATAAAAATCACACCCGTTTGAACTGAGTGGTGCAACTCGCCTCCCCCCCCCCCCCTCCTCCTCCTCTCCTCTCTCTCTCTCTCTCTCTCTCTCTCTCTGTTTCTGGCACAACAGCGCCCCTACTGGTACGGTAGGCATAGTCATACTGGTGCTCATGAACCAACACATACATAGGCACACACATAGGTGAACACGGACATTGCTGTTCCTTGGAGTAGTTGCACCACTCAAAAACGGGATGTCCATATCGTTTTCCTCCTTTACAGAAGAGACACACACACATACAGGAACACACAAAAGGCACACACACACACACACACGAGTGTGCGCACGTGCATGCATTCACAGACTGTGGCATGGTCTTATTTATCCCCCTCTCCTTCAGAACCATAATGGGAGAGCAGTTCTGGAGAGATGATGAACGCCACGCCAGCCTCTGCTCGCCGTCCACATTCATCAGCCAGAGAGACGCAGGCAGTCCACATCACTTACCTTTATAGACCCCGTCTGACAGCACAGCACGCTGCATAGTCATCACGTATATGGGCCTCGCCATGACGTGTGTGCAATGCTCGGCTTATCCATGTGTGTGTGTGTGTGTGTGTGTGTGTGCACGTGCATGCGCGCACGCGTGCCTTTTGTGTGTTCCTGTATGTGTGAGTGTGAGCTACAATTTACAATATTATATTAATTACATATTGGGAAATGGTAAATGGTGCATTTATATAGCGCTTTTATCCTAAGCGCTTTACATAGGTTAGACATACATTCATAGACATTCACAGTCATACGACGATGGCGGAGGAAAACCATGCAGAGCAATTAGGGGTTCAGTGTCTTGCTCAAGGACACCTCGACACTAGCTCTGGGGGAGCCTGGGATCGAACTGGGAACCTCAATATTATGTTCTCGTATGATAAGCAGCAGGGTATCAAAGAGAGTTTAACAAATAAAAACTCATCAGGGGATTCTCCAATAGTCTGCTCACACTTTGCAATAACACTACTGGAGTCTGCGGATCCATTGCCAACCACTCCTGAATGAAGTGTCTGGTGCTGGGACTCTGGTGCAACGCACAGGTCCTGGGCCTGGTGGGAGCAAGAGTGGACCTGGTGAGGTCCACACGGATATGATCTAAAAGTGTCATTTCACTACACCTTTAAAGAGGTTGTAAGCGGCTCAGTGCATCCTACACCTGCATACTGCCACAGGGAACAGTACAAGACCCCAGAGTTTGCGGTCAGGCTGTCATGATCAAAACAACTTGCTCATACAGCCCTGTAAACATCTCAAAGGCCTGCTATATGCAAAACAAACTCCTCCAACCTCGCATTAACAAACAAACAGAAGGACTGATTGGTGTGAGCATAGTCTACAGAAAACAAAAGATGAATGCAGACTGCCTATAATCACCCAATTGCGGGATTCATTCCATCTCTAGGCTTCAGTATGTGTGACTGCGTGACATTGCAATCAAAAAGATTGTTCCGTAACACCAACGCTGACTCGATTTAAGATATCAATCAAAACCACATGTACACGCACGCACGCACACACACACACACACACACACACACACACACACAGCTGAAACACACATGGGGTTGGCAGGGAGGATTAGACTCCGGTGCATGCTTGATTGTGTATTGTATCTTACCTTTTTGTGATGATACTGTGTTATCTGGGGAGAGAGAGAGAGAGAGAGAGAGAGAGAGAGAGAGAGAGAGAGAGAGAGAGAGAGGGAAAGAGAGACAGAGTTAGGAGCTGCAAAGCTGTTGTCCAGCAAGCAGTAAATAAAATGCAGGAGATACGACAGTCCCTGGTAGTGATTTACAAGGAGGGCAAACATGGGACATTGCACAAAAACAGGGATTCTCATCTCAATCCTGCAAAAAATATATCAACTTCAGCACCCCACCCAAGTGCCCACATACTCATATATGTGGTCTTTTGAGGATGGCAGATTTCCCCCATTCAACAGGGCAAGACAAAAGACAGCATCCTGAAACAAAAACTGAATGGGAGTGAAGAGGTCAGGAATAGAAAGCTGGCTCACATAAATATGTGAGGAAGACAGCACTGTAGTTCTGTAGATCAGGCAATGATTTCTGCATTTCATGGGTTTCCTACCAGGTTTCTTGGAATGGTTTGCTGTCAAAAGCTGGAAGTACCTTCGCTAAAAACAACGCTCGGGACAACGCTCCACACAACCCAAACTCTTCTCCCTTCTGGCTCCAAAACTATGGAATTGCACTTCCCATTGCAATCAGAACTGCAGTCCCAATGTTCAGCCGCAGTCTGAAAACCCACCTCTTCAGACTCCATCTTAGCCCATAGCACTTGCCGTAGTACTTGCCCTAGCCTCGACCTCCTACAGGCACTCTACTTATAGTTTCATTAGATAGATATTCCACTGTTGGGTTCTTAAGCATATGTATGATTCATGATGACTATTGTTATGTATTTGATGTGTTACCATGTTTTTGGTTCTTGCTTACTGTAAATCACTCTGGATTAAGAACATCTGCTAAATGCCTGAATTGTAAATTGTAGTGAAAGAAGGGTCGGACGTGACTACCATTGACAGGACAGTAAAGAATAAATGGAGATGGGCTTTAATTGGGACCAAATGAAACACGTTTTTGCACTGGCACAACACACCTGTATGGGCAACCTTTGTGAGAGTAACAAACCTTTTCTGTCAACAAAAAATTAAATCCTACCTGTTACGTGGTGTAATCCACTTTATTTTTAGAACTCTTTAGAACTTTTAGATTTAGAACTCTAGTGACTTCCATTATTCCTGATTCCATCTTTTGGACACTGCCAAGCAAAGATCCATATGGAGCAAATTCCATAACTTCAAAGTGCGTCTGTGCTACTTATATACAAGCTCACAACACATGTCACTTTTGTGACACGCTGTGAGCTTTCAGATCTGCTATTTACTACGCATGACACCGGCATGCAACAAAGTATAGCTGAGGAGGCTAACACTTCGCTGTCGGGTTACATTCAGCGGCTCGTGGCGGCACTGTGCCAACATTCATTCTGAGCAACGGAAATTACTTGGCTGGGGATGGTTGCTTCGTAGTTTGGAGAGATCGTTTGACTAGCAAGTATATGCTGCGTTTTGACGACTATACGGTCATTCACACGTGCAGTACGTTGTTCAGACTAGTCATTGGTCCAACAAATGACAACCCACCTCATCTCCTAACCTAACCATAACCGCAGTCTGACATGCGTCCGCACGTCTGAATGCCCTGTCTGAATTACATGCGGTCCCCGGCCATGGCTACCCCCACCCCTCATTCGGATCTGCACTGATCTCATAAATGACCCATATGGAATCCTCAAGCCGGGAATCTGTCACCACGACGGAGAACTTGAATCCCTGTGAACTGGTGGTATTGGTGGAACACAGCTGGTGAACTGGTGGTATTGGTGGAACACAGCTGGTGAACTGGTGTTATTGGTGGAACACAGCTGGTGAACTGGTGGTATTGGTGGAACACAGCTGGTGAACTGGTGGTATTGGTGGAACACAGCTGGTGAACTGGTGGTATTGGTGGAACACAGCTGGTGAACTGGTGGTATTGGTGGAACACAGCTGGTGAACTGGTGGTATTGGTGGAACACAGCTGGTGAACTGGTGGTATTGGTGGAACACAGCTGGTGAACTGGTGTTATTGGTGGAACACAGCTGGTGAACTGCAGAGTCAGAGCAGCCAAGTGTACTATTGCTTATCGCCTCATTGTGAGTCAAACCATCACGGTTTGATTGAATCACTGTAAACTTCCGGAGGGAACAGTCTGTCGCAATGACCTCTTGAAGTTGTGACCTCCCTGCTCTGGGAATAGAAATTGGGTTGGATTTTATTACTGTCACCATGAGGTGTGAAACCGTCACCAGCGAATCACCACTTCTTCAAGACAAATGGAAGCCATATAATCGTTTGAGTGTGTGTGCATTCATGTGTGACACCTGGGTGTGTGAGAGTGCCTGCAAGGTACATTAAATTATTTGCGTATGTGTGTCCAATTAATGCATGGAAAAAACTGTGCGTGCGTACGTGTGTGTGTGTGTGTGTGTGTGTCTGTGTGTGGGGGGTCGAGGGGGTGCATGAATACGGCTGTCTCTGGATGATGAACTACTATTCATACATCGACACTAATGTAATTAGGATTAATTCCTACACTTTAGCTTGTCTTCTCTTAATCACACTCATTTATAGTCTTTGACAGCCCATCAGTCAAATTTATGAACTCCCAAAGCTGGTTGACTGATGGTGACCCCTGGACGGTGCATATGGTGACCCTCCACATAGATGGGTGTAAATCAGGGGTTCTCAACCTTTTTGGCTGGGGACCCCCGGAAATGCTTTGGCAATGTCTCGGGACCCCCGCCCCGCCCCCTCCTGACCCCCAATATAAATTGACTGCTACAATAACCTTAATAATACACCATACAAAACACCATAAATAAATACTGAAACCAGATATAATCATTAGGGAGGTGTATGCATGTACTATGTGTACCATGTAAACTCTTCGTTTCCATTTTTCAAACTGTTTAGTAGCCAAAAACGTCAAGACGTCTGATTGACGGGCGTCAAGACGTCTCTCCCTTAAAGGGATTGTGACATAAAAAAAAAGGTTTTGGAATTGTTCTTATTTTCTTTAGGTTTTCTAAGCTCAATTGCACCCAAAAAACCTGAACTTTTAACATTCAGTAGACCTTCTGTGGTCTGGGGTTTTCTGGCTCAAACAGGTGCTCTGATTTGCCGGCAAGAGCCTGCAAATCCCATATATGTCAATGGGATTTGCCAGCAGATGTCACTGTTTTCACTGTCTTGCCTGTTTTCATTGTAGCTCAAAAGGCTTCCAAACCCCAAAGAAAACTCCAGACCACAGAAAATCCACTGAATGTTCAAAGTTCAGGATTTTGGGGTGTAATTGAGGTCATAAAACCTAAAAGAAAAACGAAAAATAAAAATAAATTAAAATGAATGTCATAAAACCTTTAAGAATATATATATATTATTTTTTTATTCTTATTTTATTTTATTTAAATTTTCATCCATATTTTGAGAATTCCTCTAATCTGGTGTACAGGTGATGACATGCACATTACATGCATAATATAATTACAAATTATTTCTTTCTTTATAATGGGAGAATTGGCACTCAACTGGTGACCACCAGGTGGCACTGAAAGAGTTAAAAAAAACAAAAAAAAAATGTTGAAAATAATTTGGGGACCCACCAAAATAATGTGGGGGGTCTCAACCGACGGGTTGAGAACCCCTGCTGTAAATGACTGTAGTGTGACAGATCATCCGAGGTGAGTCTAACCAATGATGGAGGAACTGTCTATTGCAGGAGCTTATTATAGTGTTCTCACACAAAGAGCTTTAATAAGTCTCCCTGAGGAAGTAAATCCCTGCCGAAAATATCTAAATAAATCTAAATAGTACTGCTTTGATAAGCATTTGTATTACTGGAGAGTATGATTAGCTACAATGCTTCGGCTTTAGTCATGGTTTCTCAACTGTGCTGAAGTACATCTCCATTCCTTATCAAGGCCGTTTTCCCCTTCTTGCTCACATAGGCTTTTGTAGAAGTGCCTAGCTTATGAAGACAGATGTAGCTTGTATTTCCTTGTGCTCTCTCTGCCATTTGCTTTGCAGAGTCGGCACGCTTGTTAGGGCAGGTAACAAGCTACGGTGAACCTGCTATGTTGGGTCATGGAACTCGGAGATGGCTGTTGCTTTTTTCACCGCATATCCAAAAGGAAAGGTCAGTAGCACTGTTATTCTAGCTCTGACAGAAGGTGATTGGCACAAACAGAAAAATGCCACCTTGGCTAGCGAGCTCCAAATTACAGTGCTGATGAAAGTTCACTGCTAGCTAGAGACCAGAACCGTAGACAGATAAATTGGCAATTCTTGCCACGTCCTTGATTCATTGTTTTTTATCTTTAATGTAAGTATGTGTATACTGTAGCTGCTGCAAGGTTACAGAGGACAGCTCCTGCACAATGTTAGCGAAAGGCTCGTTCATTTGCACGCACGCACGCACACACATGCGCACGCACACACGCACACACTCATATAATTATGTGTTGCTTCTGTTCTTTTCATTAACATATATATATTTTTTCATTTTTAAATTCTGGCTTGCCACAAGCTGCAATGATATGTATGACTTGAAGTATTTTCCGTTATAAGTCCTACTGTACTACTCAAGAATTTATAATGAATGAATAACAATATATTTATAATTTAACAGTTAACATCATTTATCATTGCTCTAAATATACGGTACACTATCATGACATTTATGACATTGATAATGCTGATCCATCCTTGCCACATCTCTCTTGTTGGTTTAATTGTTTTGTCATATTTGCTATTTGTTAGGTTGATTTGGTTGTTGTAGTTGTTTCTGTTTTATTGTCTAATGTTGTTATATGGCTATACAGTACATTAATTTGTATCATTGTGTTTAGGACCCCCTCGGAAATGACATGCAAGGGGTTATTATTGCTAATAAATAATTGAAATCATCAATTAATATAACCTTATTTCATAAACCTCTAAATAAATCTGTCTTTTAGCAGAACAAACACAATGTATATGTCTTATTTTAATTTTATTTCAGTGGGGAAAAAAATAAATAAATTATTCATTAGGTATTACTTTAAATGTATGACTGCACGGCATAGACCACATTCAGGTTTTAATTAGCCCGTGCTAGGCTGTGTGTAGCGAACACTCATCCACTAGTGCATTGGGAGAAACCAGAGAGAGCTGCCTTCTTTCTCATTAAGTACTAATGACTTGTCTATTAATGAAAATGGAAAGCATTTATTTTGTGAGCACAAAGGGTTCAGCTGGATTAATTACTGCACTACAGCAGCAAAATGAAAACAGAAAGTGCCACATCGGTCTTGTGCGGCACATAAACCATTAACCAACTGTTATCAAGGCCTGGCCCAAAACACTACAGCTGCACTTGCATATACAGTATGCATACAGTACACACAGTATAAACTATATACTGTACTGTGTATAAATATCTCTTCATCCAGTTAGCTGAACGCCAAAAAGTATGACCTTTATTCTCTCCCAAAGCCCACACAGTCAATACCAATATCAGTCACATGGGAGTTCTATAATTAATTCTATTTGCAAAATGATAACCAGAGTCAGCCTATATGAGTTTTCTATTCCCTGAGAAACAGGGAATTGCTGTGGATGTTTGGCATCCTCAGCATATGGTCCCTGATCGGATATTAGAGGCTGGGCAGTGGAATTGTCTGGCCGTGGGCACTCTGCCCCGTGTGGGGGCTTACATCACCTGTGCAGACTCCATCTCATCCTCTGGGTCCAGAGCTCTGTCTCCAGCACCAGATGGAAAGTCTCATGTGAGCCTCTGGAGGCTTTGGAGATGAGACAGACTCCTGTCCTTCATCCTCCAGATAATCTGGGCTGTCCAAGCTCACACATATTACGCACCTATACTTTCATTGGCTTTAATTAGCTTCACATGAATTGATGAACTGTCATGACATGCATCACAGTTAAGAAACAAGAAGTGACACACACACACACACACACACACACACACACACACACACACACACTCCATGCCTCTGTCTGTCTGTCTGTCTCTCCCTCCACTAACCCTACAGCTAGCAGTGAGAAACAGTTAAGATTATTTATCCTCCTCCTGTGACAGTAGGATGTGACCTTCAATTAGAGTGGCTCCCCATCAGTCATTGCAGCCATCCCACCAATCGGAAGGGAGAGAAAGGACCCCCACCCACCCACCCACCACTCTACAGAACCAACACCTGTCACAGCAGGACACAGCTCATTGCTCTTATCCTTGACAAAAACCTGTTGCCAGACAGACAGACAGACAGACAGATTGACTGAATGACTGACTGGCAAACAAAAAGACAGACAGCTCATCTACAGAAAATGAGAAAGTGTGTGTGTGTGTGTGTGTGTGTGTGTGTGTGTGTGTGTGTGTGTGTGTGTGTGTGTGTGTGTGTGTGTGTGTGTGTGTGTGTGTGTGTGTGTGTGTGTGTGTGCGTGCGTGCGTGCGTGCGTGCGTGCGTGCGTGCGTGCGTGCGTGCGTGCGTGCGTGCGTGCGTGCGTGCGTGCGTGCGTGCGTGCACATGCGGGCGTACAAGTGAGAGAGAGAACAAGAGACAGGGAGGCAGATATAAGAAGAAAATTTATTAATCAGACCACTGATAAAGAATGAAATGAACAAGGCATAGAGAAAATAGAGAAAGAAACCATAATGGTCCTCTGATAGACGGCTGGCGCATCGTTTTATGGCTTCATCCCCATCCTCAGAGGCTTTATTAAATATTAACAAACAGCATCATGACCTGAACACATAATGTTCAGGTCACACATAATGAAATTTGCAGACGCGCCAATCCCTGCTCCCTCAAAAAAAAGCACAAAGATATTTGTTGTTATAGAGTCTTATGGGAATTAATCGTATTCACTGTGTTAAACCTGTTATCACAAGCTCAAATTAAACTGTGCCAGCTTGTGCAAAAACTATAGAGAGGCAAAGCTTTTAGGCAAATGGCAGTTGAGTAAACTAAAATGGCATTGTTGAAAGTCACTTCAATAATAGCTGAAAGCCATTACAACATTGTAATTAACGAGGTTGCTGGAATTGTAATTAATTAGTTGCTCATGGCAACAAGCAGAGTCTTAAAAAAAAGAAAAGTCAAGGAACCCAGGAGGATGAGGCACTGCATAAAAAGTTTAACAAAACAGAGTGTATAAGGGGAACTGGAAACCTGACAGAAACCTAATAAATAACTGTGGATGAAAGAGACAGACTGCAAAGAGACAGACTGCAACTACTATTCATATTAAGCCGGTTTCACTTCGATGCTGCTGGGGCGGGAATGAGAGACCGCTAACACTAATGCTCTTAGAGCAATATGCAAATAAACAAAAAAAACGAAAACAATAGACAATAATCAATCCAGTGATTGAAATGGGAACAGTCAAAGTTGACAGAGACAGATGACAAAAGCATGATAGATTGTGAACAAATAAAAAGCACAGAGGAATAGAAAACAAACACAGTGCAACACACCGGACGTGCACTGGAAGTGTTTAAGAGATTTGAGTCCTATTTGATCTTCTAAAATCCTACCAGCTTTAGTCATTTTGATCAACAGCACTGTTGACAGTGCAAATCTACCTTTCCCCACCTAAATTTAAGCTGATGTGAGCTGTGTTTGCTGAGTTGTAGCGGGTGAAAGAGGCTGGATGAGTCAGTGCTGAATGAGTGATGGTCGTCACACACAGCAAGGTTCCCAACAGCCAACAGGTCTCCATGGAGATAAAAGCCAACTGACTATAGGGCCGTCACGATGATTTGCTTGACGATTTACCCAACTCGACCTTCTCCCTATCTAGTGTTGAGAAGGAAGGAGGTTCATCTGCACTGCCACAAATACAATCCTGTAAGAGTCCAGAAACGGATGCCGGGATTCAAATACGTCATCAGGTCTATTTGTATTTGCGCTGAATTCTATCTGACTCACAACAAAGCACAACCATACAGTAGCCTATTTCGGCAGTGTGTCGTTCCTGTGACGGGGTGGGGCCTTCTGGCTACAGAACCATTGATATCCCAGCGCAGCACTCAGGCAGCAGACGGGAGGGTAATGAGGAGGCAAATATGATTAAAACCATCTCCTCAGGCTGCCGCGGACCTGCCATTAAACCAGCGGACAACTCCTCATGCCCAATCCATCACACTGCTTAGCTCCCACGGAGAGCCAAGGTGGTGAATACACTGTTGGTGAAAAACGCCTCTCCCCTCTTAAAACATCACTACCACAACTAATATGGGAGGCGAACGCCACTGAGCAGCCACCTGAGTGTAAGCCTGGTTGTACAGTAATCCCATTAAACCATATTTCTTTAGTCTATGAATAATACACTACCCCCCGTCCCCAACACACACAGGCACGCACGCACATTACTGCAGGGCTGATAAATGCCATCATTAAAATCCTCAAAGATCATAGTCACCTCACCCATGGACTGTATCAGATGCCGCCACGTGGAAAGTGTCTACAGTATATGCAGCCATAAGGCCACTGGCAGCAGATTGATAATCAGGCAGAAAGTAAAGAAGAATACGTTTGGGAAAATCTAATACCCACTCATAGATGTAAGAATAATGACGGGAACATATCAAAATGATGTTCCCTTATGTTCGCTGGGTTCTATATCTTCCCCCATACTAAGAAACTAAGTTCGTTTCCCTGCCCACATCCCTTCTACAGGCAGGTGTTTGGGTGAATTTCACCCGTGTTTAGTGATAGCTCAACAAACCACTAGCAAACCCAGATTCAGCTAAAACAAGGGATTCAATTAATTTCGCTCCTATGCCACTAAAATGTGGAATGCCCTACAACAGCCATTAAGACATGTGAATCCCTTGACTCCTTCAAAACCACTCTCAAAGAGCACCTACAGACGGCTGCAATTTCCTACGTATCTAAATGTTCTAATTAATTGAAAATGGTGGACCCTGTTGTAAACAAGTGTAATTTTAATCACGGTGTCATCCACAGTAACAGTTTTGTATTGACAATTTGACTTAAAGGACCTATAACATAAAATTCAACTTTTTCTATTTCTTTTGTGTTTTTGGGGCTCCCATGTGTGTTTTCTATCCCCACAAATAACCAATTTTGAACAATCAGGCCTTCATGTCATATGGGTCTTTTAATGGAAATTGCTCTCAGGAACAGCTCGGCTGATTTTGGCCTCATCGTGATGTCATCAATGTCACCCTACTTTGTATAATTCCTCCTCTTCTTCAGTCTTCAGTTCCAAATTTGCATTTCCACTTTGTTTACAATGTCCACCATTGTTGATTTTCCAAGCTGGCATGGAATGGAAACAAGATTGGTTTTATCTAGCATCAGTATTATAATGACTCAAATATTAAATAATCTGCATATCAGCACCCCCACCACCTCAGGACATTGTGGTACTGCAGCTAAAACGGCTTTCAAAGTCCAGAAAGAAATGACAAGGCCTGGTTATATCAGAGTGGTGATTGAGGCTCAAACCATTAGAAATAACTTTGAGGGACATAGACCATATGATTATTAAATATTAAAAGCAGTTTTAAAATGCATGTTATTTGCGCTTTAAATTTGAATTGACAAAATAGCATGGTTTGTGGATGAACATTTTGGATTATTGTACAAAGCCTGTAGGACAATAATCAGCAGGAAGACATGCAGGTCCTCTGTACCAACAACCAATACAGTCACATATTCAAACACTCAAATTGAATTGACAAAATAGCATGGTTTGTGGATGAACATTTTGGATTATTGTACAAAGCCCGTAGGAGAATAATCAGCAGGAAGATGCAGGGAGCATCGCCGATGGAGAAATGAAGCATCCTGTGCCTCAGGCCCTTTTAAATGAGCCCAGTAGAGCAGCTGAAAGATGCTGAAGATGTGAGGAGGAGAGGCAGTGCCATTAGCAGGGTGAAGCATCTGCTCTCACACAGCCTGAGTGGAACGCCACCGTCTCCGAGTGTTAGATAGATAAAAGGTTCAAGTCTTGGTAGCTTCTGTTTGAGAGGAGGGACATTTTCAGGTTTGAATGAAAGGGCGATTGGATGGACAGTTGGACACCATGCTAAACAGATTAACAAACTCCTCACTATATCAGTGAGACGGCAGTATTGAACAACCTGTTTATTCGATAACAGGCATATGGTTTCAGAAAGTGAGGGGCGCTAATATATTAAAGTCTAACTCATGTTGATTATGTGATGTAATGGTGATGTAAAACAAACGGTGCCAACACAAACATTACATTATCTTTATTGTTAATGGCATTTAATGTTTGTTATAGGACAAGATGGCGTGAATTTCCCCTTCATTGTCAATGGCGTTTTTAAAACAAACATTGAACTAAAAACAAACATTAAACCTGTATATAGGAGCGGTTAGCGCCCCTCAAAAAGAAACATATGTGTGTATGTCGCAAATACCAGCATTGTTCTGACTCTTTTTTGATGAGGATGATGGTGATGATTTAAATCAGTTCAAGAAGAAACCTCTTCCCCTCTTGCACATGAACAATACTGTAACTATGGACTGGTGCAGTATAGTTCCATCAGCTGATAACAGCCGAGCCAAGAGCAGCAGCCTCATTATCATCTGTCTCCTCCATGGACATTACACAACCAGGAACATTGGTGGAGAATGGGACCACTGGGGCAAATTCACCGGTCTGTTGAGTGAGTTTGTATTTCCCGTGTCTCACTTTAGTTCCCGTGTTTGTTTCTTCAGAGATTTGAAGAAAGATTGGACCAGGGTTTTTCTACCACTGTTAATGACGCTGGAGCCATATGTTTGGTCTGGTCTTGATATGACCCTTCATGTATGGGATTCATAAATAATTCTACTTGTATTGCCTAATGATCACTAGCCAAGAGTTCAAGTTTCACTTCGCTGAATAGGGCACCCACATTCATTGCAGGGTTCAATTCATGAAAATAAATCCCGGATTGTATAGCTTTAAACCTATTTAATTGAGGGCCAGCATCAGTGCGTGGCAGAACTGAGCTGTAGGCTACAATGAGTCCAAGTAGAGTCCTTGTAAGCTCCTAATATGGAGCGCATTGTGATAGTTTGGGGTTATGTACATGTGGGTGGCTAGCAGGATGGATGGCAGGCACTGTGTCCTCTGCAGTCTCCTGTTGCAGGGCAGCACTGAGAGAACACAGTTCACCTTCATCTATCAGCTCCATCGCCGTGGCTCCATCGCCAATCCTTCCCCACACAGCCAGATATGGAAAGTGAAAGCGAGCGTAGAGAAACTACAGCGGAGAAGAACGGTGAGTGTAGAAAAATGCGGAGGGGGTGTCATCATCGTATAGAAACAATGTGTTGTATAGAAAGAGGTGGGGAGGATATCAGCTTTGTTCTTTTGAGAAAACCTTGTTGGAATTATAATGATGCTGATGTTGACACGCTCGCCACTGACACTCGTCAACATAGGCCACTTGTCCACATTGGAGGGGTCAAATGTATCATCATATTATTAATGACGGCCTCATATCGACGGCCGAGCCAAATGAAACAAGGGATGTACCCCAACACACACACACACACACACACACACACACACACACACACACACACAAATAGGTGATCACAGACGCACTGTTCTTTCAGATGCTGACATTATTGAATTAGCTGTGGACCCCATGTCTGCTGTTACATGTGGAGGTCCCAGTTATTTATAGTTGCAGATGAAAGCGATTAGGCCTCCAGTCCTCCTGGTAGGCGCCGTCTGGCCAAGCTCAGGTTCAGTAGCAGATCAATAGGGCATAAACGGGTAATGATAATTTCTATTAACTACATCATGAGGAAGACAAACAGAAGTTCTGTGACTACAGAGAAGCAGAAAGAGGACAGGATTAATCAGGTTCGACCCTCTCCCCATTATATAGAGACGATAGAAACAACCCTAGGACCTTGTCCTCTGTGACGTATCACCTCACTGGAGCCTATTCTGGTCCTGAACCATCAGCCTCCAATGTCAAGGAGGAAACATACTGCTTGCTACTGTTTGTTTACAGGTGTGTGTGCGTGTGCATGTGCGTGCGTGTGCACGTGCATGTGTACACTTGCGGACAAATCAAGGTCAATGTGAATGATGGCTAGCAGGGACCAGGCAATCATATGTTTCCAACCCTCTTAGCTGAGTATTTCACAATGGGTCTCGGCAAATCAGAATCAAGGAATGGGAACATCCGTGTTAGAGGTAAAAACACTATAGTTTCTATGATAGTTTCTGGAGTAGAAAGGACAAGCCAAGAAGGGGCAAAAGGATGAGCAGAGCGACTCTGCCTCCTCAGCAGATCCTGTCAAAAGGAGAGCAAAGTGCAGGACATGCAGCTGAGAGGGTTTAGTGGACCAGAAAGATGAAAGGAACGCGCGAGGGAAAGTGAGTGAGTGAGTGAGAGAGAGAGAGAGAGAGAGACAGAGAGGCGTGAACGCGCGTCGGACGCCGACGGTGTGTGTTGAGACAGAGACAGACAGAGAGACAGCATCAGTCTAGTGACATTCTCGTAACTCCTCCTCACAGTCTTTCGTTCCAGAGTGTCTTTACTCTTCCTAATATCCAAAATGTGTATTCGGCACACAAACACACGCTGGGAATGCTCTAACATGTCCTGCATTTACTGGCAGCGGCCAGTGCCATAATAGTGCATGTGACACGCAAAGCTAATAGCCTGCAAATGAGTCTCGGTCTGGTGACGCCACCAGCACTTCAATCTGTTTGTAAACTCTGTTATCTGCGCGATTTCAACCGTTCAGACCCATCTTTACATCATTCGAACACCTGGGGATTTAGATTTTGCTCGCCTCTCTGAATTGACCACAATAAAAGTAATGTCCTGCTTTGCCTGGGGTGGATATAACAGCAAATGCCCCCCTAACTGTGTCATCTCACGGAAACATTCCCCTCTCGCAGCAATATGAGGAAATGTTCCAATTTCCATTAAACTGACATTTCATATAAACCCAACCCTCTGGAGAAAAGCAATAGGAAGGAAATGAAACAATGTGCAAGTGTGTGTGTGTGTGTGTGTGTGTGTGTGTGTGTGTGTGTGTGTGTGTGTGTGTGTGCATGCAACTCCAAAAACGATGACCTGTAACCTTACACAGCTGGTCTTGCGAGGTCACAAAGCCATCTGTCTAACTGTGTGTGTGTGTGTGTGTGTGTGTGTGTGTGTGTGTGTGTGTGTGTGTGTGTGTGTGTGTGTGTGTGTGTGTGTGCGTGCGTGTGTGCGTGTGCGCGCGCGTGCGGGCGTACGAGATGCTTTTGTTGGATTCATCAGTGCTGGATCTATGGTTAATCCTCAAATAAACAGCCAGTACTCAGACTGTGTACAGAGGAGATAGAGACAGACCTCCTCTGTGTAACATTTAGGGGCCTGGATGTGCTTTTAAAGTGTATTGGAAAGTGGACAGACTCCTATAAAAGGTAGGACTATATATATATATATATATATATATATATATATATATATATATATATATATATATATATACTGGCTACGCATGAATACTAGTCAATAGATTATATTGACTAGTCAACATTCTGAGTCAACATTCTGAGAGACTTCTCGAGTAACTAACTTGCGGAGTAAAACTATATCTGCATCAATATTTAATATTGCTGCAAACAGATTGTGCTGACAAACCAAGCACAATTGTTGACTAAACACAATAGCGAGTGCTTCCAGACACAATGTGCAGTCATTACATTGAAAGTGAAAGGAGGAAAGAATGAATGTGTTTCTCACTAAATGGAAAACACGTACGAGTATAAAAACGCTCAGTTGTTTCATCAGACAGATGGAGATAAAGGAACCAATAAATACTAGACAAAAATAGGAGAAACTTGTTTACACGAGCAGGGAGAGAAACTCGCATTTTCATGAAGGATAGAGATGCATTAATGAAGCGAGGCGCCATTTTGTTTCCCCAGAATCCCCACAACACTGAAGAAAATAACAAGAATTGCTACTAAAAATGTTGATCTATGTCACACATACTAGCAGACAGACGACTCCTAAAAGTCCCAGCGACAAGGAAGAGGCTCAGGGGTGACCAAGCCTTTGCTGTCGCAGCCCCTATACTTTGGAACAGCATCCCACTCGCTGTCAGATCTGCCCCCTCCACTGAGAGTTTTAAGTCTAGGCACAAAACGTTCCTCTACTCTCAAGCCTTCCAGCCCCCCTAATACTCTTGCACTTTATACATATAGGATACGTTTTCCGTACTGCCTTTTAACTGCTCTCTTGTCTCTCTTGTCTACTGCACCATAACTATGCATTCTTTTATATTCTTTTATATTTTATTGTACTGATGTATTGTATTGCACTGTATCGTATTGTTTTCTTTGACCTGTGAAGCACTTTGGTACGATGAGAGTCGTTTTTAAAATGTGCTATACAAATAAAATTGATTTGATTTGATTTGATACTGATGTAGGATAACATCAAGTCTCAGTATGTTAGTTATTTAACTAGAAACGGTGGGATATTGTCACTCAGTCAGAGAGCTGCCAAGAACGCTGAACACAAAAGACTGCTCAACGGGAACATTGATGAGAGAAAAGCACATTTATCAGATGGTCTTTTGTTTCCAGAACGATGCTGCGTGATATGTCAGTGTTCCCAACAGGCAACCTGTCCAACAATGATACGCTTGGCTAAATGACGTGTTCCAAAGAGAGAAAGAAAGAAAGAAAGAAAGAAAGAAAGAAAGAAAGAAAGAAAGAAAGAAAGAAAGAATTCAGTTCTTTACATTATCTCATTCAGCCATTCTTTCACTTACAAGGATGACAGTATTTTGGTGTGCATACTGACACACAATATTGTGTGTGTGTGTGTGTGTGTGTGTGTGTGTGTGTGTGTGTGTGTGTGTGTGTGCGTGCGTGCAGAAGTATTTCTATGAGCCTACTATGTCTATAAGATCGTGTTCTGTTGTGTGCTATTCCTCCCTATGTAGCGGTTCTTCAGCCAGAGGTTTTGCCACAGGCTTTCGTGATTCAATTGGAGAAGTCCCTAAGGGAAACGTTGCCTATTTATTGTTTAATGATACAATCACCCATGTGATCAATGACCTCTGCAATTCTCCACCATCTCCTCTTCCACAAACCCACACATAAATACATAAAGCTGCTGCTAGATCAGCAACCAAATTATTTCATTAACCATATGAACCCACCGTAGTTTCACGTTGTCCCCCAGGGCTCTATTATATAGGGCATAGCGGTAAAACCATAAATCCTTTAATTCTGTGAAAAAAATATTATAAATATTTAATTATGATGTACTACATTTAATAAATACCCTTAGTTTGTTTAGCTTTTATTTTTATTTTTTTACAGAATCAAAGGTTTTATGGCCATGATTGACCAGGATCCTGGATGGCTTGAATAGCCAATCTCTCTGGGAAAGATGAACGCCAGGGCTCCACCGGGCGCGTCTGCGTCACGTCAGCGTCGGGAATGTTCCCTTTAATCAATGGAGGGTGGCTCCACTGCCCGCGTTGCGTTGCGTTGCGTTGCGTTGCGTTGCGTTGCGTTGCGTTGTGCTGCGTTCGGTGACTCAAAAATGGCCCCGGTTCGTTTTTTGACGCACACACGTACCTACAATACATTATCCATAATGTTGCTGACGCGCAGTTTTCAAAAGCCCGCGGTGGAGCACCTCTAGCGTGACGTTGACGTTGTCATGACGCGAGCAGGACGTGACGGAGACGCAACGCGTCTGGTGGAGCCCTGGCGTTAAAATTGCCCCGGTTTGTTTTTTGACGCACGCGACGGAGACGCAACGCGCCCAGTGGAGCCCCGCCGTGAGGGAGAGCATGGGTGGCTCCAAACGTTACCACACACACACACTAGTGTTGTCACGATACTGGATTTTCAACTTCGATACGATATTTGGAAAAGTATTGATATTTCGATACCATTTTCGATACCACACAACCACTAGCCTGGTTAATAAACTAGACTAATATCGCACGGATCCGCGGGATATTAGTCTGGGGAGGCTCAGCTTGGATTTCATTTCCAGGGAAACATTTTCTCTTTGACGCAATTGGTCAGAGCTACTGTCAGTCAAAGGTCTCAATCATTGAACGTCACTGTACCAAAGCCCGCCCATATTGCATACCGTGTCCCTATTGGGCGCACACGTTTTCGTGTGTAGAAAATGGGCGTACAATTGAGCCTCTCCAGACCGAAATCCGCCGGTAGGCAATTTTTTTTTGCCAACGGCTGATTCGGTCTGTTTTATTAACCAGGCTACACAACCACGGCAGGGTTTAACATTTATTACAAATAAAAGCTGTGCAGTCTTATGCACTTTCATATTTTTTTTACATTTATATTATTTTTATTATTATTAGGCCTATTATTATTATTATTATTATTATTATTATTATAAATAACTATGGATTATAAACCAGTATAGGCCTACACATAAAAGTAAAGTTGTGAAGCACAACAGCATTTAATTTCTTTCTGACCAGTCAACAACATCATCTTGGTTTCTATTCCTTATTTATAATCTTTATCATTTATAATTATGAAAAATAAATCAAAATAAAAAAAGTTTGATAATCTATTCAGATATTATTCAATGCATCCTGTCTAAGGCCAGCCTACTCAAACTATTATTATTTTTATTACACACACACACACACAGCAACCGATTGCAACGTTAGCTTGCTAGCTAGTAGCTATATTGTGTTGACTGTTGATAGCTTTAGCTAGTTAGCTTATCGCTATGACAGCAACAAGTAGGATTATTGTATGCAGGCTTTTGCAACTGTCCTCTTTAGCTCACCGTGTACATCGGATTCTTTATCTTACATAAAGAAATACGAGCGTTAAAGAAGTTAACACAGCGTGGCGACAGAACTTGTCACAGAGAGAACGACACAGTGTAGTACTGTCTGTAGCCCGACACACACCGTCTGCGACCGCCGCGCGTACCGCCGCGGCACAGTATTGCCGCGCGCCATAGCCGCACGGCAACACCAACAGGACGCGGCGCGCTACCACGCGGCTGGCGAGTTTTGTTGACTATATTCCATTGCCACGCCCACGGATAGCCGGGTGGAGGCCGCGCGGCAACGCCTGGAAAATAGAACAGCGGTGCATCGGCGCGGCAGGCGAGGCGTGACCGCGCGCCAGCGCGCGTCGGACGCAGCCGGTGTGCGATAGGTTCATTGAGTGTGTGGTGGGCTTGAGAGTGCTGCTGCAGCTGCGCTGTGCGCTGGACTCAGGACTGACGGTGACGGCTCCTCCCCTCCCTCAAGGCTCAGTTTGGAGGGGGCTGTACTCTGTGTGAGCTGCGGAACATGGTCTCAACCAAGGAGAGCACGGAGCGGGACAGTATCGATAGTATCGATACTATGGAAAAGTCATATCGAACCGTTTAAAAATGTCAGAATCGATATTTATCGATATATCGATATTTTCGACAACACTAACACACACACACACAAAATGACACAAGTCATTGCCCCTGTCTGTATATGTTACAGTTAAATCGAGAAACCAGTTAAATCGAGAAAAACTGAACGGGCGTGTTCGTTTTTTCCAGCGCCGGAGGCCGCGGCCGGGTTGGGGCCAGGTCCTGAACGCACCCCTGTCGACTCAAATACCATAATTAGACTTGAATAGTCGATTATTTGGCGGTAAAATATCATATTCTTTTCATCCAATTCCAAATCAAGTATTAAAACACCGTGTTCTAAAGGCTCATACATAGTCTGGATTTTCGGTGGTTAGGTGACCACCGAACTACAACATGACGTCACGCGCCGTGGTGAAGAGCAAACCACCGCCACCGCTCCAGCCCTTCGCTCTGTTTTTACTTACCACCGCTCAACGTTATTTCAGCTCCGGTGGTCAGCTCACCACCGGAGCGGTGGTCACCTTACCACCGAAAATCCAGACTATGAATAGGCCTTAAGCCTTGAAAACAACCAGCAAGTAAAGGGTTAACTGTAGGCGGCGGCCGGTGACCAGCAGCTGCCGTTCTGATCGGCCGAAACTCACAACAGCTGTTCAGAAACAGAGTTACAAGTCCACAATGCCTCATGGATGGACACGTTGTGAGCTATCTGCTATTTTCGATGTGCAACACCGTCTATGGTGCAGTGTGTGCGTGTGCGTGTGCGTGTGCGTGTGTGTGTGTGTACTGACTCTGGGTTAGCTCAGTGCTGACATGATTAAAAAGCGAAAAAATAAAATAATCCACTGTATCAAATCCAATATGGGAATTTAACCCAGTAATGCGTGTAAAGTGTGGACAGTGACTCAATACTGGACGCAGTAGATTAAACCCAATTAACTTCAAGTAATTTTGGTGCTTAGCCTTTCATTTCACTATATCTTGTCTTTGTGCGCATGGCAGCGTGTGATGACTGGACGACTAAGCGCACATGCTGTGTGTTATGATATAATGTAGGGCACTGGGGTTCTTCTCAAGAGCTTTAATCCCAGTTCATCCCTCTCAACCCACCCTGTACATACATACCCCCTCCATACATCTCAGTTCACCATCATCATCTCTGCCAGTGCAGTGAGCTACTGTATATCTTGGGTAAAATCCAGGGAGGTGTCCCTTTGAGCCTCTCTGTGGACGACATCTCCATTTGCTTTTGGGACCTTTCATTCCACCAATAGGCTCTATGCACAGCAGCCATTTCCCTGCTAACTTCACAGGTGTTACCCTTAGAGAATAGAGACGGCACACGGAGGACACCCTGAGGCGACATGGACATAGTGGCCGAATTTGCTATTGCAGCTCGAGCCAGCGCTGGTCCGTTCACTATGACACTAATGACACGTGAACGCTGTTTCATACGTCAACGCGTGCAATGATAGTCAACGGCCAGCGCATTCACAATTTGGCCCAATCCATCCCAGAATGCACTCTGTTAGTACCCGGAAGGAGGAGTGAAATCGGGTTGGGTTGGTTCCAAATGGCCCTGTACCGTGGGTGTATGACTCTGAGAGTAAATGTGTACATGTATATGTACATGTGTACATTTGTACACTCAGAGTTATGGGGGTCCTTGAAATGAAAACGTTTGTGCTACACTAAATGGAACAGAGCCACACTTATACTTAGCTCTGGTCCATAGCTCTAATGCGTTGCATTTAGAGCTATGTTACCAATGACTTCCGGGGCTCGCATGAATGCAAACCAGCCTCTCGTCTTTAGCGTAAATAAAAATAACGTTTTTGCTACTCACCAAAACCAAGGCGGGTTGTGTCATTAGAAAGCCTACGTTCCTTAGTGGAAGCACTCTGAGACCCCCTCCACACGTATAAACAGTACTTTTTGGCTAGAAAGGAATTTTTTTCACCGGAGGAAAAATATTCTCTATGAGGGTTTTCTCTGGGCAATATCGATAGAGGGCGCAGTGGAGTAACTGAAAGTATTTTTCCCCGGTGGAAACAATGCATGGATTTGACTGTCCACTTTGAATGCAGACACAGAGACAAACATTTTTTGGGAGCGTTTAATCCATTGCTGGCTGTCTGAATACTAAAAAAAATATTGATATATTACTTATAGCTAGCTACGTAATAAGTATAGTTGTTAAGACCTGTGAAGGAAGTAGGGGAGGGGCCTGAGTTGTTTCCAAAATGGCTGCTCAATCATAGAGCGTGCGTGCTTGAGTGTTTGAGAAAGGAAACAGCCGGAGGCCTGAATGGATAATTGCATAAAAGTCACTTTGGATAAGAGCGTTGGATAAAAAGCTAAACATGTTAAGCATGTGGTGCCAATTTTGTAGCATCTCTTGGCTTGTCAGAATATCATTCCCTAAAGTCTTGCAGCTGGTTTAATGTAAGACAAAGACAAACAGTGGAACTGTAGCCTAATTACATAATTAGCAACAGCGTTGGGTGTAACAGAGTTATGATTATGAATAACAGCGTTATATAACGAGAATACTGTATTGGGTAATGGAGTAACCTAACAAGTTAGTTTGCATTTAGTATAATTCGTTACCTATAGTTACCTTTTCCAAAAACAATGGCGTTACTAGTTACATTTAAGACCTATATTTCCCTGTTGTTTTTGTTGCCACAAAGGAAAAATAATCCATTTCCTGAATGAATGAGCTCTGTCAACGGAGACATGCACGGCTGCTGCACAGATGTTATACGAAAATCAGTGACCCATTATGCTTTGCAGTCTGTGGTGATTGCATAATGATTGCATCGTGATAATAGGTCACCACTTCTGTTGTGACACCACGGCTCCTGTTTACACATTCCGTTGTCAACACGTGTGTGTAATGACATGAGATTGAGAGAAGACGGATAAGGCTGTGGAAGTATTCACACTATTTTTGGATTTAATGGGGAAAGGAGGAGGTCAACGTCAATGCAAATTGGTGAAGCATCAAGCAGCCGCTCCACAACACCGATAGGCTGCTTTTCTTTCTCGAGGATGGCCGGGGTTTAACTGTCGGTAACGCAAAATAACGCAAAAATAATCTAACAAGTTACTTTTCTCTGAAGGTAATCTTGTAATGTAACGGGATTATTTCAATGGCAGTAATCCAGTAACTTAATGAAGTTACTTAGAAAGTAACGTTACTCAACACTGATTAGCAATTGGTAAATGCTGCTGATTGCATGCAGTATATCGGGATTTCCATAAAGGGAAGGCAGATCTATGTTTCCAACCCAAACAATGGGTCATAAATTATCATAAGCACAAAAAGCGTTACTGCTATGCTTTGTCAGATCAAAGATTATTTGAATGCTGTTCGCAAGGAGACCGTTTTGCAGGAGCACACACAGGTACAGACCCAGGAGAGACTAATTATAGAGTCCACACATGCAAGCACGCACGAACACACACACACACACACACACACACACACACACACACACACACACACACACACGAGCAGCAAATCCACTTACAGACGCCCTGCTGTGTGCAGATATAAGTCACAACTGCCTGTTGTGTGGGTGAAGCGGTCACCAAGAGAGAATGGAGAGTGAGAAACAAAGAACAAACAAAGAAAGCACCCCCCTACACGTTTATGGAACAACCAAAAGAGGTGGGCATGCTGCGCTAGAGACGAAACGGAAACATTTTCACACCCTTGTTTTTTTCCCCTGTACAGTACATGCTACAGCAGACTGCCGAGGTGTGATCCGTAACTCTCTGCAGAGCTCACTGCAAACCCCCCACCCCAGGCTGTTAAACCCCCACCCCAGGCTGTTATGCATGTGGTCAGTGCCTTTGTACTCGGATCCATATTCAAATACCGGTATGTATGAGTATTGATGTTTTTAATCTCTTTTTGCTGATGTGTCAGAATTCAAAACAGCAGTTCCTATAATTATCATGGCAAAGCGGTGATGCAGAGCGGCATATTTTATTTAAACGGTTTGACTGGCAAAATGGGAAAAACCACTTGCACAGCACAAGAGACTAAACAAGATACAAGAGGGGCTATTTTCTAAGAAAGAAAGAAAGACATGAGACTTGCACAGATTGAAGGCCAGGTGTGTGTCTAAAGCATTACAAGCTTGATTCACACTAAAATTGATTTGTGGCATGCACCATGCAGCACACGGCCACAATGCTCCTTTTATTCTGACTATATAACCCTGCATGTCTTGTCATGATCACTACGGGTAATTAACTATTGGTTCAAGGTTGTTTATTGTCACACAGATGTGACAATGTCACAATGCAAGTACATGCATTGTGAAAAACTTAGGTTGGGTGATGCTCCACAATACACACATAAAAACTGTACATAAATAACAATACTAAGTGTAAAGGGTTTTTAAAAGTTTAAAAGAACTTTGATACTCTGGTACCTCTTCCCCGAGGGCAGCAGCATGAAAACAAAATTTTTTTGGGGGTGTGCGGGGCCCGTTATGATTCTCAGGGACTTGTATTGAGTGTACAGCTCCTCCAAACTGAGCAGCCGACATCCAGTGATGCGCTGGGCTGAGCGCTCCACCCTCCACCTTATGCTCCTTGCTGAGCGCACCACCCTCCACCCTCCGCCTTATGGTCCTCGTCCGTGCAGCTCCCATTCCAGCTGGTGAATCTGCTCGTCAGCAGGCTCTCTATCGTCCCTCGGTAGAAGTTCTAGATGATTTGTGGACTCAGGCTGAACTTCTTGAGGCGCCGGAGTCCATATAAGCGCTGTTGCGCTTTTGCACCCACCACAGTTGTGTGTGCCTCCCATTTGAGTTGTTCATGGATGTTCACCCCCAGGTACTTGAAGGTTTCCACCCTCTCCACCACAGCACCGTTGATAATGACAGGAGGTTGAGGATCCCTCCCCCGCCTGTAGTCCACGATGACCTCCTTGGTCTTGGAGACATTCATCAGGAGATGATTCTCTTCACACCACCGCTCTAAGTTGGTAACTTCCTCTCTGTACGCTGCCTCTTTGTCTCCAGTGATCAGCCCCACCACCATCGTGTCTCTGTCATCAGAAAACTGCACGATGGTGTTTGTAGGGTGTGAGGCCACACTGTCGTGTGCATGAATTCAGGAGGTGTGCTGGGTACAGCATGAAACCAACCCATATTAAAAATGTATAATAGCAATTTAATTATAGGGAGGTGATACATTTAAATGGAAAGGTAATAAATACTATTCTAAACACTAATGCAGTGTTAGGTAGAAGCAAGACACTGGAGCAGACTCGGAGAGTTAAAGCCTTATTTAGCAATACAAAAAAAAAGACAGTGTTTCGATGTAACTATAACATCTTCGTCAGGTCATGACATGTTGATGACCTGACAAAGGTACTATAGTAACATCGAAACTATAGCTAGCTGATCATAACAACCGTTGGATGGCGGTACAAACAAATCAGAATAATCTGATACACCTTTCATTCCAAGCAAATCTATAGCTATAAAATTCAAAATGAACAAAGTTTTGTTCCACTGGCTTCCAATGTACTGTAAACAGCTACTCCAACACTAAAAACAAATCATGACTCCAAAATCAAGTTGAAACAATAAAATCCACAACATGTATTAAATTTAAAATATGAAATATATTGCTCAAAGACAATTGCACACAGCCAGAGCACACAGCGGGGGGATCAGGGATACGTAGTCCTATTGTACTATTTCGAGTTTAAAGTCTAATGTGAAAGTAATGATGCAACGCTGGCAGTGTTTTGGCTGCATATGGACGGAGACAACTCATCCCATACTCAGCTCCATTTCAACCTGTCAGCAGTAAAAGGCAACAGTACCACCTCCTGCACCACGGCCCACATTTGGACCATTTGCATAAACTGCCATCTTTAAATTATTCACAGCTGCTGTCTTGGCTTTTCTGACTAATTATAGTAGAGTGCCTGAGAGTTTGTTTTACCAGCAAGACAGAGAGGTACTGTTTCATGTGCACACACACACACACACACGCACGCACACACGCACGCACGCATGCACGCACACACACACAAACTCCAGATATGAAATGACATAAATATAATTTTCAATACAGCTGAACACAAATCTCCACGTACTGTACAGTACTGTAAATTCATTCAGTATACATCGCCCCATAGGTAATGTGTGAACAAATCTAGCTAGGCCATATATACAGTAGTATAATTAAGCACTTAATGTGTGTGTGTATATGCGTGTAAGGGTTTATTACATGCACGACACGTTTGCATGCATAATATGATTTGTGCATTTATTTATAGCATATTGTTCAGTGTGCACGCATGCAACAATGTATTCCTCACAGCAGAGACAAATCAATATGTTTTTCACGGGCGTGAGTCACTGCCTCCTGGAAACCACTGATCAAATCTGGTGAGAAGATCATCACACTGCAAGGTTTCTCCGAATATCACTCACAACATATTATACATAAAACAAACTGAGATGGACGCCCAAGCTGGACGTGTATCCAGCGTGCAACACACTAAAATGGAGTACATCCAGGTCGGCAGTCTAGCGTTGGCTTTTGCGTCCAACAGGTGGCAGTCTGCCCAGCGTCAGTTGGAACCAGTAAATTGGTGTGCCCAGCTATTTGCAGCTTCAGAGCCCTTTTCAAGGTGACACAGTGACTCCATCGTGATGTGCAGATAGCATAGCATCTAACCGAAACATTCGCGGGAGGATCTACGACCACCCGAGGCATGAATTATTCTACCGCGACTAGTGACGGGATTGCGATGGGGCATTCAAAAACACTGACTATGATTAGAATCTAAATCAGTGTCAGTTTGTGAGTTTGTATTGCATCGCTGAGCACATGTAACTGTTAGCTAGTAATGATAGCTAAGGGTATGAGCTACTGCTAACGATGACCATGCTCACAACAACAGCGCCCACATCCCTGAATGAAAACGGGAATGGGAATGAAAACAAGGAGCGTAGAGTGAGAGCGGACGTGTGGCATACGTTACGTGTGCTTATGCTACCACCTAGCGGCAGTAATAAAGTTAACACGAACTCAAACTACATCCTGGGATAAAAACCAGCAAAAGTGCATTTCCTTTTGGTTTGCTACACTGACGTTCATTCCCATAAAATGAAAACATTTCCTTCATACAAGCAATGTGGGATAAAAACCAGCAAAAGTGCATTTCCTTTTGGTTTGCTACACTGACGTTCATTCCCATAAAATGAAAACATCTCCTTCATATGAGCAATGTATTACAATGTACTGTAACACACACTGACAACAACCCCTCATGTGTAAAACCACACCTTCATACAGGAGCAACACACTTTGTTATGATTGAAGGTGGTCAAACTCTAGTTTCTTCATTATGTAAAAATGTACATTATTTTTATTATTAACTCACTGTTGGTGCCATTCATCATATTCACACGGCGGCCATGTTGGCATTTTGCATTGAAAAAGCAGGGTAGCAACCATAGACTGTAAAAAATATGGACAAAGCGTTCCGCGGGTCTAACATGAACGTAAAATGAAGCCTGTAATAATATGGTAATTCCTGATGTAAGTCGCCATCTTTCTAGATCCGTTTTGGACCAGCTGGCCATTGGCTGGCTCCGTTTTGGACCAGCTGGCCATTGGCTGCCCAGACAACGAGGCGGGACTTCCCCCCTTCTTCTCCGTTGGTTTTTATTTTGACTCGAGTGGGAGGGGAATCCCGATCATAGACTGTAACGGTAGCCACGCCCCTCAGAACATACGCAATGTTTTTTTTTCTTTATGGTCATTTTTTTAATTAATGGGACCATCATTTTCCAAAAAGAATATTATGACATTAGAAATGAGACTTTAAACTAGTGACTGGAAGAAGAAAGTATTCATGACCATGTTTATTAAGGTAATACAGTCTAGGTGAAGTTGGGCCAAAATACATGGGCCTCTATGGAGCTATGGGGCTTTTTGGGTCCAGTCCAGCGCCACAACAGGCCATTATATGAACTACCGATTTCAAATGAGGCTTCACGAAATATCTGTCTGACTGCCCCCCTGGTAGCAACGTGGCGGCATTTCAATATCCGAATGGAAAGATGGCCGCCGTGTGAATATGATGAATGGCACCAACAGTGAGTTAATAAGAAAAAGCTGCGGAGGAGTCTTCCTGTGTCACACCTGTGAGCCAGGCACTCACCTGCCCCTGACCACACACACACTGTGCCTGTGGTCACAAATAAAACACCACAACCTCCTGACATTTCACTGGGGCTGTGAGGCATACAGTACATATACGTACTGTAGATTGTGTACATATACAGTATACTGTATGACATTGTCTAGCCTACAATGCTGAATGTCTAATATGCCAGTATTCTACTTAGTCTTAGTCTTAGTCTAGTATAATTTAGCACTTAATGTGTGTGTGTATATGCGTGTAAGGGTTTATTACATGCACGACACGTTTGCATGCATAATATGATTTGTGCATTTATTTATATCATGTTGTTCAGTGTGCACGCATGCAACAATGTATTCCTCACAGCAGAGACAAATCAATACGTTTTTCACGGGCGTGAGTCACTGCCTCCTGGAAACCACTGATCAAATCTGGTGAGAAGATCATCACACTGCAAGGTTTCTCCGAATATCACTCACAACATATTGTACATAAAACAAACTGAGATGGACGCCCAAGCTGGACGTGTATCCAGCGTGCAACACACTAAAATGGAGTACATCCAGGTCGGCAGTCTAGCGTTGGCTTTTGCGTCCAACAGGTGGCAGTCTGCCCAGCGTCAGTTGGGAAGCGTCAGAATGGAAAGATGGCCACTGTGTGAATATGATGAATGGCACCAACAGTGAGTTAATAAGAAAAAGCTGCGGAGGAGTCTTCCTGTGTCACACCTGTGAGCCAGGCACTCACCTGCCCCTGACCACACACACTGTGCCTGTGGTCACAAATAAAACACCACAACCTCCTGACATTTCACTGGGGCTGTGAGGCATACAGTACATATACTGTAGAATGTGTACATATACAGTATACTGTATGACATTGTCTAGCCTACAATGCTGAATGTCTAATATGCCAGTATTCTACTTAGTCTACTAAGTCTTATTGGATTTAAATACCTATATGGACCATATATTGAAAATCAGGATTTCTAAATACCATAAATTACTGCTGATTTACAGCAGTAACTTGACACCACCCCACCTACGCCTACTTAGAAGTACATCAATTCTAGCTAATTTACTCTGAAAATGCTATAGTCTCAAACAATTTATGTCAAAGATAATTAACTCTCTATTGTGTTTGTTCATCATGAGAGAGAGTGTGTTTGTTTATGTGTGAGCATATGTACGTGCGTGTACGTGTGTACATGTGCATGTGCGCAACCATGTGCGTGTGCGCACATGTGTGTGTGTGTGTGTGTGTGTGTGTGTGTGTGTGTGTTCTAGCGAGAGAAAGAGGAACACTAATGTCCCTGGTTCCCCGGCTAATTACTGTTCAGAATGTGATTACTCGAGGGAGTCTTTCTAACCTTTACACTTCCATAAATAATAGCTTTAACAGAAAACGAGCTCCAAGTCTCTAATCTAAGAATAATTGGAAGGGGAGAACAACTTCCTTAGCAGGGAATAGGGCTCTTTATGAGACACTTCACACTGAACCCTCCATGCTGCATAATGTGTGATCATGGTCACTCTCACACCGGGGCTCCACCAGGGGCGTCAGCATCGCGTCTCCGTCACCGTCAGGGAATGTTCCCTTTTTAATCAATGAAGGATGGCTCCACTGCCCACGTTGCGTTGCGTGACTGCATTAAAATTGCCCCGGTTCGTTTTTTGACGCATGCGACGGAGACGCAATGCGGCCAGTGGAGCCCCGCCGTAAATTACAATTCCTGCTCACAGGTCTATGTTAAAGGTTTTATGACATTCATTTTTTTTTTTTTTTTTCTTTTAGGTTTTATGACCTCAATTACACCCAAAAAACCTGAACTTTGGGGTTTGGAAGCCTTTTGAGCTACAATGAAAACAGGCAAAACAGTGAAAACAGTGACATCTGCTGGAAAATCCCATTGACATATATGGGATTTGCAGGATCTTACATCACAATCTGCCGGCAAATCAGAGCACCTGTTTGAGCCAGAAAACCCCAGATCACAGAAAATCTACTGAATGTTAAAAGTTAATGTTTTTTGGGTGCAATTGAGATTAGAAAACCTAAAAAAAATAAGAACAATTCCAAAACCTTTTTTTTAAAGGTATATTCAGTGATTTCACTTAATTCAAATATCACTTATTTTTTTGTTTTGTTGTGATAATCCTCCCTACTATAGAGTGTGCTGGCCATATAAGGAGTTCCTCCCTGTCCCCAGTTAACCCCTGGGTGTCAAAAAACCTTAGGTTTCGTTTTTGACTCTCTATCCTGATTGGACTAAAGGCTGGGTCCCACAGCCAAAAACGAAACCTAAGGTTTTTTGAGTGAAATCACTGAATATACCTTTAGTGTCACAATCCCTTTAAATACCCCTACATCTGTATGGTGGAAACCTTCCATCTGCTTTTTTCCACTGATATTCACACATTACTGTACATCTGTTTGTGGGTTTAACAAATATAACGGTCACAGTCATGAGTAATAGCAAAGAAGTCATAAGTCATCTATTAGCAAAGAGTAGTAGTAGTGCTTCAAAGAAACTATGATACTATAGTAAATATCAAACCTAGCATCTGTCTAAACAACGTGTTTTCTAAACAGCATTCTCAGCATTTGTCTTCTAGGCAATCATCAGTGATTGTATCGGGTGAGGGCAGCAACCGGAAGCCAGCAAACGGACCGCAAAAAGTATGAGAGAAGTAGGATGTTGAACTTGGACACACACACACACACACACACACACACACACACACACACACACACACACTGGGAGTGGGAGAGCGAGAGAGAGAGAGAGTCTGTACCAACTAAATAATACCAACCATGAACCCAAACACCATAAAACACGGTCACAAACTCACAAATTATTTACAATTGGTGATTATTCTGGCATACAGTGTGCATTGTGAAAAAAAAGTTTTTCTCCGGTTCCCCTGTTAGCCAATAGTGGACAGATTGTGATTTACACTGTGCAGCCATGCAGTGCTATTCTCAAGCCTGGACAGAGGCCTAATGGAGACACGCACACAGCTTTTATTAGCTGTGAAATCTGGTGGCATCAAATATTAAACACTTCATTATGGAGCACTGCTTGTCTTGTTCCACAGAACAGCCACTTAAACCTACATCAGGCAGGGGGAAAAAGAAAGAAAGGGAATTTGCAATGACAGCCACGCAATTACTGGAAATCAATTTTACATATAGAGTGCAATAGTGTATGCATTTGTGTGTTTTGTGCATGTACTGTATGAGTTAACCTGTGTCTGTGAAGTGAACATTGTATGTGTGTGTGTGTATGTGTGTATGTGGGTGTGTGCGTGCGTGCGTGCGTGCGTGCATGCGGTTGTGGAGCGCAAGGCCCCACTATGTAATTTGATAATAATCAATCTTAACAAAAGACTTTTCCAACAAAGAGTTTGCTTAATAAGATGTTACCATTCCATCTGACATGACTTCCATCCTCCTACTGACAGAGACAGAGCCATGTCAATCATGTACCACCACATTACTGAAATTCCAAATCAACTGACAGACAGACAGCCACTGCCGTCTCGCTGTGTATGAGTGACAGTCTCACCAGTGACCTCTGAATGATGTATTCCTGGACATGCTTCTGTCTATCAGAGCATCAGAGGCTATTACCATCAGAGATCCAGGTGAACGGGGACAGGCTGAAGCCTCTGTGAATAATTTAATACTGTACAGGCTGACCTACAGGCCACAGGGACCAACCCACTACCAATGCACTCGTGATCTATACACTACGCTGGACTTTTCCTCAGAAGGAGTGGTTTATAGTATACTAACAGTCACTAGCGTCCCTATTCTGGGGGTGAACATACAGCGAGAATAGCCAATCTACAAGCAAATAAGTATAGGGTTATATGTTATGTTGTGGCGATCAGCCAAAAGTTCAGTCAAAGACAGCACTCACACCCACATCCACGCTATTTGTCAGTGACGTTGCCTGTTGCATGGCGCTGGTTGGCTGCTCCCTGAACGCCGAGCCTCTGGCAAATATGGAGACTTCCAGTATGAATCTGTCGCGGGAGTGAGAGGTTGTGTGTGCAGACCGGTGGTGCTGTGATTGTGAAGACGGCAGTTTTGGCCCTTTTGCCCATATAAACAGTAAACAGCGTGAGCCGCGGGAAAGTCGCCTGTCATCAACTCAGTGACGACCGCGTCGGGGTCATGGAACGGCCGCTACGAATCCGCATCTCTGATTGACACTTCTATACGTCGTCTTGTGAAGAGGAGCGTTCAGTGTGGTCCAGGAAGGAGCAGAGTTGAGGGGAGAGGGTTACTGTGGGTGAGCTGAGTACAAGGGCTAGCTGCGGAGCTAACAAACACACACACACGCCAGAGTGCACGCACACACACACACACACACACACACACATCCACACACAGGCGCCAGGACGCTGTTTTCTTTTCTTTCTTTTTGGTTTGGTTCATAGAGTGGTGCACGGCACCCGAGTTATTTTTGTTTTCTGGGTAAAACCTGAAGTGGAGTTATGGTGTGAATTGTGTGGCATGAACTGAACTACCCTTATTTACATTTAATTTTACAATACAAACCTTAAACTGACTTTGTGTGTTGTTTTCTTGGTTATTGACTGTGGGTTGGTTTGAAATAATTTACTATGTTTATTGATTTATTATATATTATTATATATATACCCTGAGTGAAACCAGGTAGGTTGCTGTATTTTACAACAGTGACCTTTGTAGGGTTTTTCCTGTGTCCAACCCTTTGGTGAAACCGCTACAATGTTATATATTTTTAATGCCACTACACAAAACAGCTCTGATCAATTGTAATCTGGTCCACGTTGACCATTGATATCCATAGAGGTCCCAAGCCCCCAGGGATGCTCTCCAACTAGGGTTTAACATTGAGCGCTCGGTTGCACTTCCGCATTTTGGACACGAACTGCTGATGTCCTTAATGCGGAAGTAGGTGGTTCTTCAATGCTCGGATGCTTCAAAACGCCAATGAGCAACTTCCATCGAAATTAATAGCAGGGGGCTGGGCTGTCGCTCCGGTTCGGTCTCTATGCTTTTATTACTCTATGAGAGGTCCACTTTCTAAGTGATTTTCATTTGTCTGCACGAGATTGCATGTAATTACTGCAGCCAGCCACTGTTAGTCATTTATGTACTTTATTTTTTTATTGAGGATGTAATTATTCTGCTTGAGTCATCGCTCTGACCTTTGGGCAAACCGTTGTGCCGGCTCTGCAGAGATTGAGATCACAACCTCAACACCGTCTGAATGGATCTCTGGAGACCCATTATTCCGTAAATGTAGCGATAGAAACAGCAAGAAAGAAAAGCTTAGCAGAATGGTTGTAATTGTGCTGACAGCTGTTTATGTAGGGCTCCGTTTCCTTTGGCTTTTTTGTGTCTGTGTGTGTGCATGTGTGGGTGGGTGGGGTATATTTACAGCTAAGCTCAACCAATCAACCAATGAGATAATGTCAAGGAAGCCCTAGGGCCTATAGGCCATGGGAGAGAGAACTGTGAGATCGGAGTGATGAAATACAGAGAGTAGTGGTTATAACAAACCAGTAAAGCAATCACATTTATTGTAGCCCAGAGAGAAAAAAGAGCACCCCAGCTGGCGGACATATGACTTTTATTATTGTAAGAAATTATAGCATCATTTCTTTCCTCTGAATCTTTTAAGCAATGAGCTGGAATCAGGCCGCAAGGAGCTATAAGGGCTGTATTTTGCGTGTCTTAAGTACCAGATCTTATTACCTAACTTGAGTAAACTAAAGACCTGGAGGCGTGATCAATGCCATTTGGCTATTCTGAGTGGCCAAAGAGCATTGATCACGCCTCCAGGTCTTTAGTTTACTCAAGTTAGGTAATAAGACCTGGTAATTAAGACACACAAAATACAGCCCATGAAGTCTTAACCATTTTTTTAAAATGTGGTTGCATCACACTCTACAGAATAATCTTCTAAGATTATTTTAAACATGCTCACACTACGTAATGGTGCATCGTCACACTACAGGACTGTAGATTTGCGGGCTTGCCGAAGCAACCCAAATGCAGCACCTCATGACGTGCTGTGGAAGCAGGTGAAAACAACAGAGCCCGTTATGCGGTGGAAAAAGGTGATTCAATAAAAGGAGAGATATGGAATGAGCTAATGTTTATTGGAAGGATTATTTTGGCAGAAATCTAGCAAGCAAAATGGCAAGCGTTTATAGCAGAAGATTTTGGCGATTAGACTCCGATTGCATTTATCGAATAAGATTACTTAGTCTAAACCAAAAACAAATTAACGGAAATACACTCCATATTAATGATTATAGTAGTGCATATGTTTTTCAATGTACAGTATAATACTTTTGACCAAATCACTTTTTATGACAATATTAACAAAAAAGGAATAAATTAAACAATTATTTGCAGCTGCAAGACTTGCAAAAAGGCTTATCACTGGCCCATCATCAGACTACATTTACACAGACTACATGTCCCCACTATTTCTTAGTGGGGATATGGGGGATTTTATGTGGAAATAGCCAATCTACAAGTTCACAAGCTGTCCGCAACCCATTGTGAATGACTGGTCTCGACCGACTTGCAAACTCTGAAACAGGGTAAGGATTAACCCTGAAGTTACCTCATTAACTGTTCTAGTAAATGCCGGTTGCAACATCCAATTGGGTAAATTAATTATGTAAAAATAAAAATAAAAAAAACATTTCACATCATTGGCAAAATCACAAAAGTCCCCACTGAATATCACTATTTTCAACCACCCCGGGCCCTCATTCACTTATTCATCCTGCCACCGGCCGGTGTTATTCTATTTTTAGAGATCAGCCTATATATGTTTAAGGAGACAGCTTCAGCGCAGCATAGGCTGTAGACTGTGGTCGTGCGAGAGATAGCACCTACAGTTGCTATAATTTATTTCATATACACTCATACGTATAGGCTAACTAGCATAACGCATTAATCTGTTGCGTACCCCAGTAAAGCTCAATGGTGAAGCTCCAACTGGTTGCGCCACAAAAATAGCCAAGGCTGATCGAGGTCACAGTTTTAAACAAACCCTGTAGAGAAGTGAAGGAGTGAAAGAGGGATGAGCAGAGGGAGAGAGTGTTTAGGATTCAATTAGCCTTGCCTCTCCTTGTTAGACTGGGCAAGGAGCTGACAGCTGGAGGGGAAAACAGCAAGGCCGACAGACACATACATCCACTCTGTGTTTCTGCTGTGACAGGTGACTCCTCAGTCACTCACACCAGACCAGTATTGGGAGACAGCAAGACAAATGACAATGACAAATGAGGGATATTCAAAACTGCACTGGAGTTATTATGTATGGGACAAAGAAATACTTACAAGTGTTTTTATTCCTAAAGCTTCAAATACATACACACACTAGATATACTAGATATACTAGATAGATAGATAGATAGATAGATAGATAGATAGATAGATAGATAGATAGATAGATAGATAGATAGATAGATAGATAGATAGATAGATAGATAGATAGATAGATAGATATACGATAAGAACTATGCTCCGAGAAGCACTTAGTTGTAAATAAAGATAGTAAGATACACACACACACACACACACAAACACACATACTGAACAACAGTAATCTTGAATGAAATGTGGCTAATTCTGAAATGAACTCAAACACATACAGTAACACCTGGCCCAAAGAGGCAGTGGATTATGATAGTCTACCTCGGTTAATAATTTAGACAGTCCCAATAATGAAGTCATAAACAGACCCATCTCCTGATCCCAGATCAGTTGGGAGCAGGCATAGATGGAAGCCATTGATTTTCTCCCTGGCTCTGGATGTGGTGAGTCCTGTGTCTGCAGACTGCCAACTACGCGCATCAATATAGACGTGCCCTGCTTATCCAATGGCAGCCTTCAAAGAGAGAACAGGGGAGGAAGGAGTCTCTGTTTGTGTCCAGAGGTGAAAAGAGTCATGTCAGAAGATGCTACTCACTCTGGCTTCTAGTCGATACGAGACATTCTGTGCGTGTGTGTGTGTGTGTGTGTGTGTGTGTGTGTGTGTGTGTGTGTGTGTGTGTGTGTGTGTGTGTGTGCACGTGCGTGCGTCTATCAACACGTTGGATCCGTATGACGAGTATAGGCTACTTGTTCTATAAATTAATGACGCTGGGTACAGATAACGAGCAGGCTCGTCGTAAGGCATTTGATATCACTATGAGATTGCCTCACTGCGTGAGGTGCTCCGGTTTCTCAATAGCCGTTAGCTGCTGTTTTAGGCCACGCCTTTACACGCTTTTTTCTCTGAAACTAATGCGCTGTCCGTGGTGTTGACCAGATCGGTGATGTCCGGAGGTCTTTTCTGATTATTCGGTGAGCACGATGGTAACATTGGCATTTTCTAGAGCAAGGATTGGCCTTATTTTAGCTCGGTAGCATTAGCGCTAGTACTTTGGCATCCAAGATGGAAGCCAAAGCCGGACGCGAGTTATAGTCTGAAAACACCCGGCACCCAAGCACCACCACTTTTGTCCACCAAATGGCACTCAATGTGTTTAATGAGTGATAGCAAGAGAGATCGACAAAGAATGTGCAATGAGGCAATTTGTTCAGAAATTGGTGTGGGATTTGAGTACATATTTTGTTTGTGGCAAAGTTCAAGCCCTTTTATCTCAACTTTGGTGGGAAAATTACTTTCTGGCGAAGTCCACGGGGGGAGATTTAAAGGCCAGAACTCAAGGTTCTATTATGTTAGAAGCAAACAAAAATAAACTGTAAACCCCGGCTTCAGACTGTGTTCGGGAAATACATCTGTCTCTTCAATCGGTTTCATTATCAAGCAGTGTGTGCGCTGAATAGCGTGATGGATTGGGACAGCGGATTTGACCGTTATCTCTGTATTGAATAGGCGAAATCATCAGCACCTTCGAATAGGGCCAATATGGCCATACTGGCATACTCACCCTTGGCTGAACATAGCCTGGTCAAGGTTTCCCCCTGGTGGACGTGTCATTTCCAACTATTGTCGGTGCAATCGGGACGTAACTCGGACGGAGCTGAGTCGGGTCTGGTGGCCGTCACAACGCTCGGCACGGCGACTCGCTCGGCGGTGCCTCACGTGGCTCAAGGCCACCAGATACGGCGCGCCTCCGTCATGACAGCAGTGACATTATCACCCGTCACAATAGGTGATAATGACATACTGAGACAGTGAGTATGCCAGTATGGCCATATTGGCCCTATTCGAAGGTGCTGATAACGGATGATTTTGCCTATTCAATACAGAGATAACGGTCGAATGGGGTGATTGGGAACAATGTCCTCCATAATATCTTTTCATTAATTAGTCTTTAGATGGAGAGGCTTATCGGGATAATGACAGGTTAGTGTAATACCCTGTGAGTGACAGAGAGAGAGACAAAGTAAGAGAAGTGTGTCTGTGTGTGTGTGTGTGTGTGTGTGTGTGTGTGTGTGTGTGTGTGTGTGTGTGTGTGTGTGTGTGTGTGTGTGTGTGTGTGTGTGTGTGTGTGTGTGTGTGTGTGTGTGTGTGTGTGTGTGGGACCCGTGGGTGGGTGCGTGTGTGACAGACTGAACACCTTCCATTAGATCTCTAATAGAATCAGTCCATCCAGGTAGGAGATCTGCTACAGAACCTAATCTACACTGTCACTGCATCAATCTGCACCACTGGAGATGTTTTACGCTAATGTCCTCACGGGCCCACATACCACTAGAAAGTAGATACACTACTCCATGTGCATGTGTTAGAGAGAGAGAGTGCGTGAGAGAGAGATAGAGAGAGACAGAGACAGAGAGAGAGAGAGAGAGAGAGAACGGGAGCACTTATTCAATCAACAGTGCACGTCGCATTGCACAGCACTCTACGGGTAATCATGGTTCTGTCGGTGACATGTAAGCTCTGATGGGTCTTCTCCATTATTATTTCTGATGCCCTCCCCCAAGATCTGTCTGTCAGAGCAACCCGTCTTTTAATATTCCCGTCCCGATCAATTCTGATTAGCATAACGAGTAGTTAGTGGATCCGCCCAGTCATTGTCTGATGTGAATTGTTCTTGAGAGAGAGAGAGAGAGAGAGAGAGAGAGAGAGAGAGAGAGAGAGAGAGAGAGAGAGAGAGAGACAGACAGACAGACAGACAGACAGACAGACAGACAGACAGACAGACAGACCGACCTCTTCACTCACAGAGGCAGAAAAGAAAACCAAAGTAGGCTATAGACAAAAAACTGCCAAAGAAAAGATAAAGAACAAGAGCATGTAGGAGGGAATCAAGATACAAAAAGCCCCATCAAAACAGGAGAAACAGGTGTCCAATCGTTAAAAAAATAAGTCCCTCCATTCAATTAACATTTCTTTGTTGCTAGAGAAAGTGGCATTTGCTATAGCTTTAGAGATATAGGCGTTGGAGGCTGTGAGCATAGCCTCTTCCCACTGTCGCTGAGTCTTTTGTCTCCTCCAAAGACACACCGATCTGCTTATCTCCAACTCCAGAGGGAGCAAAGGCGTTTGTTTCTGCATATCGAAATAATACGCAGCCTAGCAGAGTAAATTTCTGAACAGCCAGACGGGGGAGGAGGAGGCGGTGTGTGTGTGTACACAAAATGGGTGAGTGGCAAAAGCCTTCCCTGGCCTCAAGGCAGCCCACAGATGTTCATTAGTAGTGACAATAAGGCACGCTGAGCTGATATACGTCTGTGGCCAGATCTTGCGGTGAGGACACAATCAGCGCTGCCATACATGTGTGTGAGTAAGCAATATGGCTCACAGACCATCAACTGGGCTCAGCAAGTTGCTGGTTCTCACCCATTAATGTATACAAGTAAAAGGGCGTGTGGCAGATAATGCACGGAATGAAGAACATGGGTTTATGCCATCATGATGCATTATGTATGAGCAGGCCCACCGTACGAGGTAAGCCTTCAGGAATCACGCAGCACAGAGAGACAGGCAGAGAAAAGGAACGGGGGAGACTGGAGGCACAGAGACACAGAGACGTGAGAAGAGGGGGTGGTCCTTTGGGGAACAAAATGCTCTTTGCTGCTTAGTGCTTTAGTGAAAGTAATGACTCACCAAATGGAGCACTTTAAGGACATTCACAGTGAACTCGCCTGGCTCCTCTCCTCTCTCCTTCTTGCATCCATCCAGACTGTGCTGCAGTGTTGTCTTTCTGCCTCCCATGTGAGGAATGTCACCAGTCTCCCCCCGAAACCCTCACCCTGGCCCCAACCCTATCTCCTATCTCTGTCTGTCACCAGTGCCTCATGCCATGTGTATGCGCATGACCACACACACACACACACACACACACACACACACACACACACACACACACACACACACACACACACACACACACACACACACACACACACACACACACACACACACACACACACACACACACAGCTTCTCCTTTTCCCCTCAAATCTACTGTACATGATTTTCCATGCCTGTTTTCTCTAGGACTTTTAAACTGCATAGGTCTGTGCGTGTGTGCTTTTTGGTTAGTACTACAGTGCAGTGGTGGAAAGTAAATACATTTATTTAAGTAAATAAGTACATTACTTAAGTATAATTTTGAGGTACCGGTATGTACTTTGAGTATTTCTAATTTAAATTTATTTGAAAACTTTAGTTACTAGTTTGTGTGCCCCTGGTTTTTCCCTAATGGGACTGATTGAGGGTAGCTACTGGGACGTAAGTCGGGACTTGATCACTCCCGGCTGGGTCGCCTGAGTGAGGGCTATGATGTTGCGAGACCCGAAACCCCATTGACCTCAGGATACATCACTGAGGATACGTCCCAGGTGCATCCATGCGATGTTTTTTGTTATAGTTCTTCTATTTATAGTGACTCATAGGAATGGTTAGACTATGTGACAACCAGGTATAGTCTGGTGACCACCGGAGAGACGGGTGACAGCCGGAATGTAGACGGCAACCGGGTGAGCAGTATGGGTTAGCGCCCCAGCCTGTGTCCTCCGTGAGGAGGAAGCCCAACAACCCTCGGTGAGGCCTTTAGGAGGGCCATGCAAGCAGCAAGCGGAACCGCAGTACCATGACCCTGCGGAACCATTGCCCACCACTCCTGAATGAACTGTCTGGTGCTGGGACTCTGGTGCAACGCACAGGTCCTCGCTCTGGTGAGAGCAGGAGTGGACCTGGTGAGACGTAGGAGGGGCCCGGACAGGAGACAACCCACAGAGCCTAGTCCCTCCATGTGCCAGAAGTGTACCTCCAAGCCCTGGCAGAGTAGTTCTGGAGTAGTTCCAACGGATTGTGTGCCCCTGGTTTTTCCCTAATGGGACTGATTGAGGGTAGCTACTGGGACGTAAGTCGGGACTTGATCACTCCCGGCTGGGTCGCCTGAGTGAGGGGTATGATGTTGTGAGACCCGAAACCCCATTGACCTCAGGATACATCACTGAGGATACGTCCCAGGTGCATCCATGCGATGTTTTTTGTTATAGTTACCGATTTTGATTCTTATTACAAAACAAACAGTACTACTGAGTTCAGCACTGTATTACGTATACATTTCGGCCAAGATTTTTTTTTTTTTTTTTTTTTTTTGTCCCACGATTTTGTAACCCATTTTTCACCCCTGTGTCAATCATCCTGTGATCCATGTGATCCTGGGCTCTACACACCCTCCGCCAACCTAGGGAGAGCAACGGACTTAACTCATACATTTCGGCCAAGATTTTGATACAATTTTTTTTTAAATGAGACATTGTGAATAATGAGTACTTTTAGTTTTGGTACTTTAACTCCATTTTTATGCCAATACTTTTGTTCTTACACTCAAGTACATTTTGAATTATAGACTTTTACTTGTAACGGATTATTGATACTTTTACTTAAGTAAAACATTTGAGTCCTTTTCCCACCACTTCCACCACTGCTACAGTATGTGCATACATGTACCTGCTGTAACTTGCCGATAGTTCAACTACAATCATAAGTTTCATAGGTTAACTACTCAAGCTTCAAACAACAATTCTGTGGGGGAGGAGGGAAGGGTGGGGGGGCGGGGGGACCATTGTCTGCTAATGTACAACTTGACTCACATCCTGACTTACCTACGTAATTGAATACATTAAATTGAACGAGTGAAATAGGCCAGACCTTAGAGTATAAATATAATAGAGACGTCACCGAGAGTAAACCCTGAGGCGAAATGGACATAGTGGCCGAATTTGGCATTGTAGCTTGAGCCAGCGCTGGGCACATTCATGTTATTGGGGCAATGACACATGAACGCTATGTTTCAAATGGCGCAATGATAGTCAACTGCCCGCGCGTTCACGATTTGGCCCAATGCCATCTCCTCCTTCCTACCCGGAAGGAGGAGTGAAATCGCCTCATGCGCTTATGAGCAACTTAATGCAAGTGGATGGGAAGAGAAATCCGGTGACGTCTCTATTAATATACAGTATACTCTAGGGGCCAGACCCTATACGCCAGACTGAGCAGGGAAGTCTGGCGTACAGGCTACACGGACTGTGCTTTTTTGTCAGGTGAAACCTGAGTAATGACAGCTCATGAAATGTAAGCGGCCTAGTCATCAATGGAGTGAGCTAGTCATCAATGGGAGTCCCACTCCATGCCGCCTAAGCTAATGGGAGGCTGACCTATACTCTGAAACGTCGGCAGAAATGCCACCAGCCAATCGCGTAGTAGCGACTAGCGACCTAGTCATGATTGCCTGCCTACTAAGCTATGAAACACGCACAGCGTAAGGGCTGATTTCACCCAACACCCATATGCACACACCGCAGTGGAGCGCGGCTAATGTTATGAGCTAGCAGGAAAGATACACAACGGAGACAGCAGTTTGTTTCACCTGACAACAATTACTGTACCATATTTCTTGTTTTTAAGTCTTTAAGTCTCTAGTCTTTACTTAAGAAAACCCAGAAGAACCCAGATGAGACAAAAAAGTGCAATAAAACTCAATTCAGAGGCATATCTTTCCTGCCATGTGACTTTGTGTGTCACTTTGTGACATGTGACTTTGTGACATGTGACATGAAGTAAAATTTATTGTCACCTTCACAATAGACATTTTAAGCTCAAAATTACACTAATGGGTGTGCCAATATTATTTCTGTCTTCTAATAGATCAAGCAGTTGCTTTAAACTTATTTGAATGTGTGTGATTACTACATATTGTTGGTCATAAATCAATGAAGATCTGTCATTAACATACTGTAGAGAGCGATAGCTAGTCTATCACACTTATGTTGAACACTGTAGTAAGTCGCTCTGGATAAGAGCATCTGCTAAATGCGTACAGTAAATTGTAGTTGTAAATATACCAGGCATATTGTATATATACGCCTGTACTGTATATAACTGTACCCTGTTACCACCACCACCACCACCATTGCACTTCACCCTGTGATCACCAGAACGACCTGAGAGACACTGAGATAGGAAAGCTTTTCTGCAGTTGAAGAAAATAACTAGATAATAATGTAACTACTGCAGGATCACCTTCTACCCTGTCGGAAGAACCAGAATGCATTGATCAAGATTCTGAACGTATAGAAGTACATCTGACTGAGCTGCTGCACATCACGATACAACAACACTTCACACGTCACAACAAAGACGTGGAGTTCATCACCATAGAGACGAGAAGAGAGCAGAATATGTCTTGACCTTTTCACATCAGAGAACAGAAAGGTTTCACATAAATATCTTCCTTTGTGAGTTTGTGTGTTTTGAATGTGTCTGTGTGCATGTCTGTTTTCTATATGTGCATGTGCATGTGCATGTGCATGTGCATGTGCATGTGCATGTGCATGTGCATGTGCATGTGCATGTGCATGTGCATGTGCATGTGCATGCGTGTGTGTCTGTCTGTATTCCTCTGTTTCTTTGTAGAGTTGACCTTTCCATCTGTGCTTTGCCCTGAATTAGAACTGACATCTCCCTCTACAACAGAACAAACTGATACACATAATGACACTGACACTGATACTGACACACACCCCCACACACACACACACACACACACACACACACACACACACACACACACACACACACACACACACACGCCTTCCATTTTATCCATGAATGACTATCAATGCCTGAGCATGTGGGTGACTTCATAACATAACATAGACACAAGGAATTAAAACACAGACTTTGCGGATTGCAGATAAATGTAAATGCCAGCAATCCGTTCAGAATCAAGTGCAGGATTCTTACTTGGTATATATACAAGAACAAGCAAGGCTTTTATAACCATGTGTCAGGTTTTGCTCTCTCAAACCGTATAGCTAATGGGGCGGCCGTAGCCGAGTCGGTAGAGGGGCCGCCGGGGAAACAGAAGTGTCGCTGAGCAAGACACTTAACCCGTAACTGCTCCCCAAGGCAATGCCCTGCACTGCTCCTGATACTCAGGAAGGGTTACATGCAGATTCCTCATTTCACCACGGTACAATGTAAATACATTTTTACTGTCACACTTCATCATGCTTAGCATCACAGCACGGCATCGCATGCACTCGCACACGCACACGCTCACACACACACACACACACACACACACACACACACACACACACACACACACACACACACACACTTAATAACACTCTAAAGTGCAGTATGTGCACATGTTGAGCAGTAAAAGACTAATAACAAAAGCCTGCAGAATTAAGCTGTAGGTTCTGTGGGGACCTGACTGTATTTCTTTTTAATTAGCACTGTTTAATTGCATAGCGCTTGGCTCTGGGATATTTAGAGTTACAGTAATAAACTTTGCATATTACTTGTGTTTCATGCATTTTTCAATAATCCCCACAGCCCTGCATCAAAGGTACTGAGGTCTTCCTATTCAGAGCCCAGGCTTTATGAACCCATCATTATGCAAAAAAGAAATTGCACCATGGATTAACACAAATAATGCCGGCTGATACTCTCAGTTTTGTGGTCTGGTATACTTAATGGAAAGGACCAAAATTTTAAATGTTAACTTTCCCCTGCGGAGACTGGATGAGTCATAGAGTCAATAAATGGTCCCTTAACGTATATACAGTAGGGGGAACCATGATTTAAAGTTTGATAAGTCATATACAAAAATCGGTTTCCACTGCAGGAAAACGGACTCCAATCTGGTTCGGAAGTGACTGTCAGCTCCTTTGAGCTGACAGTCACTCTGAACAGGGTAATTTACTGCCAACATTGATTCAGTCATATGTCCCTCACTGCTTTCCGGAACAGCGGGACTATTATTTTGAAAACCCCCAAAATTCACTTCCCCAAAAAAACAGAAAGCCAAATCACCTAAAGCTAATGTAGGGCCGTCTATTTATAAGTTAGCTGCCGGTCGATATCAGAGGCTATTCTGAAAAAGAAAGAAAAGACGTCGAAGACGTCATCGGCAGCGAGCACCATTGGGAAAAAGGACATCAAAATGTCGTCTGCAGTAAATGAGTGTGTAATACATTACAGTGTTTCTACGGCAGTACTGTTCGAAAAGTAATGCTGCAGATCCAACACGCGAGGATATTATGGAATGTAACAATTAGTTATTAAGTAGTCACGGAATATGTATCTCCACTACGATCTAAAAACGCTTGTAGAACTTTCCCTGCGTTACTTTGTTATTGTCCTTCAGAAATGCAGGGGTGGTCACCGCAGAAGTGGAACGATACATGAAAGGAGATAGAGGCGTTCTAGTAAATGCTCTAATGTGGGAGTGGATGGGAGCTGCATGTGTTTTTGTGACCATATGGTTTCCTGGTTTCAGTGAGAATTGAAAGGTTTATGCGTAGGCCTGTGACGTTCCTATTGCACTACTTTACAGGAGGTAAGTTACAACAGTCCCCATTTCCTGTGTCTTGTATCTCCCTGGCATAGGAGGCCTTAAGTATGTTTCACCAGTTTCAATTGAAACGGGTCTCCACCCTCAGGGGGGGCCTCAACAAAATAATGTCATAGGTATATGGGGGCCTCATGTTTGGTCTTGAAACGGGCCTCCAGATTCCTAAGGCCGCCCCTGAGAACACACAAACACACCAAGCTGGCCATAGGGGGCGCTAGCTCCCCTCAAAGAGCCAGAATGCAAAATGCTTGTCATTCAGCCTCACTTTGAGTTGCTCAGTGGACTGTCTCTCACACAGCGATATGGAGAAAAATATCACACCCGCGTGACGTGAGCGGCACTGTTATCACCATACATCACATTCCGTGCTCAGCCAGTCAGCTTGAGCACATTCCGCGCACTTGCACTAATTGACATCGTTAAGGCGTGCATGGCAACAGTTTGTGTCTCGTGTGATGTCACACCAGAAGATATAAGATGATGCACCGTGTTGAAAATGACTGTAGACGTCGAGACAGACAGACAGACAGAGTGATGTTGTCTTGGACCGTTTCCAAAGCAGGAGGACCAAAGCGAGTCCAACATGCTGCTGTTGCAGTGAGGAACAAACTGTATTCCTTTGGAGGCTATGATGGAGGGACCTTCAACAACACGCAGGAACAGATGGATGTCCATGTCTTCAACACAGTGTCTTTATGCTGGAAGAAGTTACCTCCAGTGGAACCTGGAAGAGGGGACGGTCAGATTGAGGTTCCATCCATGCGCTGCGGCCACACAGCGGTGTTGGTTGAAGATACAGTCTACATCTGTGGAGGGTCTTTGGGAAGGCAGTATTGCAATGTGGTTTATGCATTTGATGTTGACGCCCACAGATGTTTCCAACCCAGGGTTTCTGGGACTGTTCCAGAGGCGAGGAAGTACCACTCAGCCTGTGTGTTGGAGAAGGTCATGTTTATCCATGGAGGACACACCAAAAGCAATGGATACACTAATGACATGTACAAGTTGGACACCAGCACAATGGTCTGGACTTTAATTAACACCAGAGGAACTCCACCTCCTGATTCATCAGCTCACTCTGCCACCATCATTGGTACCCAGATGGTTGTATGCGGGGGCTGGAGGGGGTATGTCTACAACAGCATCAGAGTGTTTGACACAGAGACAAACGCCTGGCTGGACACACCTTCTGCACAACTTCTATCAGAAGGACTCTGGTGTCATTCAGCATTTACCTACAATGGAGAGCTGTACATATTTGGTGGCTGGAACGGTAACCAGAACATCAATGATGTGTGGAAATTCAGTCCAGAGACCTTCTCCTGGAAGAAGGTTGAGCCCAAGGGGAAAGGACCATGTCCAATGAATAATATGTGCTGTTGCATTGTGGGAGATCGTATCATCCTCTTTGGAGGATACAAAGGAGATAAAACTATCTCTGATGAGCTGTTCATCTTAGACTTGAGTCCTCGTCTTAAGACGTTATGTAAGCTAGAAGTTATTCAGTACGCTCTGGACCAATCAGAACTCCCACACAACATCAGGTGGGAACTGGCAGCCATGGCAACCAACGACAAAAGCCGACAACAACAACCGAGACCACATTCCAGACGAAGGAACAGCAGAAAGATCAAGAAATGATGGATCAACATCTCATCCCACCTGATGGTGAGCCACCTCTCAGCATCTCTTACTGAGATTCAAACCTCAGGAGACTCCTTCTCTCCAGACATGCTCTCCAACCATTCAGCTAGGCATCAAACAATGACAATTGTTCCGTCCAACACAATGCGGTGGAAACACAAACCTGTGTCTGTATGTTACAAACTGAACACGGTGGAACTCTCTTTATTGTATATTTATTTCTATGATCTTTTTTTATTTAAAAGGAGTCCTGAAATGACTTGGTCTTCTATTGTTATTGTTAGTTTTTTAGTTTTTTAGTTAGTTTTTTTTCTCCTAAATAATAATCGCGAAACTCGGCCTACAGAAAAAACAAAACTCTTAAGGGCGACTGTGGCTCAAGAGGTAGAGCAGGTCCTCCAATGATCCATGGGTCGGCGGTTCAAATCCTGGCTCCTCCTCCTGTCTACATGTCGTGTGTCCTTGGGCAAGACACTGAACCCCAAATTGCTCCCGATGTGCTGGTTGGTACCTTGCATGGCTTCCGCCGCAATCGGTGTATGAATGTGTGTGTGAATGGGTGAATGTAATGCACAATCTATGTAAAGCGCTTTGGATAAAGGCGCTATATAAATGCACCATTTACCATTTTATCTGGTACACAGCAAGCTAAAAGGAATCAACACACCAGCACGCCAGAGACCAGAATACTTAAAACCCAAACAAATAGTTAAAAATAGAATTAAACAACCGATAACAGCCAGCACCAGCAACTGTGTTTATTTAATCACATGTGAAAAATGTGGCTTACAATATGTCGGAGAAACGAGTAAAACAATAGCTGCAAGGCTGAGACAACACAAATACAATATTAACAATGCAAAAAAGACAACTAAAAGGATTGTTCAACATTACATGGCACATGGCATTGAAGCTCTAAAAGTATCTGGACTTCAACACAATCCCAACTGGACAGTAGGACAAAGACGTTTTAATGGAAAACAGTGGATTAAGAACCTCAACACGGATTTTCCTGGAGGTTTAACCCATTCTGACCTGAGATCAGATTCATAACGAGGTTTCCACTGGACACACACTGGTCTGATTAACCCATTCTGACCTGAGATCAGATTCTAAAAATGTCAGTCGTTCTTCGATTTTTCAAAAAATAGCAGACCTACAAGCTCGTATCGCGCCACTCGGTGGCGCGATATGAGCTTGTAGATCTGCTATTTTTAAATGGCTAAAGCATAACATGATGCCGACACCAAAATGGGTGCCCGGTCAGAATGGGTTAAACATGCCAAAATATTAGACAAGTTGTTTTGATTTTGTACCAAAACTCCACAGCCATATACAGTACATGCCAAACACAGCCAACAGTCAACCCCCACCACTCTTGGCCCTCTCTCTCTCACTCACTGCCTTGCTCTCTCCCACAATGTTAATGTTAAGTTAGTAAAGTTACACCTATTATATGTAAATAACATGGTAAAATGTGCAGCATTGGGAGGTAAAGGGGAGACACTTTAATTGTGAAGGGACGACAGGATGAGGAAAGGTGTTGTTGTTGCTAATTGTCGAGAGTAATGGCTGCGTGTGATATTGAACAGTCAAACTATTCGTATCAACATACGGCTTGTATCAACAAAATAATTATGTCATAGGTATATGGGGGCCTCATATTTGATCTTGAAACGGGCCTCCAGATTCCTAAGGCCGCCCCTGCTCCCTGGAAGCCTCACACTGACTCAGAGCCAGCTCTGATTGGAATTGGAGAAAACCTTTACTGTACGTGAAACATACACCGTCTCCAGCATAATGCACACCATGGAGGGGGCCCAGAGCAAGAAAACGCTTACATCTGTGAAAGCCATCCTTTCACCACAGAGATACGATCCCAAGTGAAGATCTAATTTATTACAGCAGCCATAGTACATTTTATTCAAATGTGTCAATGTGCCCACAAGGCAACTGTGTTCTGCACATTTAACTTCTCTTGAAGCGGCACAGAAATTAATCCATGTGAAGATTGGATATTGCACCCCGAGAGACTCTGTAGTGATACTACTGGGCGCTGGCTTGATGCAAAGAATTGATTGGAATTGAACAGAAGGAGAGATGGGTGATAATGATGATTTTTAGATCAGTGGCTCAATGTGGGGTCAGGGGACGCCTCCACTGGTATTGAGAGGGTGCCAGGACCCAGGATAGGAGGCCACAGCTAAAATGGGGAACATTTGAAAGGACATTTACATAAGTGGCAGGTAAACACTTTTTAAGCCTTAAACTTAACCCATTTTGACTTGATTGTCTTCTACATCCTGACAGTTTTCTGAAAAAGCTATGTTTCTTCGATTTTTCAAAAATAGCAGATCTACAAGCTCGTAGCGCACGCTACGAGCTTGTAGATCTGCTATTTTTCAATAGCTAAAGCATGACATGATGCTAACACCAAAAGGGGTTCCCGCCCAAAATGGGTTAAACCTTTTATTTTTGGGGGGTATCTGATAATACCTTATTTACAAGCTCACAATGTGTCGTGATACGCCAAATTATAAGCTTGTAGATCAGCATTTTTGAAAAGCATTGACAAATCTTCTCTTATATGGTGGCCCCTGACTCCGTGGCACAACTTATTTTCAGATGGTGGTCCACGCCCAAGTAGCCTACATTCAGTTAGGGGGTCCGTTAGAATCTACTATGGTGTCATGAATGGCAATCACTACACAAACCAATTATAGTTGAACGCGCCAGACCACCGGTATGGTCCTTTAAGTTGATTATTGATGGTGTCTGTACATGTGAAATGTACATTCATATTTGATACATTCGTATTTCTGTCACAGTATCTACAAGCTCCTTATAAACCTGACAGATCCAAATGAGGTCATGGCACAAAACATGATGTCACTTCCCATTTCCCCAGCAACAGGTTTGTGGGCGATGGTATCACAAGCCCTACGGAGCTCAAATGGACCTGTATAATCAGTTGGCTGAAATGATTCCGGAAATTGCATTTTATTTATTAAAAACACTCCATTACACACTGATAATATATTAAAGTTGTGATAGGTGCTAATGACCCCTTTCTTCACCACCCACCTGAAGGCTGTCCCCTACTGCTGCCTCCTCTAACTAGAGGTCTCCTCCAAATTGTGAGTGTGTGAAATATATTGGATGTTTTGACACTCTGTGACTTGGCAGGCGTTGTGGCTAAATGAAAAGCTATGAAATTAAACAAATTAATTCTGCTCTCTGGCTGTCTTGGGTGCCTGTCACTGCAGCTTAGCGTGACAAGGGTGCAAGGGCGCAGGGACGTGACGGGAGGGTATGGGGTGTTGGGAGGAGGACAGGGGAGGATGCTAGAGGCCTTGCTGTGGCGAGGAAGCCAAGCCTGGACGTCTGTCAGGTGTGAACACAACAGCTCAGTGGGACCTGGGGGGTGGGGGGGTCAGAGCAGAGAAAGGAGAGGAGGATGGGTGGAGGAGAGAGAGAGAGAGAGAGAGAGAGAGAGGAATGAAAGAGGGACGGTATGGAGCTGACAGAAGGAGGGGATTGAGGAGTGATGTGCGTTCAGTGTTGCAGTTGAAATTTATTGAAAATAACTGCTGCCTGATGCTCTGCCGTTTCAATTTCACACAACACAATTCCACAGCTCTGGAGCAAACATGTCCCTGTCAGGAACACTTCTCTACATTTCTGCCCCCCCCTAGCCTACTCCATCACCTTCTCTAACTCAGGGGTTCTCAACCTGTGGGTCGCGATTCACAGGTTGAGAAAATAAATAAAAAATAGGCCTACCCAGTTAGGTAGAACTAATTGAGCAATATTCATCATTTTCTTTGAATGGCCCTGGCTAATAAAAATTATATGCCTTAATACATTATAATTGCCGTCTATAACTAAAATAAAAAACACCTTAAATATTGTATTTATTATAGAAATAGTTAATCTTTTACTTAAGGGGGTCAAAGCCCGTCACAAGTTGATGTCATTTGGTAAATGGTGTATTTATATACCACGTTTATCCAAGGCGCTTTATATAGATTGTGCATCACATTCACCGATTCACACACACATTCATACACCGATGACGGGGGAAACCATGCAAGGCACCAACCTGCACATCGGGAGCAATTAGGCCCCCTTTACACTGGCAGCCAATCAGATCTGTGCCACATCAAGATTGAAATCCGAGTTGTTTAAGTCAACTGCATTTTTTTCCAATGTGACTTGAGCCACATTCAGAGGTGGTTTCAAATCTGATTCAAATCTCATTTGAGGCAATCTGTCTCGGTCTGAGTGTAACAACCTGATCTAAATCATATTCCATGTGACTTGTACTGTATGTGGCCTGTCTGTATTTAGACTTATTTAAACAAATCAGATTCCAATCTGGATGTGGCACAAATCTGATTTAGGCTGGATTTGGCTGCCAGTCTAAACACACAGATCAGATCTGGTCACTTGAAAACGGAAGTGAATGGTCGGGCCAAAAGATCAGATTTGAGAAATAAATCAGATTTTAATCAGTCTAAATGAGGCCTTAGGGGTTCAGCGTCTTGCTCAAGGACACTTCGACACTAACTCTAGGGGAGCCCGGGTTCAAACTGGGAACCTTGCAGTTTCCATCCGGCCACTCTACCCCTGAGCTGCGTGTGCGTGCGCGTGCGTGCATGCGCACATGCATTTTTGTGTGTGTCTTGAGTTACACACCTCTAGGTCGGACCCGTTCTGTCAGCCCGATTCTGATACGAACCCCCACCCCAAACCCCCAGCCCTTCAACAGCTATAGGCAGTGTCAAAGATGGCACCCCATTTCCCTGCCTGCCTGACGTGTTTTCTCCCAACCAGATCACATGGTTGACATCCCTGTACCTGGCAACTACAAAATGACCCCAACCATTAGGATTCCTTTCGTTTCCACCTCACATTTTTGACTGGCCAAGTGTTTTTTTTCTCCAGTTTCTACAGTAATGATAAATATTTGTAATGGAAAACTGTAGTATAATTACATGTAATGACGGTCATGCAATGCAAAATATCTCAAGAACAGATTCTGAACTGCGCTACTGAATCTGTCAGCAGGTCCATTCAGAACATGTATACATTGTTGATAGTGGGAATGAAAACACAGGTGCACCACCGGAAGTGGAGGGCTGAGGGCGGGCAACATCCTGTTATTGAGGCCTGCCCCCAGAGGCTAATTCAAAGGAAACAGCAGAGGGCGACATTTTTGCTATACCATAATATATTACAAAGTTCCCAAAGCACGCAAATCCAAAATATGCCACAAAAAACATCACAAATCTCTTGGGTATGTAACACAACATGGACGTAGGCCTACACAACACCTCAGACACCTTTGTCCGTCATTCAGGATTTCAGATCAGGTTTGATTTTTGCTTTTGAGTCTGTGCCACTCACTACAGTATGTACAGTATATATGTATATGTGTGTGTGTGTGTGTGTGTGTGTGTGTGTGTGTGTGTGTGTGTGTGTGTGTGTGTGTGTGTGTGTGTGTGTGTGTGTGTGTGTGTGTGTAGGTGTTGATGGCCCCATGTTCTCGGTTTCCATTCATCGTCTCCCTGTAATGTGCGCTATAGCCAGTCAGACGGCTCAGGGATTTCACACACAAGAGGGCAAAGCAATCATTCACACACTAGGGGTTTGGTGCGCTGAACACACTATGGAAATCGATCTTTTCTAGCATGCACAGTTGCGCACGCGGACACACACACACACACACACACACACACACACACACACACACACACACACACACACGCCCTGTCAAAAGTTGCAGGTGAACGCATACAGTATATCTATATAAACCTGAGGAAGTGGTCCGGCTTTGCGGCCGAGGCTCTGTGACCCTATTATCTGGTAGTATGCAAGCTTCCATCCACATTCACTCTCTATTCCTCAATCCTTCTCTCCACGTCTGTCTACCTCATCTGTCACTCCAGTTTCACAGAAAGCCACTGACTGTTAATGAGTAATGAGAAGAAAAACTAGAGAGAGAGAGAGAGAGACAGAGAGAGAGAGAGAATGAACTACCTATCAAATAACGAGTCAAATAACATTTTATCAATAATGAATTTTTATAGCTCTTTTCCAAGTGCTCAAAGCACTACAATGGTTCATTCATTCATACATTGGGAGGTGAAGCGGCGACGCCAGCGTCCTCACATCCCACATTCACACACCAATGGTGGCGAGCTCACACCGACCGACACATTGGAGGCAATGTAGGGTTCAGTGTCTTGCCCAAGGACACTTCGACATGTGGACAGAAGGAGTCGGGATTCGAACCGCCGACCCAGGGATCATTGGACGACCTGCTCTACCTCCTGAGCCACAGCCGCCCAAATACAAACATCTATTTGTGCCCACTTGATATACATCATATAGCAGATGGATGCAAATAGAGGATTACATGTTTAAATATCAGGCAGTGAACATTACTATAACTGCAGCGTCATATTAATCAGCATTGCAATTAATTAATTCCGCAGTCAAACTGTTAATGTGTATTTTCAGACATTTAACCACACTGTCAACTGTATACCACTATATTTGTTTTACATTAACCAATATATATTTATTATTTGGCACATTCAAGATACCATGAATGTGCCATGTCAATGCCATTCCTGACAGACTGGCATGTCTACTAAAAAAAGAAAAGAAAAAAAAACTTTAAATGATTTTCTCCTAACAATAAATCTAGGATGAAATGTGTCTCCACATGTCAGCTCCATGTATCTATTTAGGTGTGGAAATCACATTTACACCGGGAAAATGTGAGAAACTCTCCTGCCACCATGTATTGATTGGCTAGCCTCTAGCATAGCAATTCTCCAACCCCAGCTGGGATTCAAAAGACAGAGCTGCTGCTGATAATTGAATGATGTTATGTTTCTTTTCAGCTGCACAGGAGACAAAGTAAACACTCTCTACAGCAGCTGAGACCTTGAAGCACTTACACTAAAAGCACATTGTAAATGTGCACTGCAACACCGTTAACACTGATTGTGCAAAAAATGTACCTGTATGGTCCATTTTCACTTGGAGTTAAATGAACACAGTACTATTGTTTATTGTTTATTGAATGGATCCCCATTAGCTGACGCCGTGGCGACAGCTAGTCTTCCTGGGGTCCATATAAAATACATACAAAAAATACATACGGTAATTACAAATACATTCAACGAAGGTAAATTCATAAAAATACATAATAACAATTTATTCTATAAAATGAATTGCAACATAATGAGAATAACATTATGGTCACGTGGTCAGCTGTAGCAAGTGTTCTGAACAAGTTGTAGTTTGTTCAGGTCTGCTTGAGTCGCCGCTGACCATACAACAGGACAATAATAAAGGTGACAAAACACCAATGACTGTATCACTTGACCCATGACTGAGGATGTCAAGTATGTGGAGCACTTCCTGACCATGGCTATACCTCTACCCATCTTAGTTACAATGCCATCAATATGATCCGACCATGACAATTCACTGTCCAGTAGAACTCCAAGCAGTTTAGTTTTCTTAACCTGTTCTATTGGTATACCGGACATTGATAGGTGCAGCTGAGGGTCACCAATAAGCATATGCCTGGTGCCAAAAACAATACTTTTTGTTTTGGCAACATTCAGTGCTAGTTTGTTATTTTTCACCCAGTTAGATACCCTCTCAAGATCCAGATTTAAATTACTCACTAACTCATTTAATGAAGGGGCAGTACTATACAGAGTTGTGTCAGCATACATTACCATGGGTGTTCATAGCCACACAAGGGAGATCATTAGTAAAAATAATGAAAAGTAAAGGACCCAAACAGCTTCCTTGAGGAACCCCACAATAATTATACTTGCATTCGGATAGGCTACCATTAAAAAACACTCTCTGTGATCTCTCCGATAAGTAGCTCACCATCCAATCAAGTGCCATATTGCTAAATCCATATGTTTTTAGTTTAGATATCATTATGCCATGGTCTATGACATCAAATGCAGCACTAAAATCAAGCAAGACAGTGACAACCATCTTCTTGATGTCCATTTGAGTCAGCCAGTCATCAGTCAACTGAGCTAAAGCAGTTGACGTGGAATGACCTTGCCTATAAGCGTGCTGGGAACTAGTGATCAATTTGTTATAAATAAAATATTCTTGGATTTGCTTAAAAACTACATTTTCCATTAATTTACTCAGAACAGGGAGTATGCTTATTGGCCGACTGTTTGGCCCTGTGAATTGTTTATTTTTATCCTTGGGCAAAGGAATGATCTTTGCCTCCTTCCAAGCCTTAGGACAAACTCCATAGGTTAAGCACCTATTAAAAATGTGACTAATCGGATTTGATATATGGGATGATGCAATTCTTAACAGTTTACTGTCTAACATGTCAGTACCAGCAGGTTTGTCACATGGCAGTGATGACAGCAAGTTTTCAATGTCAAAGCTACTTACTTGCACAAAATCAAACTTACAGTTTTTACCATTCATTATGTTATTTTCAATTAATTTGCATGAGGAGGAGCCATCAGATGGTGACATATTTTCTCTAAGAGTTTCAACCTTGCTTGTAAAGTAGTTGTTAAAGTATGTGGCAATTTCAGCTGGTTTAGTCAGAAACTCTCCATTAATTTCAATAAATGAATTAGTCTGGTGTGCAGACCTTCCCATTATTTGATTAAATATTTTCCACAATTGTTTTCCATTCTTTTTGGAGTCATTAATTTTATTCTTATAATATTCTTTCTTTTTGCTTCTATTTATTTTAGTGACATGATTTCTTAATTTACGGTATTCCATTCTGTGAGACAGCAAACCAGATATAAGCTATACTATAAGCTGTCCATGCTTCAAAAGCATTGTTCAAATCAGCAAATCATCATTCATGGGCAATAAAAAGACAATAATGTTCTTGTGGCTCCAAAAGCTAAAACATTCCTATAGCTAAAAACGTGGAAATTTTCTCAGCATGCCTCTAGCCATGGGAAGAGAACGAAGACACTCACATTTAAAGAGCGAGTGAAAGAAAGAAAAACGATCTCCAGCGCAATTCCCTGTGCCCACAGGAGGAAGTGGTCACTTTGGTTGTTCTTATGGTTTCTCCATGGTCCCACAGTAACACACACACTGTCACAATGTGAAAACTGGAAGAAGTAGACACCGGGGGACTTGAAACCGCAAGCACGGGAGCAGACGCTAGTCCGACATGCGGATGAATGTCGGACTAATGCCCTGTCTGAAAAGCGTCCACCTCCCATATGACTCTGTATTTCAACTTAAACAGGTATAGTAAGTACGTAGTGGCCATATTCTGGGAGCTGTGCCAAGGCCTTGTCGCTAACATAGATGTATGATTACAGTAAGAGAGACCGAGAGAGAGACTGTGTCCTCAAGAAACAAGACACAGATATGGGTGTAAGATAAAGGGGTGCAGTAATAGAGAAAGGATGGGGTGGTGAGTAGTAAAGGGAGGAATGAGATGGAAGGGGAACAAATGTAAATTGTCAGAGCTCCACTTCAGAGCAGATGGAGAATTCATGACGTGCAGAATAGATCGTGTCTCTTTTCTCTTATTTAATATTCTACTTTAACACTTGAGCTTAGCAAGGAGCAACTCTTCTGTCATGATCACCCCCCCCCCCCCCCCCCCCCAACACACACACAGTTCAGTAATGAGGGAGAAAACTAATATTTGGAGTACTGTAGGCCTATTGTTGATCTGAGGTGGCCCCGGGGCTAAGCAGAGATGCTGAGAGATGCTGGTGTTTTGCGTACAGGGAGAGAATGGGGTGCAGAGTTCAGCAAGGAAACAGCAACAGGAAAGACGCTGTTCCTAAGCCTACTAGTACGGGAACCAATAGTCCTATAGCGCCTCCCGGAAAGGAGAAGGGAAAAGAGTCTGTGGTTTGTGTGAGAAGGGTCTTTAAAAAAAAATAATCATGTCTTTATTGATAGGGAACAGTAGTCAGACAGGAAAGGGGGAGAGAGATGGGGAGTGACACACAGCAAAGGCCGTCGGGCTCGGGAGTCGAGCCCAGGTCCAGGACATCTGGATAGATACACGCACGCACACACGCACACGCACACACACACACACACACACACACACACACAGATCACCTCCACCGATAGGTAGGCAACAGTACATATTCACAGATGACAGTGAACGAAATTGAGTCCATTTACATATTTTCTCATTTAGCCACTCACTCCATCACTACCTCAGCCGTTCTTCATCTGATGGTGATGACATTGGGTTTGGCAGTGAAATATGACTTGAGATGATGAGATGGACGAGTGACATCGCAAGTGGTTGTGGGTATACCAAACTGTGATGTTTTCTTTTTGTTTTGCTGTGTGAACAAGCTGCAAAGATATTTTGTGACGCTGGGTGTGTGTGTGTGACACCGCGCAACAGTGCCATCCAGACAGAGACAGACACGTACGTACACGTGTACGTATGTAGACATAGGGACACACATTGCTGTCTATAGGAGTGGCTAGCACCCCTCAAAAAAACCACACGATGGACTCTGGACCTAACACTCAGCTCTCAGTCACAGTTTAGCCACTGTTAACCAGTGTGAGTTTCCCCACATCCCCATTCAGGGCCAGATTGGAGGGTTGGCCGCGTAACACTAGCGTGATAGTCTCCCTGCGTGACTCACTCCAATCTTATGTCTGCCCCTGGTTATAGTGAGGAGTGTGTGTGTGTGTGTGTGTGTGTGTGTTTGCGTCTGTGTGCAGTGTGCACGGAGGTAGTCAGGGAGGTATAGGGGAAGCCAGAGAAGGGGCTGTGGTAGATGGTGTAAACACAGCCACCTACATGGATTGGGCTAATATCCAGTTTGTTCCCTCTCACCTGAGCTTCACGGTGGCTGCAACGCAATTTTTTCCAATTGACCTCCCTGCCACCGGCACAATCACTTTCCACTGGAGACACGATGGTCCCAGAATACAGAGCAGTGGCTCCATGCTGGAGGAGCCTGCATAGTGCATAGGAAGGAGGTGGGAACTGGAACAAAACCAGGCGGAAATTACATGAATTAGGGAGCACAGCAGAGAGGAGGCGTGGGAAGGAGATAGAGTGAATTTACTCTTCACTGTGTAGTGGCAAGGCAGAAGCATCAGCAAATAGGAAGCATTATAGGAGCCCTGTTTTTTCCTCTGCTCTGAGTGCTCTCTATCTATCAAGAGTTTTAGTTACTTTGGCCTGAATGACAGTAATGAAACTGTGGAACTAAAAGGCAACTGGCGAAGAACATATTCAAAGAGATGAGCTCAGCTGAAAACTGAATGACGTAATAACAAACAAAAGCTGTTAACCATGATGATTACTGAGCTGCTGTCTTTACAGTGTACAAACACATTTGTAATTGAAATGGCAATAAAACAAACATTTGGGGATTTACCCCAGGCCAAGAATTTGATTTATGAGTGCAACAGCCCAGCCAAAGCCTAAAAGGCTTTATAAAGGCTTGCAAATAAAAGCGAGGTCGGGGTCCTCTAAGAGCAGCAGTCTAGTCTGCAGTAATGGTATTAGTAGAGTCAGGAGCACGGCCATCTTAACTCTTCATGTTGCAGAAATCACTGAGAAGCATCTCAACTGCAGACAAGAAAATATCAAGAACGTCACATTGAACTTTAGCTTTTCAACTCATGCATCTTTTGAGGGTAGAACAATTCATCAATGGATCAATACAATTCATCAATGTATTCAAAAGGAATACAAAGGCAGTAAGTAAGTATAAGCACACATACACACACACACACACACACACACAACAGGGCTCGAGACTAACGTATTTCACCAAATTTGAACCGTCCCAAAGTGAATGTATACAGTCCCGATGTTGTGTCATTCAAATCATTCACACTAATGTGAGGGCAGAACATATACTAGTTATTTAAAGACTTCCAGCATTGCTTTTGAAAGTGGCAAGGAATCATAATAGGTATCAAGGTATCAATCCTTGATAAATGCATTAATCCTTGAAGTAAATGCCTTCTTAGAATCTTTAGATCAGCACCAGAGGGGTACTATGAACCAAAGTTTTTGGAGGGGTCGCCAGTTGCATTTCTGAATATGTGCAAAGTAATGAAAATCTGAATGAAAAAATAAACCCAAGATCATATTTTAGTAAAAGCAGTCACAATAAAGAATATTTAGGTAGTTAGTAGGTAAAAGCTTTTGGATACACATATCTGCGTGTGTGGCACTGAAAACGTAGTTTTTCACTGACGTGCGTCAGAACCTCAGGCTCAGACACATAGGGCTGATCAATGCACAGCCTCAACTTGCCTACTGTGATCTTCTCACTTGCGGGTCGAAGTTGTCATTGTGGGGTGTTATAGGGTAACACCTCTGGTGTTAGGTGTCTTTTTATGGATCTTAATATGTTATGAACAGCAGGATGCATCCACCACATAGTTCCATCCACCATCCAATGGAGTTGGAACAACAGATGTTTAGGAGGCGGAGGAACACACCTTGACCATACCTTCACGCTAATCTCCGCCCTCCACGCCAATCTACCTGAGCCTACTTATACCCGCTCAAAACAACCCAGCATCCTCTATGCTTTTCGTATCCCGCCTCCATCCCCATCACCACCACAGGACCAGCAGCATCTCCACTGCTCCATCTCCTCCTCCCTCTCTCCTCACCTCCTCCCTTCCTCGCAGTTCCCACGGGGGGGTCACGCCTTCATGTGTACCACGGGCTGACTGCCAAACGACCCCCTCCCCAAAGACTCCAGGGTTGGTGACCCCCCCGGAACCCACGCCCCGCTCCCCCCACTCTCCTCCTCATCACGTCATTCATTCATTAAATAAAATCTTTAAACCTTCCACAATGGTGTGTTCATTCCAACTAGTGAACAGGCTGTTGAGAGCCACTGTTTCATGTACAGGGGCGGCGGTGGCTCAGCGGTAGAGTAGCTGGATAGTAACCGCAAGACTGCCAGTTCAAACCTGGGCTCCCCCAGAGTTAGTGTCTAAGTGTCTTGAGCAAGACACTGAACCCCTGCTCCTGATGTGATGGTTGGTGCCTTGCATGGTTTCCGCCGCCATCGGTGTACGAATGTGTGTGTGAATGGGTGAATGTAATGCACAATCTATGTAAAGCGCCTTGGATAGAAATGCACCATTTAAAGTATTAATTTGCGACAATTTCCTTACATACAGTATATTAACTTCTGGCTGTTGTCATATGAAAGTGTTTTTATGTGGAAAAGGGAGGGGTACATCTCCTTGTGCTGCAGGGAGCGCTGAGCCTGTTTGAATGGTCCGTCACTCCGTCTCTGTCTGTTATTTTATTTACTTATTGTTTTATAATCTTTTTCTCCTCTTCAAATAACACAGCATTTTTCTCACTGCTACATGAGGGTACAGACTGCTGCGCCTGTTTTGTGGGTTTCTCTATGCCGTAAAAGTGTTGTCGGTGCCGCTGCAACATTTATGTCTTATGTTGCCCATAGGTGTGCACGATATGCACATTTTCAGTGCAAAAACTCCTCTAGTCCCGAAACCGCCCCGGCTGAGATAAATTTAAGTCCCAAATAGATATGTTATAGTCCCTGGGACATAGGGACCTCCTTAGTCTGGAGCCCTGACAATTAATCGTCAAGCTAAATTTCATAATTGTGAGAGTCCTACCGTGATGCACACAAATCAAGTCTCCCTTTTTGAATCGCACATACTAAAAACTAAAAAAAACTAAAAACCCAGTGATTGAATATGGGCTGCCTGCACATTGCAGCAGTGTGCTGTGAACTGAAAAGATTCAATAGCAGATGTGTTTATTGGTTCCAAAATGTGTGTGTGTGTGTGTGTGTGTGTGTGTGTGTGTGTGTGTGTGTGTGTGTGTGTGTGTGTGTGTGTGTGTGTGTGTGTGTGTGTGTGTGTGTGTGTGTGTGTGTGTGTGTGTCAATGAGAGACAAGAAAAGATGGAGGGACTAAATAAAGAGGTAGATACAGTAATTAATCAATGACTCCTGGCTCACCTCTCATTCTCTCTCAATTCAAACACGAACTGCTGACTGAGCCATGACCCCACCCCCTCCTCTCCCACCGCCCGCCCATGGCAAAGCTCTGGGACCTCTCCCTTTCATTTCTTTAAATGTTAAATTAAATTATCACAATGCATCAGTGAGTTCATTTTTCCATGCAGAAAATCACTGGGTAATCTGCTCTGCACATGAAAAGAACCCGGTAGCAGCACCTGAAGGTCACTCACATCTATGAGCTTATCAAACACTTCCTTTTTTCAAACACAGGAGGAGGAGAAAAGTCATTGATTTTTTTCCCCTTTCTATTTCTCTCTCTCTCTCTCTCTCTCTCTCTCATATCACTGCATCCCCCTGACGCATCCAGAGCTTTCTGGAGTGCACTAGGAAAGCCGGCAGCTTCACACTTCCTTCCTCGGACAAAGCACACATGGCTGCAGAAGCAGGAAGCACAGCTGAGAATTGATCTGCAGGAGTCAGTCGGGAGAGGCGAGGAGTGAGTGATAGAATAGAGCAGAGGTTTAATTCAGTTGTGAGGAGATGGAGGCTTAATGTATATAAATGCACCGTGAGGAGAACAACCCTGTATGAGAGGCGGAGGAAAGGGGGTTGGGGATTGGATCACCATGGCTCTCTCCAAGCGGAGGAGTAGAAACGTAACAGGAGATCATTCAATATTCCACTAAGCTATAGCTAAAGACAGTATTAGACAGAATAACTAACCCTATACTGTATGTATGTATGTTTGTTTCTGCCAGCGTGATAGAAACTGATTACATGTGAGCTGTGACAGCAAAGGATCAACATATTAACATACTGTGAAGACCAGTTTTTTTGGCAGTCTCCTACCAGAGACATTAGCATCTTTCCACCGGTCATCTAATTATTGGCTTAGGACTGCACGGTGGGCGCAGTCGGTATCACTGTCGCCTCACAGCGCCCATATACCCTATAGGTGGGGTTTGTGAAAGGGCCTTTCTTTAACATTAGTAGCAGTAATCCTGGCTTCTATACTGCCTCCCCCTGGTCACACTGCCTGATGGAAAGGAACGTGGAAGGAACATGTTCCTTCCACGCACTACGTCCTGCCAGGGAAACTCCCCCCTGACAGGTGATAAGAGCGGCCTGCTCACTGCATTGAAGGAAACATGAGCTCAGTTTGGGGCTCTCCCCAGGTTGGCAGAGAGAGTATAGCGCCCAGGATTACAGCTTATAAACCCTTCATCTCCACAGGCTTCTCCTCCCACCCCATGAGACCCATGTCTGTGGAGTTTGGATCAATGCACACCCTGCAGACAGACACTGGAATGGATCTATGCACACCTTGCAGACAGACACTGGAATGGATCCATGCACAGTTGCACACCCTGCAGACAGACACTGGAATGGATCCATGCACACCCTGCAGACAGACACTGGAATGGATCCATGCACACCCTGCAGACAGACACTGGAATGGATCCATGCACACCCTGCAGACAGACACTGGAATGGATCCATGCACACCCTGCAGACAGACACTGGAATGGATCCATCCATGCACACCCTGCAGACAGACACTGGAATGTCAGATCTGGACTGGAGCACGCTATGACACTCTGGGCTGGCACTCAATCCACTGTCACACAATAGCACTTTGTTCACTGTCACACTCCATCAGGATGTGTTATGAACACTACGAACACACACACACACACACACACACACACACACACACACACACACACACACACACACACACACACACACACACACACACACACACACACACACACACACACACACACACACACACACACACACACGCAATGATTAACTATTCAGCTGAAAGAATACCATGTCAGCCATTGCCCAGTGGTATAGAAAAGGGAAGAGACCATTTGGCATTCCTCTCACGGTCCTGGACTTGACTCTCTTCCAGATACTACAGCTTGCCTATTGAAAAACTCCTCACATGGAGGATGTCGCTTTCACAACATCCTCTTCTATATCTCTTCTTCTCTCTCTGCTTTAGCATCTCTCTATTTTAAAGTCCTCTCAACCCGCCCCCTCACGAGCGGGTGCACGCACACGCATGCACGCACACACGCACGCACACACACACAGGATGTTCTCTTTTTTTCCAGAGCTTGGGTTGTTCAAGTCCACTGAGAAATCATTCCTCATATGGCAGAATGACGTTTTGTAATCCCTGTAACTTAATACTAATTACTAATCATCAAAAACAAATAGCCCTCTTGTCTTGCTTTCCTACAGTAACCCCAAGTCAGCGCCTCACACAGACACGGGAGAGAACGCTTCTGCCCTATTATTAAAAGCGTGGGGTGAGTTTAATTAAACAATGCTAATGAGCAACTAATTAAAAGCTTTCTGATCAAAACAAGACAGTAATTATACCTGGAGGAGAGTTGGATAATGAGCTGCATGCACACTACAATCACAGGAAGACGAACAAACCAACAGAGAGCTCAGTAGATGCATTCTCATAGTAATAATGCGGCCGCTCCCTTATTTTCTCTGCCTATACACTCATCTCCTTCCCTTTACCTGTCTCATTCTAATCAGTCTCAGCACTAAGCCGGCACTAAGCCGGTAGCGCCAGCGCCACAGCCATAGAGTAAGACAGAGTTACCACATTGAGGAGGCAGAAAACTGAGCGCTCAAGCGATGTTCATGCAGCCTGGAGAGTGACAAGCTGGAGTTTGAAAAAGAAATGCATTGTTTTCAACGAGGGCGGCGCAAATATCAGCAATTTTAGGCATGTCTGCAACATGACAACTGTTTTAAAGTATTGTACAGTGTCAACTAAAGTCTCTGTAATGTTTATGTTGTACTATTACAAAAATGATCTAAAATAAAGGGATTCAAGAATCATCATTAAAGCTGGGCTGTTGCCTAAGGCCGAGATGCACAGGCCATGATATGTAGCTTGAGAGCATGTTCAGGTCCAGAATAACTAGAGAGATTACATGCGCATTACTATGTGGGTGTATACAGCATTCTGCAAGTCCTATACGTCATACACTGGTGTGGCAATCGGCTGACAATTGGGCGGGTTATTTAAGCTCAGCTAAGCCTGTTTTCTTTCTGCGTATGCGTCCTGGTTTGTTTTTATTCGCTGTTTGCTGCACCCCAGCATCACGAGTGGGCTCTGCTATTACTTCTGTTCCCCAGTATATCTATCTCCATGCTCTTAGTGGTTAATGAAGGTTATCTAATTGTGCTGAGCAGGGAGAAAAACATAGCAGAGCCTAAGGCCCCTTTTAGATGAGAACGGTGTTCATAGAAAACTGCAAAATAAAGTATCGTTTGCTGGGGTCCCTTTAGACGAGAACAGCATTTTCAGGACGCAACAAAGTGAAAACACCTTCCAGAGTGGAAAACTTTGAAAACGTAGTCTCCTCCCGTCTCCATGTAAACGGGCAAAACAATTTACATCATGGCTCACATGGTTTCACAACGCATGTGTTTATTACATTGATGCAGAGCATTATTAGTATTACATTGATATTTGGTGCTCCCTCGTCCAGACTAGTGATGGTGACTGTAAACCATGATGTAAACAAAAAGCATCATTTGGAGCGACGCCCAGCCGGAATGGTTGACTCCCACTTCTAGACCAGAGCGGCCTATGCATTCCTCCAGGCTTTCATTTTTTGAGCCGACGAAAACGAAAGCCTGGTACCGAGGCTAGTACATGGGTAACTGGTCTATCTAGCAGTTCCTCACTGCCACCTAGCGACCTGGCATGCACATTACAGCGTTATCGTTAAATGTGCGCCTTTGTTTAAAGGCTCGATAAAAAATTAGAACGCAACAGGACTTTGGCGTTTTATCTGGCAACCATTGTTGTATAAAAGTGGCCTAAACGCCAAGATAAACATATATCCACATTAATTCTATACAAATGATTGGTTCATTATTTTCACGAGTTATCTGACTGAACTAAAGTTGTGCTCAGAGCCTATTCAGGTCAGAGAGGAGCCAGGCAATGTCAGCCTCAGAGAACACGGTTCTATTCCAGCAACTTCCTTGGTCCCGTTATCGTCTCACTTCAACTCTGAATGGTATTAATTACTGTAGCTGTGTGTTTGGACTGGCCTGGACTGGCCTCCAGGCTTTCTGCTCACACTTAGAGAGCAAAGCATCCACAGCATGCCCGTTTCTGCCCCAACCCGGCCATCAGGGTCGCCTCCACAAAGACCGGAAATGTCACAACAGCACTCAGTAGCACTGTTGCCATGGGTTACACAAGTCGGATCCACACACACCGCTTCTCGGAAGAGAAATGGAGAGGGGGAGAAGGGCGAATGGGAATGATATGAGTGAGTGTGAAATCTCTCCTGCTAGATAAGACAGATGGAAAAGATGGCAAAGTCTAGAAGAAAGGAGGAAGACGAGAAGACAAAAGACGGGGGTGGTGGGTTTGGATACAGCCGGATGCAGATCTGAGATGGCTGGCCAGATATATTTGGGGCAGGAGAGGAGGAATATGCAGAGATAAGATCCAGTAAGCAAGACAGCGAGAGAGAGAGAGAGAGAGAGAGAGAGAGAGAGAGAGAGAGATAGTGGCCCGGAACATTTGTGTTCCTTTTGATGTTCTTATCTGCCACTAAACTTTAAGAGATTACGAGCTTGCCTCAGTCAACAGGGGACAGAAAACATCATTTGTTTCCTCGTCTCCCTTTGCTATTGAGCGACTCAACAGAATATTCTTTCAACTTGAACTCGTTACTGTAAATCTCTATAAGCTAATATAGCTGGAGCTGACAACTTTGGATTCAACTTCCCAATAGGAGGAGAAATGTGGAGGAATAAGATGTCGTCCAAACCGATCTGGAATGGTGACATAGTATAAGGTCACGCTTATGCTTGCATTTGAATGCCACATACTAATTCAAGAAAAATATTGTTAAGTGGAATTTTGTCACACCGACAAACCATCCACCTAATCCAGTTCTATTGACCTGAGTCGATCATGATTAAGTCCAAATACAAAATAGTGTTGTTATGAAGGACATATTCTCATGACATTCTCACTGAAGGTGATGCAAATAACAGACACATTTGCTAAGAACAGCAATGTAGCTGAAAAATACAAAGGACTCAGTCTCATGTAGTAAACAGTACTAAACACCAAGTAAAAAGTCCTCCTCAGCGGTTTCATGCATTGGAGGCCATCAAAGGTTTCCAATGTAGGCCTTAGAAGCTTCTGTGTTTGAAAAATCCAGACAGGCAGACAGCTACGACATGACATGTCCTATCTCCTCTCATCTCCTGTCCTCTCTTTACCTCTTTTCTCCTCACCAGCAAGGAAAGACGAAGAGGTGAGACAGATAACACTGCTTCCTCAGAGAAATTACCTCTCACAGCTTGACGGTGTGCTCGGCAAGGCTGTCTGACGGATGCTCAATTCCTTTGTCCAGCGTAACAGGAGGGAATTCGTGAGCTCCATTTTGGTGCTCGTCTTAGCAGGGTCATGCACTATTAGCACACATAACAGAGTGCACATTGTACAGCTAAAGTATGAGACATGCAGTCCACGTTTTGAGAATTCTAATGCATTTTCCATTGAAGATTAATTCAGAAATTACAGAGTGCAGGTTAACATTCTGCTTGCCATTATCCATGCTTCTGTTTTCATTGGGGAAGGAAATGTACTTTTTTCTCTTAAGTGAAGCTTGAAGGCAGACATCACTACAAATTGCATGAATTCCTTATGGACGTGGGAAATAGAAATAGACGGAGGGAAATAGAAAATCTTGCATAATTAAGGAAGTTAAAGAAGGCTTACATCAACAAGCCACTTGTACAACTGGTGTGAATTACATTTTAAAGCAATGTATTTTTGCAGAACAAAAGCATGCATGTTTTGCAAACATTTTCAAATGTTGATTTCAGATGTTAATGTCGATGGTATGATGGATCTATTGGGTAAAGCCTGGCACTCTGGGGCTGAGTGCAGCTTTTCTCTACTTGTTACACGATACAGCAAATATGCCGTATAACTCATGTTCAGCAGGGGTGCTCTGAGAGCCACAGCTGTACTCAAGACCATCATTACATAATGATAAAAGAGCATGACTAGACCCTCTGCAACGACATTGCTGTTGTAAAGCACAGAAATAATTGCAGATAATGTGTATTTATTACATACAGCTTGCAGGTGGGGTGCTTATTTATTTGTGTGCTGTTGGAGAAGTCGATTTTTGTGTGAGTTGCAGAACATAATATAGCCCAGTTATCTTCAGCCATTTTATTAAAATATATTTTTTATCCCACGATTTTGTAACCCATTTTTCACCTGTGTCAATAATCTAATGTGATCCTGGGCTCTACACACCCTCCACCAACCTAGTCCCCATATATGGGAGACAAGGGGAGAGCAACGGACTTGAACTCATGCTTCCTTCAGTGTCCAAGTTGCTCCTTTACACCCGACAGGGGGGAGTTTCCCTGGTTGGACGTAGCGCGTGGAAGGAACATGTTATTCCAACCAGTTCCTTTCCCCTCCATCAGGCGCCCCGGCTGACCAGGGGGAGGCAGTTTAGTGACCAGGATTACTGCATGTTTTTTGTGAGGGTACCTACCCTAGGGGACACGGGGAGAACATGCAAACTCCACACAGAAAGGCCCTTTCGCCAACCCCGCCTTCGGGTATGGGCACTGATGACGCGGAGGAGGAAACACGCCGCCAGCACCCACAGCGTCCCGAGCGGGAATCGAACCCAAGACCTTCTAGCTGTGAGGCGACAGCACTACCAACTGTGCCACCGTGCCCCCCTGTGTGAGTTGCAGAACATAATATAGCCCAGTTATCTTCAGCCATTTTAATCATAGCCCACTGCCAGCCACCACTATTACTGTACTTTGACCCCATATGTGCAAGATCAATGGAAATGTCCTGTTTTAAACTGTATATCCCAGTGTTTCCCTTTAAATAACTAGTCTAATTTGTCTTGTCATAAATATTATTATTATTATTAGTAGTAGTAGTAGTAGTAGTAGTAGTAGTAGTAGTAGTAGTAGTAGTAGTAGTAGTAGTAGTAGTAGTAGTAGTAGTAGTAGTAGTAGTAGTAGTAGTAGTAGTAGTAGTAGTAGTAGTAGTAGTAGTAGTATCATCAGCAGCAGCAGCATTATTGATGGCTGAGATCAAGTTATACATGGTCTATCTTCTTCATTTTTCTCTCAAAGTGCACCCAATGTATGCATATAATTGTCTCCACCAGGCCGAAGGCATGTGGGGAGAGTATGTTTTGCACTCCGTCCGTCCGTGTGTCCGTCCGTCCGTCCGTGTGTGTGTGTGTGTGTGTGTGTGTGTCCGTCCGTGAGCAGCTAAGGCCTAAAAAAAAAAAACTTTGGTTTCCGATTGGCTGTCATTTTTGGGCTGAGTAGGTAGGGAATTTATTTTATTTTATTTTTTTATTTTATTTTTCGTGGGAAAGTTGGGTAGCAAGGAATTTTTTTTTTTTTTTTTTTTTTTCGTGGGAAGGATGGGTAGAGAGGATTTCTTTTAAACTTTTTTTTTTCCTACGGCAATGATGGATAGGCTTCTTTTTTAATAACTTCAATATTTGCCTGAAATACCATATTTTAAATAATGAATGGTTCAAGTACACATAACACTACGTCTACATGCCTACAGCTAAACATTTGAAAACTTTGAATAGAATGTCCACACACTGGTTGAATACTTAATACGCATGTTTCATGATAAATTATTTTTATGTGATGTATTCCCATGCTTTTTGTTCTTGCTTAATGTAAATCGCTCTGGATTAAGAGCGTCTGATAAATGCCTAAATTGTAAATTGTACTGTCTTACAGTAACTAGAAGGCTCTGACAGTAATGAAATGCACAGTCACGTCAAACTGCTGCCCCTCCTCCTGCCTGCAACTCAGTTCATTTGAACTGTGGAATCATGGCAGGTCTAAGACTACATTTGCAAGCCCCCTATTTTATTTAGTTGCGCCTGTGTTTTGGGGTGGCATGAATCTTTCATGCTTGTAAACATTGTGAAATCACGTGTACTTCATTTATTGGCCATCCAGTTTTAGGTAACGGTGGTGTCAGCAACAACCCACCTAACGTAAAACAACCTCTGCTTTCCAGCTCATGTTTTGACATAAAAAGTTAGAACGTGTTGCTGGCATCAACATAGCTATAGTGCTAGTTATTAAAAGACAAAAACATAGCTAACGTTAGCCCCATATATGATATGTGCCCTCTCCTCTCCCTACGCCCATTCATGTTTTGACATAAAAAGTTAGAACGTGTTGCTGGCATCAACATAGCTATAGTGCTAGTTATTAAAAGACAAAAACATAGCTAACGTTAGCCCCATATGTGCCCTCTCCTCTCCCTACGCTCATTCTGTAGCTCCGAGCACATATATGGGGCTAAGCTAACGTTAGCTAACGTTCTGACGGGGTAGAAGCATGAGCCGAATGGGTTTCCTCCTCCTCGCATCTCAGGGCTATAGATACCGAAAGTCAAACATGCCCAGCACGCACCCAGCCTGGGCGCCTAGAGGCTCCAGGGTGGGGGGGGGGGAGAGTATGTCGGCTGAGATGATAGTCCATTTATCCGCTCGGTCGTGTCTCCCTTCTGCGGACTTAAACCGACACCGGCACGGTTTCACCTCCTTAATTATGTCTTCAAATGTTTTTGTACTCAATCGTATGATCTGTGGCGGTGCTTTGCACGGGCAGTGGACAGTCACAGACACCGTGCACAGGTCCATGCTGTATGTTGTCACTGTTGTGTTGTGCGTCTCCTCGCGATGACGCATTCCAAAACATTTGCGCACGTGATATTTTAGACGAAAGAAAACTTTATTTTGACTTCGCGCGTCCCAATGGTCTCATCAAAGATAAATTTAATTTTAATAAAGACCTTTTGGGTCTTACTCGGTCGCATTCTGAGCTTATTTTTTATTTATTTATTTTTTCCACCAAATGCCAATAAAATAATATGAGTCGCGCATATTTAATAGAGTCGGTCGGCAACCGGAAACCAAAGTTTTTTTTTATTAGGCCTAATCTCGGCCACCGTTAACCCGGTCGATGCCAAATTTTGCACACACACTCCCTGGATGCCAACGATGAACCTCTGCCCCAAACTTTCCAGAACGGCCTGTTATAGCGCCACCAGGAGGCCGCTTTGTGCAAAACAAGTTTTTGCACAGTACACCTACAGATTTTGTCCAAACATCACGCAAATTGGTACACAGTCTCTCTAGAGCCATTCAACGAAACCGGTCTTTCAGATTTCTCACACTCCATCCTGATTGGTTAAGATTGCCTTCCAAAGTTCACAGGAGTGCTCAGTTTCAAACAAAATGCTGCAAATCATGAACACATCGCGTGATTTCCCTGAAATTGTGCACCCACATTCCCACTAGGCCCAGGACGAAATGCCACATGAACAATTTCAACTCAGACTCAAGGTGGCGCTATAACTGGCCGAAAAGTGTTTTTACCTCTACCTGCACGGATCTGTGGATAACTTTGTATGCCAACTCCCTAGAGGCCAAGGAAAAACCTTTGCCTGGAATTTTTCACATCTGCTCTTTATAGCGCCACCAGGAGGCCGACATATGTAAAACACATTTTCTATTATTACTCCTTCAGATTTTCTCCCAATTTCACGCAAATCGGTATACACTATCTCCATAGTCATGTGATCAACACGGAGCGGCACCATTTCCCATCTTCCATCCTGATTGGCTAAGATTGGCTTCCAAACCTCACACGATTCGTCCATTTCGAAAAATAAATTATACACGCACATTTTCACTAGGCCGAGGACGACATGCCACAATTTTTTCCTCAAAATCAGCCTCACAGTGGCGCTATAACAGGCCAATTCCTGTTTTTAGCTATAACTGCATCGATCTGTATACAACTTATATATGCACACATGGAAAAACATTGTACCTGCATCCCTCGAACACGAACCTCCGGCCCAAATCTTCCTCAACGGCCTGTTATAGCGCCACCATGAGGCCACAACCTGACCTGCCCTGGTGGAGACCTGTGCCGATTGGCACTTTGTCTAGTTGTAACTAGTTAGTAATGTGCAAGGGACCCCCATTGACCACAAGGTCTGCCACCCTCAAAGTTTCAAAATAATACCCCAGTATCATCCCGTTACTGTATAGCCTTCACAGTATTTCACCTGAGAGAATATTTCTAGGAAGAGCTGCTCTGCTTTGTATGCCTGGGAGAGACGCAGACTCGCAGAGCTGCCGTGTTGTTGCGTTGATGTTTCATGCTGTATCTGGGACGCATCACTTGCTGCAGCCTAACTGGATAACACATTAAGTGATATGATTGGAACAGAGGGTTCTGGGTTCACTCTGTTTAAATTAGGCCTCGTGTATACAAACCCCAAATAACCTGCTGAAAAAGAGAAAATGTCACGCTATTTGCATGGTGTATTAGCTAGGCGGGAAATAGCTGTTTTCAATGCATGATAGTTCAGTTGGTGATAGAAGCATGACATTTGGCACAGATGTCCGTCATATGTCCCTAATCGATAATCAACTTCGGGCCACGCAGAATTCCAATTTTTTCAAGGTGGCCCGCCGGTTTTAAAAATGGCTGCAACTGTAAATACGTTTTGGACTATATCACTTCGCTGGGGCTGTAAATATTTTTATTTCCACTCATTTTGATGTAAGAGAATATGTTCTGGAGGTATTTCTACCAAGTACGATATAAAAAGTAAAATTAGGTTCCAATATGGAGGCATGTTTTCCAATATGGCTGCCAATAAACTGTATAAGTGTACTGTACATCTGCTCATGGTTAATGCACAGTTGGTGATGCAAACATAACATTTGGCACAGATCACCTTTATGACATCCTAATTCATTATCAACCTTGGGCCACGCAGAATGCCTACATTTTCAAGATGGCCGCCAGTTTTCAAAATCGCTGCAACTGGACCTACGTTTTGGACAATATCACTTTGCTGGGGCTGAATCTTTGATTTCCCCCTAATGTTGATATAAGAGAATATGTTCTGGAGGTATTTGTACCAGTTAAGATACAAAAAAAACATTAAGTTCCAATATGGTGGCATGTTTTCCAATATGGCTGCCGATAAATTGCATAACTGTACTACTTGGTTCGGCTCATGGTTAATCCACAGTTGGTGATACAAGCATGACATTTGGCACAGATTACCTTTATACCACCCTAATTAGTAATCAACCTCGGGCCATGCATAATTCCTCATTTTTTCAAGATGGCCGCCAGGTTTGACCAGTTGAAATGGCTTCAACTGGGCCTACGTTTTGGACTATATCCTTTTGCTGAGACTGTAATTTTCTATTATTTCCCCCTCATTTTGATATAAGGTATTTCTATGAAGTACGATCAGAAATAACATTAGGTTCCAATATGGTGGCATGTTTTCGAATATGGCTGCCGATAAATTGCATTAATGTACATGCTCATGGATAATACACAGTTGGTGATACAAGCATGAAAGATGGCACAGATCACCTTTATAACACACTAATTGGTAATCAACCTCGTGCCATGCAGAATCCCTCAATTTGTGAAGATGGCAGGTTTACAAAATCCCAAAAGCCTAATTGACAAGTTGTTATTTTGTTATTGCAGTACCAGGGCACACTGGTTGACACTATAGCTGTGATACTCAGCATGGGGTTCAATGCTAATACATCTTCTATAAGGTTTCCTAAATGCTGTTTAGCTTGCCCCAAATTAAAGTTAAACTGCTGCACCTGAATTGACAGGATGTGCCAGCGCGGGAGAGCCGAGCCAAGGAAGACAGGGCTTTAGTCTTTCGGAAGGTGTACAGGTGATCTTACTTGTTACTTGTGCAAGCAGAGCGTGCAAGTAATGTTATCAGTCAGGTGCTACGATGCGTATGTCCCTTAGCAGCATATGATATGACGTCATATGTTGGCACAAAGCAGACCGTGCAGGTATGTCTTCCGTCATGCTACGAAGCATATGTCCCATGACGTGATGAAGATATGTACCAATGTCTCTTAGCAGTCATATGCTGGCACGGGACATACGAAAGCAGACCGTGCAGGTATGTTTTCCGTCATGCTACGAAGCCTATGTCCCAGATATGTACCAATGCCAGGGTATAATTGGTTTACGATGGTGACGTAATGATGATATGTTTCAGTGTCGGGTGGATTCAAGGGACATATGCCATCAAACCACCCGAGTAACCACATTATACCACTAACTAACTCAGAAATGATACATACATATAGACATATACATATATATAGAAATACAGTATAAGTGGTGAATATATGTACCAATGCCAGGGTATAATTGGTTATCGATGGTGACGTAACGATGACATGTTTCAGTGTCGGGTGGACTAATGTATACATTTATGTAATCTGACACCACTGCCATAACAGGCATAAGTAATTATTACCATACTTCAAAATACTACTTTTTTTCATCCAAAAGCAAGGTACGTAGCAAATAGCTAAACCTAATAATTCAATATAGCAAATGTTCTTTCACAGAGAGGCTGAGATTTGAAAGTTTGTAGCGGTCTACAGTACTTGCACGCTCTGCTTGCGCACTAGTAGGCCATTTATGGCCTACTTGTGTGCAACAAGCAAGTAGGCACTCGACAGAGTGCAGTTCTAGTTAGAAATACCTCCAGAACATGTTCTCTTATATCAAAATGAGGAGGAAATAAAACAAATAAAAAATACAGCCCCAGCTAAAGGATATAGTCCAAAACATAGGCACAGTTGAAGCCATTACAACTGGTGAAAACTGGCGGCCATCTTGAAAAATGTAGGAATTATGCGTGGCCTGAGGTTGATTACCAATTAGTGTGGTATAAAGGTGATCTGTGCCAAATGCCATGCTTGTATCACCAACTGTGGATTAACCATGAGCAGATGTACATTTATGCAATTTCTCAGCAGCCATATTGAAAGATATACCGCCATATTGGAACCAAATGTTATTGTTTTATCTCACTTGGTAGAAATACCTCCAGGACATATCTTATACCAAAATTAGGGGCAATTCTAAGTTTTATAGGCCCCGCAAATTGGTGTAGTCCAAAACGTATGTCCAATTGCAAACTGGCGGCCATCTTGGAAAATGGAGGAATTTTGCATGGCCCGAGGTTGATTATCGATTATGGTCATATAAAGGTCATCTGTGCCAAATTTCATGCTTCTATCACCAACTGAACTATCACCTCTATTTCCCGCCTAGCTATATTGTTATTTTTCATTACAGGAGGTCAGGAGGCAATCAGCGATTTGTAATGTATGTAAACAATCGCTGTGTGCCGGGAAATCACTTCCCAGAGTTTATTTTTGTCTTCCACTCTGCAGTTCCATGGACCAGGCCTCTTCAAAGAGCCTATCAAGAGTGTGACCGGGAGCCTATCAAGAGTGTGACAGAGCACGACCATAGACTGCTACCATACACAGAGCACGACCATAGACTGCTACCATACACAGAGCACGACCATAGACTGCTACCATACACAGAGCACGACCATAGACTGCTACCATACACAGAGCACGACCATAGACTGCTACCATACACAGAGCACGACCATAGACTGCTACCATACACAGAGCACGACCATAGACTGCTACCATAGTATACCAGTAAGACGCCCTGAGGATGCTGTCACCCACGCATCCGCCTGGGTGACAGCAGAGTGCTGGACGAGCGCTGGCGCTTTGGCATGGGGGGTCAGATCAACATGAATTCTGTACTGGCCATATATGGAGCGTGTCTTGAGTATACAGGGTTTGATGAAGTCAGATCAACATGTGGAATGTCAGAACAGGAAGGACGGGTGGGGAGGGATCAACATATGAAATGTCATAACAGGTCAGCTTCATATATGGAGATCTAAGGGTTTGAGGTTTGAGGTCAGATGCAGAGTTGCTGGCTGGCTCCATATATGCAGATCTAGGTGATGATCCAGTCTTCTCCATGTATGGTTATCCAGGGTTAGATGAGGTCAGCGTCATGATCTTCATATATGGAGATAGCCATATATGGTGGCATTGTATCTGTCACAGTCAGCAACCGAGAAACATTCAAATGTTAGCGAAGAGCGCAATCTATCATAAACCACCATATTTGGCAGTGAAGCGTTGGATTTGAAAAGACGTAATAGCCATTCTTGACAGTGTGTTAAGCTGGAGCAAAACATTCTCGGAATCTTGCTCGCTTGCTCACTCTTTCTTCCTTTGTCCTCAATTATTTCCCTCCCGAGCTCAATACTCCCCATACCTAGCCTTATCCATCTCTGTTTCCTTTTGTGTACTATATTTTTGCTGAGAAATGTGATATCACCAAACACCATTAACTTGGAGTGCACTCTATACTCACTTTTGAGAGCTCTCTGAGCATAGAACCATCCTATTTTCAGGTATTATTTGGTTGATAAAAGGATTCTCTCCCATGCCTCATACTCACTTGAGCTGTTCCAACACTGTAGTGACAATGAGCAGCTCCCACATACATGTGTGAATGTTCAAATTCATTGTTGTAAATCACACCACTTTTAGATTTTGTCTGGTTAAATAAGCATTTAAATATTGCACAAAAGTGTAAGCTTTGTCATTCCATTTACTTAACCTGCATTAGGTTTATATTATTTGAACCTTTTATAATGGTCTGCGTCTTTTTGCGATGATAAAATATTCTGAGAAAAACCCATATGAATATATGAGTGTGCGGTGGGGCTTAAGACAGCGATGTCAGAACGTCTTCTGGCTCCAACAGGCAGCAGTGGCCCTCCAGGGGTCAGACAACCATTCAAGCTGAAGCATCTAGGAGATGTGAGATCATTCCAACGTCTAAACCCTTGGGGTATCGCCATCATCATTAGCGCTGGTTTCACAACATTGCTGAATAAATGAGCCTGTGGACAGAATAAATGACTCCTCTGAGGAATTAGGCCTTCCTTTATACCCACAGTAAGGCCACAAAACCTATTCTCTTTTTTGAAGACCCCCTTCTCTCGCTCTCTCCATCTCAATGTGAGGCTTCAGGCGACAGAGAGGGCCAAATAGGTGCGCAACACTGCACTTTTGCTTCATGGCATCAAGACTAAGGCTGATCAATGAGATGCCGTGTTTTAAGTTGTCGGGAGAGGAACCACATTAGCTTCCCTGCGTAACCCACTTTTCACGCATTTTATTCCATTGTCTTTCCCTGCGTAATACACTAAACCCTCTATTTGCTTTATGTGTTTAATTCGCCGTTTTTTAATAACTTAAAATAAATAGTTATTCAAATAGCTTTGTCACAGACCTGGTGACGAGGCAGACGCTTTATGATGACCTAACCGGAATTCAACCAACTGCCGGCTTGCAAGGGCTTCTGGGAAACTGAGTCAAATGCAAAGTGAACAAGGTGGTATGGACGATCTTAGCCCGCTTTGCTCTTTGGCTGTGATTCGGATCACGGAAGTGGCTTATGTGTCGGCTCAATAACAAATCATGGGACTATTTTCAAGTGGATTTTCATCATGAGGAAGTAGTATTACGACGCTTTGATGTTTCAAAGATAACTGGAAACACTGGCAGTCTGCGTGACATGTTAATTAGGCTCTAACGTTAACCATGTCCTTGGTTCTGGTGACTGATAATGTCCTTCCAATACGTGAGGTGTCCGTGTTTTTTTTAATGACTTCAAAAAATATTAAAACTAAATTAAAAAAGTAATTAAAAAACCAACCACCTCACGTATTAGAAGGAGAATCTTAGTCAGCAGAAGCAAGGACAGAGCTCTGTTTTCGATGAATTAACATGGTTAAAATCAAGTTTGAAGTTACAATGGGTTCGTATAGTAAGGGGTGAATAGTGAATTGAGCAACTTAAAAACTTTCTGGGGTCGATGATAAGTTTGTTTGAAAGTTAAATATCTCTTTAAGCAAAAATGGACAGTCTGTGAGCGAACACTCGCCGGTGCCAATAGACCCACGCAGCACACGTCTGGCATAAAATTTGTAGCCTCTTCCTCTGTATCTCTCTGCTAATTGGATGCATGCCACTTTAGCAGGGAGACTAAACTATAATCCATCCAATTTAGCAAACGATAGGAGTGCCAATAACCTTAAACTTTTGTATTGGACTTCCTGTCCCAAAACCCAACTTTTCCTCTCAAACAAGGTAACATGAGAACGAAGTAGAAGAGTAATAGCACTGCTTCCACCGTTAACAAAATCCTCTGTTGTTGCTACGACAACGCACCGCTCTGTTAGTTCCCGTCCACATTTAAAAAAGGTCAAACACACCAGTCCTCCATCCTCACATCCTGAAGCCACTTCCACGTGGCCACATTTTATTTTACTTTTTTACTTGGTAATGTTGCATCCAATTAAAATATAAGAAATTAGGAGCACCCCCCACCAAAAATGTCAATTAGTACATACTAGACCTTACCCGTTCTGAAATATATGAACACCAAATTACAGTGTGGGTAATGCAATGTACAGTAATAGATCACATTACTGATTGGGAGGGAATTGTCCTGTGTCGCTATAGCGCACGTAGGCTACGCTATGGCGAACATAGTGGATTTATTTTTGTTTTTTGTTCGCCACATATGGCTGAAATGGAATTGAAATGGAATTGCTTTGGGCTCTCCGTTGATTATTGTGACTAACGCCCTTACATCGCGTTACGTTACATAACGTAACTACTATTTGCAGTAACTTGTAACCTAACGCTTTACATGTCCCCATTCCATAACGGCCTTATAGTTATTGTGCGAGCGTTACCCGCGTTATGGCGTTATGTCAACTTATGTGATCAGTGAAAAGTCTCTCAGCTCCGTGAGTCTATCATACTGTACAGGCGTCTCTGTGCTGCTGACTGCAGTGCAGAGACTAGAGAGCGCTCTCTGTGTTGACAGTTTCGTTTGTGCTCTGCCTCTCAACTAACTGCGGGAAAAACACAGATGTACAAGCCCAAAGCGCTGTGCATTGCGACCGGTAGATAACTTGTAGATCTGCTACTCCCAGCGCAGGACGGGCGCATGCTTATGACGCTCTTAAATGTGCATCAGCACTCAGCAGCCAGCAACGACAACGCACTAGCAGTAGCAGCATAAACCACTCATCGTCAGACGGAATACACACACGCAAATACGAGTCACGACACAACTGTGTCTGTGCTTTCATCCTTGCTTCTATAGCCTTTTAAATCTCATTTCCCATCCACGGGCACAAGCAAAGTGATAGCAGCTTCCACCCGATCTGGATGGTGGTGTTGTTTCTGACGAGGGTAGCAAGTAGCAACTAGTTAGCATGGGAGCTAACATTAGTTTAACTCTGGTCCATATCGTTAGAAGCCAAGGAGTCCTCCTTAATAACACTGGTACTTTCCATCCGTTCCCCAACCCTCACACTCGATTCTGCGTTGCCGTTTACACGGGCAGACACAGACGAATGGGAATATCATTTGGAGCAGGCCGAGCAGCTACTGTACACGTCTGTTTGCATCAACATGTTGCTGGCTTCACAATGAATGATAGTTAGACTGTATCGTTGCGTCTGCCCGTGTTTAATGGTCAGGGGTTTCACTGTCCACAGCAGGCAGACCTGTCAAAACTATGCACTTCCCAAAACTCACAAGACATGCCAGCCACCACCTATAAGTTCAAACACACCTCTAGAATATTTCTTTCCCCAGCTATCTCATTCCACTTTCATTTATTTTATTCCATAGTCTTAATAGTTTTTCTCTAATAAAGTAGTTTTTTTTTCATTGCAATGGCATTGCAATGAACATCAATGATGACGGTTAGGTGAAAAAAGAACAAAAGATAATAATAATAATAATTAATTAAAATATGTTTACAGCTGAACGATACGGACTATGATTCTGCCTGGGGTGTTTTAATCGGATAGGTCCAAAGATCATGTGCACCGATTTTTGTGAGATTTGCACAAAAGCTGTAGGTGGAAGAGGCAAAAGTGTGTTTTGAAGAAAAATGAAAATGGCGGGAAATCTATCCTATGACACAAATGGGCATGGCCTATATGGGGAGACACATGACCCAACTGAAACTATTATAGTGCTGAAGGATTTAAGTATTTATTACTTTAGTTTTAATAATTGGGGGGCTTTATGCAATATATATCCTACAGCCAGGATTTACAATGTAAAGTCCTGACACTTTATCCAGACATATCCAGAGGAGGATCCTCTACACTGATTCCAATCACATCCTCACCTGTGTCTAACACAAACGGAGCACAGGAGCATCGGGCACAGCTGCAGCTCTGCGCCTCGTTCACAGTGTACAGTGCCAGAGAGACCCTTTCTCTCCGCCAATCGGCTCGCCTCGTTTCTCATCTTGAAAGTACTGGTAAAATGTGTACTTTCTGACACATGGTGAGATTGCACATAAAGCACCGGAAGGTCAGCACAGCAGCACTCAACGATGCCCTCACTCTGTTGTGGCAATCTACACATTATTAGTACCAAGAGCTGCAGCTCAGAAAGTTAGGCACCAATGCTCCCAATTATATTTTGAGGTAGCATAGATACAATTTCAGGCACATATGCGACCAAAACGGTCACATCCTGAACACTCCTCTTCAGTCTATCTCCATCCCCCTGAAGACTCCCAGCCCCCACCCTCTTCAATCTATAACCTTCGCATCCCACACAGTATACTAGATTTAGTACTGAAATATGATTCAATGTCTCCTTCTGGTCCCATTTCACCTAACCATTAAGCACATTCTCCAGAGCTAACCTATTTTATTTTTTATTACCACCAACCCTCCCAACCCCCAACGGAGTGGTCGGGGTTTGAGGTTAGCCAATTCAACGTGAAATACGCCCCTCGCTGCAGCGCCGTGCGAAGGTTAGACATTACCGAAGGGAGGCTCAGGGTTCAGAAACAACGGGCTCTCTCCCAAGAGCTGCCAGTGTGGTCACAGTGGTTTCACCCTAAGCACAGTTAATGAGAACATTTCTCTTCAGTCTCAGCAGCACTGTCTGGGAGACATTTACTGTACACAGGCCAGGGGGAGGATGAGTATAGTGTGGATGCCAATTTTCAATACCACAAAACATGAAAACATAAAGGCATAATCCTTTCAACGTCGGAAAAACATCCGGTTCGGACAGGAGAGTCAGGACATCTGGAGGTGCAGAGGAAAAGTTCACCCATTCAAAGTTCGGAATGATGTTAATTTTTGATCACCTCCCTTTCCGAAGAAAAGGTTTGGAAGTCGGAAGAAGTATGTATTGCACTTAAAATGAATTAAAAATTTACATTTCAAAATACGAAAACATGTGACACACAATATATAAATACAGAATGCACTAGGTTGCTACAGCAGTACTTGTGGTGTTCACACAAAACTAGACTTCCATGTAGACAGACAATGAGTTCAGCTTCATTGACTTCCACACACACACACACGATTTTTCTTCCTCACACACACACACACACAGTGCCAATGCGATTTTTCTTCCTCTGCCTTTAAGTGAGGCATTTTGTTCCAAAACTGTGATTTGCAATAATCAACCTCCTGGTGGCACTATAACAGGCCAATGTGAAAGGGGTGGAATTTATTCATCGGCCTAGTGGGAATAATGTGTGCCAAATGTCATGGAAATCACACACAAAACGGACCAATCCTGCAGACAGATCCATCTTGATCACACGACTATAGACATACTGTGTACCGATTTGCGTGATGTATGGATAACCTCTTTATGAGTAATATATTGGGGCAGAGGTTCTGCTCTGGCACCCAGGGAGTGTGCGTGCAATCGGGCCAACGGTGCCAGAGATTATCTGCTCACCGACAGACAACACAGATGGATACACAAATGGACGGACAGGGTGCAAAACATAGTCTCTGGCACACCTTCGGCCTGGTGAAGACAATAAAAGCACCACATGTTCAGTTAAGCAGAATTTGTTTCTTGGTTTCTTGGCATAGATTAGTGCTTTGGCTGTGAGGAGAGCCCAATTTGTCAAGAGAGAGCATGGAGCTAATCACATCAAAGGAGCTGCTACTCAGGCTAATATCAGTCCACGAGCAGGACGCCCCATTCATTAGTCTGCTTCTGCAGGACAAATCACCACAAACACACACACACACACACACACACACACACACACACACACACACACACACACACACACACAAAGCCATAAATGTATGCAGTAGGCAATTGTCATGCAATAACAAGTGAGTGAATCTGATGTATTCAACCTGACATCATTCATTTGCTAAATTGTTTAACATACATACGCTCACTATAATACGCTGTGTGCAGATTTTCTGCGACGCACGCTGCAGTTGAACATGATTAGAAACTGCTAGAATGGCTTTCTAGCTCTCCTTCTACAATGGAGGATGTTTACATCTCTCCTCCATAAGAGAGAAACATATTAACCTCCTTGGCTATGAGAGAGGAGCGTGCTGCCCTTCAATGCAGTATCATTTATCTCTATTTGTCCTGTCCAGTGGGTGGCCTACCCGACTCAGCATTTCTTCACACCCTCCTCTGAGCAGACATGGCCTCCCGTGGAGCGGTTCTGGCCAGAGTCAAGATAACATTCTGGGCAGAGGTCCACCACTGTCCCGGCTAATGGTCCTGGACCAAGACAGTGCCAGCTGCTGGGCACAAACCAAGCTTCTCAGATGTGGAGGTGCAGAAAAATAAAAGACTTGTACTGCAGCGTTTTAACATCATTTGGTGCATAGTTCACATTAGGGTTGTGTTTGGCTGGGCAAGCCCCTGCCCCTAAACATATTCTCTTTCTCACACCTTCTGTTCCACTCTTAGGGGTCTTGTCTGATCATGTGATGAGCCACCAGCCAGGACCCAGTGCTTTAAAAGCTTTGCCCATCCCAAGCTAATAATGACTATTACGTGCGTGCGTGCATGCGTGCGTGAAATAAGGTGGTAGGCAGAATCAACGGGCACGTTGGTTATGTGAAAAGCTATCAAAATCCCATTTAACTGGCAGCTCAGTCAAGCTCAAATGTGTTACCTGTCACACTGTGGAAGAGGTGCTATTGCTCTCTTCCTGCATTCGAGAAACCCTTTTCATTACAGACAACGTCGATGTTGTTGTTGGAATGTTTGATGACATCTGCCGTTTTTATCACCATTCCACTGAGTTCCTGAGATAAACGGATGAAAAGGACACTTTCAAAAGTAACTTTCAACCCATTTATCTCACACACACACACACACCAAGAATGTGTACAACTGGACCTGTCAAAAACGATGTCACCCCAACTTGCAATCCACCAAACTATGAATAATGTCTGCATAAATGAAACTTACAGGATAATGAGAAAGGCCACACTTCTGTGAGGAGAGAAAATGGAACACAACAGTGGCCAATTAACTCTCTCGCCGAATGGGAACGCTACAATCAGCCAACGTCTTGTGACTTAGATGGACACTGAGTTCCGAGTTAGTGAGGGGGAGGGGAAGCATGCACAAGGAGAGCTGAGTAAAGATAAGACGCAGTCAAACCTTCCTCAGTCTCTCCTAGCTGGGGGGATTCTGTTTCCACTTTCATGTGGCATCTATCATATCTCTGGCATATGCAATGATGACATGGGACATGGGACATGGGACATGGGACATGGGACACGGCGATCACGTAACGCCAATGCAAAGAGGTGCCTGCAGGACAGGTGGCTCAGCCATGTTGACCCGAGTTCAAACGGCCACACAACCACACCAAAACCCACACAAGTCGTCGGGTAAAATAAAAGTATAAACTCTGCTCTCATGCGCCCAGTGGTGGCTGCTGCCAGCACACACGTGGCCCCGCCCCACAACAGCTCTGTTGGAGTGTAGGTTAGTAATAACGTGGAAGTCAGAAGAGGTGAGTTGAGAGGTCTCCCCTAACTGCGCTGTGCTGTGGGGGGGTTGTGGTCGGGGGCCCGCGGTGACCAGCCTGCGTGGGTGCCGTGTCATTAGTCAGAAGGTTCATTGTTCCGAAATTACTATCCCTATCTCTAACCCTAACCTAAACCTAACCGCAAGCACAGGAGCAAACCTAAACCTAACCGCAAGCACGGGAGCAGTGCATGTTCGGACTAACGGGACTTCGGGTCTATGGGCAGTTTCCGCTGTGTGGGGGTCTACTGACGTTTCATTACGCTGCTGGGTAAATGGTGCATTAGCGCCTTTATCCAAAGTGCTTTAGAACGTGCCATGCATCCATTTACACACCGATGGCGGAGTCAACCAAAGTGTTTTGTTCAAGGACACTTCAACACTAACCCAGGGGGAATCCGAGATCAGGAAGAAAGAAAAAAAAACATCAAAGAAAAACAACTTGCTCAACACATACAGATCAATTAAATTAACAAATCACTGCTCGTAATTAATCAGGGAATTACAATCAGAGCTGTGCGGGTTTGAGAGTGACATGGCCAACATGGATACAACCAACCAGGGTCTATGAAGGAGAGGAAAAGGAGAGTAGTACTGGAGTTTGTGTTTGTTTATTGTTGTTTAAAGAGTGACATTGAGAGCCGTTTCACCGTACAACGTAGGTTAATTATTCGTAGGAAATTATTCATTTCCAATCAGGGTCGCAACTGAGCAAGGCATCTCGCCAATTTGGGCTCCTCGTTACACCATGACAACGTAACTACACAGCCCAAACCTCTACCAAGGTGTCCTTGGGCTTAACACATTCCCTGTTGTTTACGTAGATCTATGTCGTTTGAAATCCAACCGTTCACTTCCATTGACGTAGATCTGTCATTTAAGGATTTTTATTTATGAAGTTAGATCGCACTCGGCGGTGGCGGTGTGTGAATGGAATGCACAATCTATGTAAATCGTCTTGGATGAAGGCGCTTTATAAATGCACCATTTATCAGTTACCACTCTTCACCACCATATGAATAGCTCTCGTTTGCTAGGCGATCGCTAAAAACTGAAGTGAAAAGGTCTAGCTCCGTCTGCCTAATGTAAACATTACACAGCCGTTGTTTACTCTGGTTCAGAAGGAGTTTTTGGCCTTCAAAATGCACTGAAAAGACAAAGACAGTCAATATGTTAATTTATAAAAAAGAACACTCCTCGCCATTTCCTCCTTCCCTCCCTCGCTTACTTGTCCCCCCACCCCTCCCAGCTCTTTGTTTGGTAATGAGGTGTGGGATTGACAGCTGGATTACTGTACAGTACACCGTTACATTGTAATCCTTTTATTTCTGCATATTAATTACCGTCCAAGACCAGGGACCCGAATCCTGCCTCCAGGGCCAAGTAGTGTCTGCATACGTGTGTGTGTGTGTGTGTGTGTGTGTGTGTGTGTGTGTGTGTGTGTGTGTGTGTGTGTGTGTGTGTGTGTGTGTGTGTGCATGTGTATTCATAGTATGTCATTACCAATGCTTGATACAGCCAAGGGCAAGGACTGTTGGATGTTTATTTTGTTTATGTCAGACTCAAAGCAGAGCAGCCATCTGTCAATCAACATTAAAGAAACCAACAACAACCCACGCTTTCCATTAGCCGGTGAATACCGGCCATTGAGCGATTAAAATGTTAAAGGGACATTTCACCGCTGGAAGTCAACCAATGTTAATATTATTTATAGTAGATAACAGTGGCACAATTTGAAATGTGCACCCTATGGCCAGAAAGATAATGAAGTCTGTGTGTTTGACTAGGGTATGACTAGATTGTTGAATTCCTACAATGCCCATAATGCTTTAGTGCACTTCCCCTCCTTGTGGAGAGGGGAGAGGCTGCATGGAGGTGTGACTTTGTAGTCCAGGATTAGGAAGGAAGTGAGACCAGATTTTCATGACAGGTTTTTGGTCATGAACATATTGTCCTAAATATCATTAAAATAAGCTCTGGTTGCAAAAGGGGTGAAGTGGCCGATAAATAAAATAATCACCGGCCACGTTGGCCAACTGCTTTGCTCCAATGCTACACGATATCATAAGTGAATGACATCAAGGAGGTAAAGAGGTTCCTTGAGGGGCTGAAGGGACACTTCTACAGACACTTCAACATGCACCTGTCTGTGGGGAAACAGAGCCAGGTGTCCACTGGCCTGGTAACGGTCAAGTGCAGCAGCAGAATCAAGATCATCCACAAGTGCATGATCACCACCCAGATATTGCTGGTTGTAACTGAAAATGCCAATTTGAGAGGAAAAGACTGGATGGGGTATAATTAAGTAAAGTTCTGCGTTCCTGCACACAGCTCCTCGTAATAAACACAGCACACACAGGACTCAGGAGACTCACACAGGGCCCGTTGCCTGATACTGTATATGCTTCGTCACGCCAGTGTATTGCGGCTAACAGAGCTGATCTACAAGTTCACAATGCATCGCATCTGCGTCGCTTGTGGTCTTGTATCTCGCCTTTCCTATAGCCGCACGACACCATCATACAACAAAGTATATACCAGGCTTTAGCTGGATGCCCAGAGTGGAACAGAGACTTTCCTGCAAAATTAATGGATTTACGAACTACAAAGGGTGCAAGTTTATTGATTATAAACTACAATGAAATGAAGGGCACAGCAAGCGAGCCAATCTGTCATCTATACTGTGTAGGGCCGGCCCAGCTCAAACGTTGTAAATGTCACAAAATGAAAGAGTTTATCAATTCATTGCAAATTATGAGCGAGTTGCTACAATCAGTAAAAACCTCAGACTTTGGAACTGACATGGATATAATTGACCTACAAGAGGAGTGACACGGTGACATGGAAACAGCGTTTTGGAAAGTGATGGACATTGGAAGAATCCAGGCAAGTAACAAACTATGCTGGCATCATGTAGTCCATGTAGATAAATATCACTCATCCGTCTCAACTACTTTAGCCTATGTTATTTTTGGCAAGCGACACCCTTGCATGATGGAGTAGATCAAATACTTTTTTAGTCTATGGACAGACAAAGGAACAGCGCAGAGTGCAGTGCATCTGTGGTTGACAAAAAGTCGTGGTGCACACTCATGTAAACACACACGAAATGTGTATTAAATTATGGCTGATTATTTTAACTAGGGATGCACCGATCCGGCTTTTTGGCATTCGATACCGATTTCGATACATGGGGGTCCAGTATCTGCCGATACAGAGTACCGATCCGATACCCCCCACAAAGAAACGTAATAACCTATTAAGCTGTATGCCTCACTGTGTGGAGTCTGGAATCATTATTTTGTGTAAGGCAACATCAAGGCTTGACTTAAACATTACTTTCCCAACTTTGTAAAACAAAATGTAACAAACACAGATATAAATGCACTGAATTATTTATTAAATAACTGTGCAACAATTAGACCAGGTTAATGTGTGCGCAGGCTAGCCTGGCTGCATTCCACATGTTATACTGTCAATACTACACTGCTGTGTCACAGAGGAGGTAGAGTTGTTTTCATACTGTAATTACACATAATTATCGGATCGGATCGGATAATGGATCGGCCACCGATCCGATACCCGATCTAGAATTTTAGCCTGGATCGGCGCCGATCTCCGATACGAGTATCGGATCGGTGCATCCCTAATTTTAACAAAAGTAGTAAAACTAATAAAATGTTGTCGGTCACGTTGGCCAGCCAGGAAAATGAAGACGGAAACCCTGCAACAACCATAACCACCATGTCCTTCCATCTCTCCACTGTCTGTCTGTCTGTCTGTCTGTAACATGTCGATCCACTCCATTCTGCATGTGGCAGTAGGACATGAAATGCCCTTAGATTGATTGATTGATCAACCTCAGATTTATCTTGATGAATACAGCATAATCGAGAATCATCCAACAAAAGGAAATAGATGACAATCAACGGCTGACTGCATGCAATTTACATAGCCTACTACTGAAACAGAAGTGGACCTAAAATGCTCCCCTGGGGAATGATAGTGATAATGGCGAGGACAAGGCGCCCATTTACATATGGCTTCTCTTTCAGTTATCCTCCTACTCTCTCTCTCTCTCCCCCTCTCTCCCTCCCTCTCTCTCTCTCTCCCTCTCTCTCCATGTCCCCAGCGGCCGATGGATCACTGTGATTTTGATCATTCTCATGCAGTTTTCTGTGCTCTCCCAGCCAAAGCGTGGGGCTTTTATTACTCTCCCTCCTTTGCCAAACCTCTCTGATGTGCAGGAGTCGGCCAGTCGGGGGGGAAAGTACAATAGAGGCATAAGAAGAAAGACATTATCAGACCAAGGCGATTTTAAAAACCATGTCGGACTCTGGACTCTGGGAAAAAATAAGGGCTGGCTCACTATATTTAGATACAGGGTTGACCTCCACCGTTACAAGACTCTTACAGACACTCAAATGGTGCAGACTAGTCATACAGCCACTTCCTGCTTGTGGTACACACTTCACAATGCCCCCAGGCTGTTGTTGTGCATCGCGATGCATGGAGCATACCGAATGCAGTCCCCATTATATTGATCCACTGATTGGTCAGTACATGAATACTGCCAAGTTCTGTTTGGCGTACATCATTGAAGTGTTTCTTACACTGTTAAATGCTTCTCATAGGACCAGGGCCGGACATAAAGTATAACTGCATTTGTCATTTGCTCCCACGCAGGCTCCTTTTACTTAATCTGCTCTTGGAGGCTTGACCACCACTCTGCACCTCCTGCTCAATGACGTTAGTTTGCTCTTAGGAGATAACCACTGTGTCATGTTAGAAGAGCCTGAAGGAAGTTCTTCCACATTGTGAACATTACCCGAACAATGTTAGCACTGAGTGCAGGACAGTGCAGTTAAAGATAATGGAAAGCATTTGATTGGTCATGACTGAATCAACCTGCAACACACCCATTGCGAATATATTCAGCCTAATCCAACCTATTATGGCCACTGTGCTGTGGGAACGCCACCCTCCGTTGATAAAAATCATCATCCAATCATCAAATGGTTCCAATACCCAATCGCCCAAAGACTGACTGCCATTATTCACAATATTATTGTGTGTTGATTTGTGGCAGTTCAACAGCAGTTGTCTGCTGATTTACTTTCTGCCTTTAGGCATTTAGAGCCATGCATAATTCATATTTACCTCACTCATGCTTCATTTGTTTGTGGCTTGACAACACAAACCAGATGAGGAAGGAAAAGACATTGATGCTGAAAAATAAGAGAATGGCAAAAACACAGGGCCATCTTCTTTCATTTTAAACTGTAAAAGTTTAATTTATATGATTATCAATGTCCTATCACAGAGAGCAGACACCCGTTGGGGACCGGCCTAGTCTGCTACTCCCCACCCAGTCGGATAGTTCTCGATGTGAACACAGAGACGGACAGAGAATTTGCACATTTACAGTAGGATGCTGGTAAGGGTAAAGGTCAGAAGGTTCTGCAGATGTATTCCATGTGAAGTAATGGCAAATAAGTGCACAAACATACACACAGATACACGTGATTGCACATTAACACACTCAAATCAAATATGTATGTTCGTTCGTGCAAGTAGTGTGGAAAAGTATCCATGATGAAAAAAAGTAATACTTGATCCAATATGTTGGTCATCAATTGTATGCTCTGCTGTGAGTCACAATCAACAACACACTGTGCAATGGTTCACTTAATCAAAATCACCATCAAACATCATCATCACACGTTCATGGGCCTGTCAAAGCCCCTTGGTGGTCCCCTGATTAACTTTTAGCCTGATGAATAGTGCACAGCAAGATACAGAGGGACTCATTATTCTCTATTGATTAATTAACATTAGTGACATTTTTTCCATCCCTATATCCGCAGTGTTGCTGCTCTGCTTCCTTACTCAAAGGCACCGTTTCTGCTGT